>NC_136279.1:3209138-3651975 GCF_964198595.1 Lampetra fluviatilis | reverse complement strand
AGTGTGGTAAAAGGGCACATTTAATTTGCCAACCTTTCATATTTAACCTTTGCTTGCGGCTAAATATGATGGTAGTTTATTTCAATAAAAAAAAAACATTGAACTCCTACAGCAGAGTTTCACCGCAAAGTATATCATGGCCAAAGAATTGCTGAGTAAATTTGCACAGTAATTCCCCGAGGCCAAGTGTCTGGAATATGTAATCTCCCAAAGTGAAGTGGCAATGCCTTGAACAGTCTACTTAAAAACGAATTCTTGATTTTGAAAAAAAATGTCTTGTACGTGGCAGGGACTGTTTCTGTGCTTGTAGGACTTCTGGCATCTGTGTTGCTCAGCACCGTCATCTCCGTACGACCCGCTAACCCTCCTTACAAAGCTGCGAGAGAGCAGGCATTGTGCCACATACCCTGCCAATCCTACCTGGCCACCACCACCATTATCATCAACAGCCCCCTCATACATTCGCTGCTGGCTGAATGCCTCCCCCGATGTTCACCGTCACTCACTGTCCTGCCATTCCATGAATCCATCGTGCTCCTGCACACGACCCGATCTCGGGTGCTCCATCTCTGCGGAGGTTGTCCGGGTTTGGCCACTGTTTTTTTTTCTCCCAGATCGGATTTGGTGCCACGCACCCGCTACGGCGCTGGATTAGTCGCGAGCATTCGCAGTCGCAGCGCACGGTACCTCCAAATGTCAGCGGAAAGGACATCCCTTGCAAAGAGCGGAACAAGCACGTTCGTGCCGTAACATTTCTGAAATGCATTGCACGGAGTCTTCTGGCATCCTTTAGTCCGGCGATGGAATGTTATATTTCATGCCCCTACTGTACGTCAATAAATAATCACCAGCACGTGAATAGGATCCTCGAGTCATTCACATGAAGCTTGCCGATTGCAGTAAAAGAAAAAATGAGAATTCGAAAATCGTGCAAAACACACAGATGCTCAAAGGAGAAATGGAGAACGTTGCTTTTGTCAACTACTGTGCTACTCATACATCGATGACCGAAGGTAATTAGCCTATCAGTTGTAGGGCTTCTCAAAGAGGTGCAACGCCGAGATGTAGAAAACACGCAGAAATGGCCACAAGAGCTTGATGGGATTCACCCGCGATCGTCTGCGAGGGTCGACGTGAGCACACATCTTCAACGTCCGCTTCGCGCGCGTCTCTGAGAAACCTCGTTTCTGGTACGCGGCATATGGATGCGACGGGTTAAAGACGCAGCCCCGAAATGTCGTGCCCACACGGCTCCTGGCGGAAGGACCTCCACTCGGGGGAGCTGAACGAAGCCCCCATCGAGAGGGTTATCCGTCGTCCCTTACTCTTTCACGCTCAGCCAGACGTGTCGGAAGATATGGTAATGCGCGCGCACTGTGAATGTTGTGCAGTTGCCCCATTGTTTCAAACTGCCTCTCTGGGAGATGGAATCGAACCGGCGACCTCTGGATTTGTAGGTCCGGCGCGCCCCGCTTATTACCCCAGTAGTTGTCTGAAGCACGCCGCGCGTGCGAAGTAAGAACAGCGGCGGCAAAGTGGCAGCTCTAGGGGGGCGGCAATTTCCCAGGCGGCGAAGAAGTGCCGAGCTGCAAACAGCTGCTCACGATTCACTCTGCTACCTGCGCAGATGAACAAGTCAAAGGGAGCATCTCTGCCGCAAGGCGAGAATTTGTTCGGGGTTTCTTCGCAATGGATCTTCCCTGAGATGGCAAGAATTGCATCGGGAAGATTGGGCCACGTGGCGTGGTGAAAGTCCGCAACTGCTTGTTAGGACGTGTGAGCGGTAGGGTGGCGGTCAGCGCTACGCTGCGCTGCGAACCTGGCAAGCCGAGTTCGATTCCCGCTCACGGCCAACATCGGTGACGATTATCTGAACCAGTCCTGGGCCTCCCCTAGGTCGACTCGGCCTCAAATTAGTACCTGGTGCGGTGCGTAAAAACATTACCACTCGGGAAACAAAGGCGGCTGTGCGTGGTGCTGGCCACCCACCCCCTCGTGTGCCGTTCTGGTCTTTATAGGTGTGTAATGCGGGCGTAAGCGACCTTCCGGAGGTGACGTCACGGGGGGTGGAGTCATGTGACGTGGGGGTAAGGTTCGGGGCTTTAAGCGGGTAAACCGGAAGGGGAAGGTAGTCGGGGTGTGAGCGGAAAAGAGTGAGGCCACGCGGGCAAGTGTGGAGAGGGGGGGCGCCGACGGCGATCGGGAGCCAACCCCGAAGATAAGAGGAAGCTGCGGAGTGGTGTGCAGCTGGGGAGGAGACAGCCAGGAGGGCTGCGTGTTAGAGGCAGCGGTGTGGCTGCCAGGAGGAGCTGCGGAGAGAGAGAGAGAGGGGGCTGCTTGTTAGAGGCAGCGGTGTGGCTGCCAGGAGGAGCTGCGGAGAGAGAGAGAGAGAGCAAGAAGCTGTGAGAGCTGCGGAGGGAGAAGAGCAGCAGAGAGTACAGCAAAGGGGGGCTGTGTGAGAGAAACAGCAGCGGAGCTGCTGTTGTGGATCGGGCCGACATTGGAGTCAGCACCGTGGAGAAGCTACAGAGTAAAGACAGCCGTGTGGGTGTACAGCACGAACCGAATAATAAAGGACACTGGGACAGACATCGTGGTCCAGTCGTTTATTACACTGGTGTCGGAAGTGCAACGGCATGTCGAAACAAGTGAGGAAGAAAGTTAATCCGGCGCCTGCATCGGCTTCTTCGTCCGACGACGACGAACTCCCTCCAACCACGGATCCTGTTGGGGTGGTGGAGGAGAGCCAGGCTGAGGCGACCACGGGAACGGGTGTGGAGGATGTTGGCGCGGTGGCGGGTCCGTCGACATCATCAGACGCGGATCAACGATGGCAAGCGATGGCGGTACAACTGGAGGCACTTCAGGACGTCCTGGCGCATCTATGCCATCTCGTCGCGCCAGGGACGATGGATGATGCAAGTGGTGCTCCGCGGGCCGCCACGTTGCCTGTCCTGCCGCCGCCATTGCCCACGCGGCAAGAGGCCGCCATTTTGCGCGCTCCGTGGCGCCAAACCGCCATCTTGGCCACGCCGCGGGCCGACGCCATTTTGAATTTGCCATCACAACCACCACCATTGGAAGACGGCGGGAAGAGGAGTCGGAGTCGCCACCTTACAACAGTTAAAGAATTTTCCGTCGGTGGGGACTGGAGCGCGTTCGCCTGCCGCTTCTTGGCGGCGGTACGCACAGCAAGATGGACCGATGCGGAGGCTTTGGAGGTGTTGCCGACTCTCCTGGACGACGAATCTGTCCGATTCTTCCGTTCCATAGCGACCGATAAGAAGGCAACTTTATGTGGTGTTTTTCAAGAAATGGCCGATGCTTATGAGCCACCAGATGATGCGCATCGGCGATTCGCTCAACGACAACGAGCACCAGAGGAGTCGCCCGTGGCGTTCAGGGGTGCGGTGCTGGAGCTGGCCATGGCAGCTTATCCTGAGACGCCACAGGACCTGCTTGAGCCTCTCATATTAGGGAAGATGTTGGAGCTGTTTCGGGATCTAGGGATCCCCATGCCTGTGTGTGGGCATGAGAAGCTAACTTCCCGGATGGCTGCTAAGTGTCTCGATGCGCAATTCAACCTCCGTCGCTGGAAACAAGTGACGGCGTGGACGGGGGGGCCCGTCAAAGAAGGGGATGCGCTGGGGTGGAACCCTGCGCAGGCCGTCTATGTTCCGGATGACCGGGGCCCTCAACAACTGACGGCCGCCTCCGCTCCATGGACGGGACGCGGCGGGCCGAGACCGCGCGCGGTGCTACCAGAACGGGGCCGTCAGGAGGCGAGGCCTGCGCTTCGGCGCAACGAGGCCGAATGTTTCCGCTGCGGGCGTAGGGGCCACTACGCCAGAGACTGCTGGGCCCGCTTCCCGGCTCCGCCGCAGCAGGAGGCCTCGGCACCGGTCAAGTCGGCTAAAGATCCTCCGAAACAGGCATGTCGGCACGCACCAGACACTCGGCAAGGCTTTCCACCTCACCCACCACCTGTGTTGCGCGATCCTATTGTTGTTGTTAAAGAAAGGCCATCGACGGGGCCTTGTCATTCAGTTACGCAGTGGCGCAAATTGGCACGGAGAGTTGTCGCGGCCGCTACGGGTTCGTCCACTGTACCGGGGTCCATACAAGGTGTGGACGTGCGCATTTTGGTCGACTCGGGGGCGTCTGCGACTATTATATCGGATGTCATTTTCCATCTGTTGGGCATTCCGTCGGGGGCTGTGCGTCCGGTTTATGGGTCGTGCGTCGCTGCGAACGGGGGTAGCATGGGCATCGTGGGTCAGGTGGATGCTAAGATATCTATTGGGGATGTGTCGGCCTCGGGTGTTGTGTTGATATCGAGATCTTTGGCGGTTCCTTGTTTGTTAGGCACCGATTTTTTGGCTAAGATGCCCATTTTGATCAAAATCAATGAGAATTGTATTGAACTGCCGGGGGGCCGTCAAATCTCGTTTCTGCCGTCGCCCTGGGGGCGACCTGCTTCGGCCGTACAAGTGCAGGCGCTGTCCGTCGCATCTGTGGACATTCCACCTGGTACACAGATGCTTATACCCTTGCGGTATCGGAAGCCCCTGCCTGATCGGCTAGGAGCAGTAGGGGTCTTGTTGTCACCGTCCGCCACGATAACAACCGGGTTGGCGTTAGTGGGGGCACAGACCATCGTCCGGCCGGATCAATTACCGTTTTTACAGGTGCTTAATGCGGGGGGAGAAAACGTCCGTGTCCCGGCCGGTACGGTTGTGGCACATGCCACTACGGCGTTTGCGACCCATGATTGTCCACATAGCCGGGGAGTTGTTGCTGGGGTTTCCGAGCCAAGGAGTTCGGATGATCGTTGGGTTGCTCAATTATGTGACGAAAATTCTTCCCTGTCCATGGAGCAACGTGGTGCGCTGCGTAAATTGTTGTTGACATATTCCGATGTGTTCAGCTCCGATGATTTGGATTTGGGCCGCACTTCCTTACTTTACCATCACATTGAGACGGGCGATGCTGCCCCTATTCGATTAAATTCGCATCGGATGAGTCCTGCGGAACGAGAACACGTAAGGGGGGCAGTGGAAGACATGTTGGCTGCGGACATTATATCGCCATCTAACAGCCCATGGGGCGCTCCAGTCGTCTTGGTTAAGAAGAAGGATGGCAAATTGCGATTTTGTGTTGATTTCCGCAAATTGAATAAGATATCGGTGGCAGATGCGTACCCCCTGCCGCGTATGGATGACTCCCTCGACGCATTGTCGGGGGCTAAGTTCTTTTCCACACTGGACCTCTCTTCGGGATTTTGGCAGCTTCCCCTTGACGAGTCCTCACGGGAGAAAACCGCCTTCCGTACGCCGCAGGGGTTATTTCAATTCAACTGTCTCCCGATGGGATTGAATGCGGCCCCTGCTACATTTCAAAGATTGATGGAGCTCGTTTTGACGGGGTTGCAGTGGGAGACATGTCTTATATATTTGGACGATATCATTGTCTTCAGCCGCACATTCGATGAACATTTGACGCGGCTGGAGACAGTGTTCACGAGGATGCGTTCTGCCAAATTGAAATTCAAACCAAAGAAATGTCACCTACTGCAACGGTCCGTCCGCTATTTGGGGCACATTGTGAGCGCTGAGGGAGTGTCCACGGATCCGGAAAAGACGGCGTGCGTCCGGGATTGGCCGACTCCGGCCACCGTGGGGGATGTTCGGCGGTTTTTGGGATTTGCCTCGTATTACCGAAGATTCGTGCCGGGTTTTGCGACGATTGCGAGGCCTTTGCATCTCCTTACGGGTAAAGGACGGAAGTTTGGTTGGGGACAGCCGGAGGAGGCGGCCTTTCGGAGTCTGCGTGATCTATTGGCCACGGCCCCAACATTGGATTATCCCGATTTCGATCACCCATTCATTCTTGATACGGACGCAAGTGACACAGGTATTGGGGCGGTGTTATCACAGTCTAAAGGGGGTGTAGAGCGTGTCGTGGCGTATGGTAGCCGAGTCTTGTCTCCTGCGGAAACCCGCTACTGTGTCACTCGCAGAGAACTATTGGCGGTTGTTTTTTTCCTACGGCAATTTCGACCATACCTCTACGGTCGTTCTTTTATTGTGCGTACGGATCATGCGGCCTTGCAATATGCCCTTAAAATTGACCAGCCATCCGGACAGTTGGCACGTTGGTTGGACACGCTACAGGAATTTTCCTTCCAAATTCAACATCGGAAGGGTGTGCGCCATGCGAACGCTGACGCACTTTCCAGATTACCGCGGCGCGCCCCTTGTAAATGTGAGTCGGGGACGCATAGGTGTTCGCCGATTCCAAACCCCCCTCAGCCGCTCACGTTGGCCGTCGAGAAGTCGGACACTCCGATGGAACCGGGACCGGCTGACGGGGTTTTGAATCTGCCGCGGTCTGTCTGGATCCGGGAACAGATGATGGATGAGTCATTGGTGTCCTTGCGGAAGCGGTCTGCTAAGGACGATGGGAGTCCGAGTACGGCTGTGGGGCCGCAAACCGCTCTCCGAGATGGTCTGCTTATGTGGCGGGAGGGGTTCCAGGAACGTTGGCGCCTGGTGGTACCAACGTCCTTGCGGTTCGAGTTGATTAGAACCCTCCATTGTGACACTCTCTTACATTTAGGGGTGCAGAAGACCTTGTTGACGTTGCAACGTCATTATTTTTGGCACGGCATGGCGACAGATGTCGTAGGGCACGTGCGCGCGTGCCCTGCGTGTGCACAACGTAAGCCGCCGAAACATCCTTACGTGCCGCCTCTCCAGTCGATTCAGGTGTCTCGAGTCAATGAATTGGTGGCACTGGACATATTGGGACCTTTTCCACCATCGGCGAGGGGTAATAAATATTTGCTGGTGGGGGTTGAGTACCTCTCCCGTTGGCCGATGGCCTGGCCGTTGCCTGATCAGTCGGCCGCGGCCATTACCGACACCTTTTTGTTTGGGTATATTATGGATAAGGGGGCGCCTGAGAGACTCCTCACGGACCAGGGCAGGAATTTCTCTTCTAAATTATTGGCGGAAGTGTGCGCGGGCCTTGGGACTAAGAAAGTACGGACATCCCCATACCATCCGCAGACGGATGGTATGGTTGAACGACTGAACAGGACATTGTCTGCCATGCTTTGCCATACCGTGAGTGAACAACAATCAGATTGGGATCTGCACATCCCCGGGGTGCTTTCGGCGTACAGGATGACGCCTCATGCGGCTACGGGATATTCGCCGTTTTACCTTATGTATGGTCGGGAAAACGTGCCGCCGGTGGATGTGCAATTGGGAACTGGGGTGAAGGGACCTCGGAAACCACTTCCTGAATACATTCAGGACACGGTTCGCCGAGTCACGGAGGCGCGGGAGAATGCCCGCGTGGCTACGGCCAAAGCCCAGGCCCGGAACGAGCGATATGCGCGACGGTCTGAGGGGGAGTGCCCTTGGAAGGTTGGGGACCTAGCCTGGCTTCATTGTCCACAGGTACGTCCGGGGACCTCGCCGAAATTGCACAAACCCTGGCATGGTCCCGTACGCCTCATTGCGGTTCCCAACCCACAGACAGCACGCGTCCAGATTGGGTCTCGTCGCTGGGTTGTGCATACGTCGCGCTTGAAACCATATGTTGCTCCCTTACATGATGCGTCATCCCCCAATGTTGCCTTGCCGGGGTCTGTTGCTGCTGACTCTCCCCTGCCTGCGTCCATTGATTTTGCTAGAGCGCCTGTCGTACCTGTTCCAGACAGGCCGGCCGTGACATTGCGGGGGACGAGGGGCCCTGCTCGGAGGACGCCTGCCAGGTCTGCGGAACCTTCGAGCCCTGCAGCCCTTCCGACCCAGCTGCGGGCACGGTCACAGGACGAGCCCAAGACTAACTCTTTAGAGACACGGGACGGCGGTGGACTTCCAGCTGCGAGAGGGGGATTACCCCCTGTCGTTCCTCGACTTTCATCGCGTTCCCGTTCTGCGAGTGGGCCGCCGACCGTCCGGGACGGGCCGGCGACCCGCACACGTTCCAAATCGCTTACGTTTCGTTGATTGTTGCTGTCTTGTTATTTTCTTCCTACAGTTGTATTTATTGCATGCTTTTGTACGATCGTTGATGTTGATTGCGTTGTTGTTGTTCTTGCTGTTACATTATATGCTTAGTGTCCTTTAAGGGGGGAAGCTCGGTTCGCCGCATTACGATTGGCTATTGGTCAGCCGAGGTCGGCTGGGATTTTTCTACGGGGGAGGGTGGTGTAATGCGGGCGTAAGCGACCTTCCGGAGGTGACGTCACGGGGGGTGGAGTCATGTGACGTGGGGGTAAGGTTCGGGGCTTTAAGCGGGTAAACCGGAAGGGGAAGGTAGTCGGGGTGTGAGCGGAAAAGAGTGAGGCCACGCGGGCAAGTGTGGAGAGGGGGGGCGCCGACGGCGATCGGGAGCCAACCCCGAAGATAAGAGGAAGCTGCGGAGTGGTGTGCAGCTGGGGAGGAGACAGCCAGGAGGGCTGCGTGTTAGAGGCAGCGGTGTGGCTGCCAGGAGGAGCTGCGGAGAGAGAGAGAGAGGGGGCTGCTTGTTAGAGGCAGCGGTGTGGCTGCCAGGAGGAGCTGCGGAGAGAGAGAGAGAGAGCAAGAAGCTGTGAGAGCTGCGGAGGGAGAAGAGCAGCAGAGAGTACAGCAAAGGGGGGCTGTGTGAGAGAAACAGCAGCGGAGCTGCTGTTGTGGATCGGGCCGACATTGGAGTCAGCACCGTGGAGAAGCTACAGAGTAAAGACAGCCGTGTGGGTGTACAGCACGAACCGAATAATAAAGGACACTGGGACAGACATCGTGGTCCAGTCGTTTATTACAGGTGCTCGCTTACAGCACTTGCCCCAACAGTGTGTTAAGGCTATACGGGGGACCTTTGTCTTTGCCTTGCCTTTATGAGATTTACGGTCGTGGCATTATTAAAGATGGAGAAATGCATGTGGCACGGATGTTTTGCAGAAGTATTTATAAATAACTATAATCATTAAAAAATAATCAAGGGGATGGCAGCCCTCAACATTTTTGCTGGTGCCTCTGAAATCCTGGGTTTGAATCGACGCATGCACCTTTGATCGAATCAGGTTATCATATTTAGAGCGTTGACGGCCTCAACCCGGCC
Source organism: Lampetra fluviatilis (assembly GCF_964198595.1). Lineage (NCBI taxonomy): Eukaryota > Metazoa > Chordata > Hyperoartia > Petromyzontiformes > Petromyzontidae > Lampetra > Lampetra fluviatilis. The sequence goes on along the minus strand of NC_136279.1, from coordinate 3,642,861 downwards.
ACCAGTGAATGGACTGCATATCGAGTTTGCTTTTGTAAATCTTGACATTGACGATGTAGAATCGTTTTATATATTTGAGCCGGTGACAGCTCAGCAGGATGGGATTTCGCCAGGAACTCTGGTTCCTTTGCGCTTCCAATCAAATATAAATATTCACCAACTAATTAGGCAAACATCCAAAGTAGAACACTTTCTTAAACAGCCTTGAGAATCAGTGAACTTCACGTAGTAAATTATATCAACTTCTTACATCATAGAAGACAAACTGATGTTAGCAATGACTAAAAAATATAATACGGGCATGCGAGTATTTTTAAACTTTTCATATCCTGCCATCAAAACCTCTTGACTGCCTTTTTTATAATGAAAGGTGACACAGAGAATGTCATGTATTTGGGAAAAATAGTTTGCAATAGTCAATTATTCGAACAGCACAGAACATTTTCTGTTCATCAAATGTCATTGTAGCAGCGCAGAGAAATCCGCCTGCTTGGGACCAATTCGTAGCTGATGCATTGCCGTCATGCTCGGTAAATACCAGCCTTTGACAGTGCTGCCACATTTCTTGCGGGAGTCTGCGTTGTGTGATTTGAGCACAAAGACACTTTGGGCCTGATGCGCGTCTTTACAGAGCGGCAAGAACATGCATTGCCTTGACGATTTTCCTCCACTCTTTTAGGTAATGGAGGTGTTTTTGCCACAATTTGGATGAAAATTGAATATTCACTATCGTGTGAATGAGACCTATTGATCTATAACGATACAGTGTATGCTAAACCAACGTTACGATGCAAACGAGTTGCAAAAATTGGTAAAAAGCACACAGCCTTATGTGCATTATTGCAAAAAAAACAGCAGAATTTCATTAACAAGTGCATTGTGGTCCTTTTCGGTTATATCACCATCGAAATAAATGAGCGAATGTAACCAACTGACAACAGTGGCGATGCAGGGATAGACAACTGTGGACCGGATGCTCTCAGTTGTGCTAAAATTATGTTTGATGGTGATCGAAGATAAGATGCCCACAATGCACTTCTTTAGGAAGTGCTGATGGGGTTTTTTTTTTGCATACGCACGGAGGCCGGCGTGCGCATTCAACGTTTTTGTGTGTAGCAAACCTGCACCGTGATCCGGTCTTATTGTTCCATTCTGGTCGGTGTTGTTCTCGTGAGTCTTTTGACTGGCGCTAACTTTTCAGTCAATGCCCTTTGAAAAAAGAGAAAAATGCCAGGCAGTTTGAGAACTCATTATTACGGTGGCATCTTTTGACAAAAACAGGTGCATTGGATGATCTGTCAAGAAATTGATTTGCTGAAAGTTATCTTCTTTAAACGTATACATATATAAAGACAATACATAAACCACTACTTTGTGATGGAACTGCAATACATCACAATGTGGCTTTAACATATATGACTTGTGAGTGTCTAGTGAGTTGTAAGTGATTAGTGCGGTCTGTTGGTGTGGATGAGAATCTGATGAGTGAGTGGTGAGTGTCACGTGACCCTGTCTGTCGGTTGGGCTGCCCTGCAGTTAAAAGGATCTGGCAGGCACGCCGCAGTGAGGAAACTTAGACTGTACAAGTCATATCTCACGGACTTTAACGTCTTTTCCTCATGAACAAAAGTGTAAATGAAGGAAAATGCAGGAGGAACGCACAGCACAACTCCTCTCATCAACGGCCGTTCCCCATGACTCCTCTTACCCGCAACAGCTGTAGAGTCCACGGAAACTCCTATTATCCGCGGCCCTATTTATTCCTATTATTCGTGGTTATCCATGATTTTAGCCACAATGCATAGCGGCAACTTCATCCGATGTATCTGCGGGATTTATCCGTGAACCTTTACCACTGCGGATGAGAGTGGTAACTGCACGGGTAACCCCACAGATTACGGGATTTGCAATAATGGTTCTCCGTATCAAAGCATATCAGAGGATTTGTTCAGTATCTGCAACAAAGAAATGGCTATCTTCTATATTTGACTAAGTCTTTTAATGAAAGTGGGCGCTGCGGTGGCGAGATGTTAACTTCCTCGCCTGGTATGGAGGAGGTTGTGGGTTTGATCCCGACCCTGACACCTGCTGTATATTTGGAGTTTGTATGTTCTCTCCGTGGTGGTCGCCTATGGTTTTTTTTAGGGTCCTCCGTTGTTTCCCTCCACAATTAGAATCAACATGCATCTGGAGTAGTTGGCTGTGATAAATTACCACGTGATAAGTTGAACTATCATTTCGCTATATATTTCATATATAAAATAGCTATAGAGCTCAGTGGGCCTTACCTGGTAAAATAAAAAAAATAGTTGCAATTTGTATAGTTCATAGTTTTTGAAATCACACATTGAATGAACACGTGTCCTACACACACAAAGTGTCATCCAAGCTATATCAATATCGAGTTTGTTGTGCCCATGACAACCGGTGACCACGTTTTAATCACCAGCACAAATACATTTGCACTTTACAGTAGGCCTATACGTATGTGCATTACATTTGTTTGCGTTGATAATGGTGCTAAAATGGCCCACATTCTCATGTTTGCTATGCGCCAAATAAATGTATGCACCGGCATATAAATGATCTTGGTAGAGAGAGACAGCAGTGGTTAGCATTGTGAACCCGGCCACCTGAGTTCAACGTGCAGGTATGGCTAAATTTAGATGAGATTAGTGGCCAGTGATTGTGTGAACCGATCCTGGACTGACCTCCTTCACAAACCCGCACAGGCCAGCGTCGTGAAGTACTCGTCAATCAGTCGCCATGGCTGACACAATGTGGGGAGGCATTCATCCAGCAGTTGACTGATACACAACTGTAAATTTGTTCCTATTTTATATACGTACAGTACGTTATTTTCACGTGAATTATATGAGGTGTTAAGTAATCTTTTTGGTTCTTTCGGTAAAGTCACGTAGAAGGGAAATAATAAAATAATAAAAATAAAACATAATAAAATACAATTCTCACGACGTTTCGGCCACAACGCAAGCAGCCGTCCTCAGGTGAAGAACAGGTCTGTTGGAAAGACAGCGTCTGAATCATTCAGACGCTGTCTGAATCATTCAGACGCTGTCTGAATCATTCAGACGCTGTCTTTCCAACAGACCTGTTCTTGAATCATTCAGACGCTATCTTTCCGACAGACCTGTTCTTCACCTGAGGATGGCTGCTTGCGTTGTGGCCGAAACGTCGTGAGAATTGTATTTTATTATGTTTTATTTTTATTATTTTATTATTTCCCTTCTACGTGACTTTACCGAAAGAACCAAGAAGATGAATCCCTGCAGTCACGAAAGAAGCTTTAAATCAAAGTGTTAAGTAATGTTAGAAAAGTAGAAATTCCTTCCATGAGATGATGGCCCGCCGTATTTTTGGCAGCAGTTCAGTCACTCCTCCTGAAAGGCTGTCGAGATTCATGAGGTCTTCACGTCCTTAGCTTAACTGCCATCATCATCCTCATCATCATCCTCATCAGCCAATACCTATATCCACTGCTGGATGTTAAGCCTCGTAAAATATCGGAAGCTTAGCTTTCCATACCCGATGAGATTGTGCGCGTGTTTATACCTACCACGTCCCATAAATTGCACTGATTATTGCGCCGGTGTTGCAAGCTCGAGCGGTTGTGCGAGTTGTACCCCAAGCAGCCCTGGCCGCTTGCCTCCCCTGTCCTGGTTACGCGCTCGCGCGAAGCCAACCCCAACGCCTTCTCTCGCCTGTGCGCAGACCCATATGTCAAGATTCACCTGATGCAGAACGGCAAGCGACTCAAGAAAAAGAAGACGACCATCAAGAAGAACACGCTCAACCCGTACTACAACGAGTCCTTCAGCTTCGAGGTTCCCTTCGAGCAGATCCAGGTAAGGAGGACCCACCGTTGCGCCGTCCGTGTCTTCTCTCCCTGCGGGTGGAGGGGCGTATGGCGGGGACGTGCCCTCGGCCGGCGATCGAGAGGCGCCTCGGAAGAGATGGCACGGAGGGCGTCCGTTCCCCCCGAGAGGCTGCGGTGGCCGATAGAAGGCGGCACTGCGAGTAGCCTGCCAGACCACCCCCATCTGTGTGGATATTGTACCGTTTCCCCCATTTGAACGAGTTTTCTCTGTGTACCGCAAAACACCGCGGTAGGAGATCAGCAAAACTTCCCAAGCAAAGCAGAGCGTTGCCACAAAGGAGGCTTGGGGCTCAGTTGAGGCTTTCCTGACTAAGTAAGGGATCAATGGAGAAACGGTGTGTTTTTATTCACTTAACAAAATGCCCTTTTCGAACTTTTGTTCTAAATGCTGCTCTTAGCTACACGTCGTGAGCTGAATGTTTCATTCAGAGATTCTCAAGAGCACTGTATCACCCCATATTAGGGAACGGACCGCAGAAAGGGAAATCACAGAACTACATCTGAGATCCCATCGAGGGATCTCTGTTATTCACACCGAAGACGCCACACTTTCCCAGACACCTTGCCGCAGAGAGCTGTTCGCCGCGCGGCAATTAAACCACATTTTAAAGTCTCAGAGCTGAAATCTTGCCAATCATATGACAAAGCGTGAACGAGTGAAGAGTGCAAGCATATACAGCGGGCCATTTGTTAGTGTGCAGTCATGGGCAATCATGCTGAGACCATCAAACTCGCTCTCCTTGAGCGCCCAGTGCCAGCTCAATGCTCTGACCCCTAAGCCACCCAGCCACCTGGCAGGCCTGGCTCCAGCTCATCTCGGATCGGCGGGGGGGGGCAGTCGACCTGTGGGTGGGGGGGGGGCACAATAACAGTTGATGATACACCGCTAAGGAAAAGTGACCTTGGTGTCAGGGCCCCAAAGAGACATTTGGTGGTGCAGGGCTGGCCTACCCCAGCACGCCGCTAGCGCCCGCCCTGCCCTCACCTGTCCACCTCCTTGAAGTGGCTTATTTTTTGGGGGTTTCTAAACAAAGGACGTGGCCCACATTCGGCGCAACTGGCCATGATGTGCCGAATGCAAATGAGGGCAAAAGCAATCTTTGCGTCTCCAACAAAATCTCATTAAAGCAACAATTAAATGTTGACGAGCTTGAGGGTTCTTAAAGAATGCTGCCTCAACCAGACCCAGCAATGATCCTTGTAGCGTTTAATCAATTACGATCAATTGTTCTTAATCACATTTTTCATGTTAGATTCGTTGGGTGCTCACTTTATGAGCGTTTGTCAATTAGCGTGTAATTATTATTAGTATTTTGTACCAAAATGTTTTGAATTGAATTAATACACCAATTACATGCCCACACATTAATGCACGGATGCAGGAGTATAATCTTTGGCTAATGTGTGAAAATCAAGCAAATTGGTAAATTATACTAAAAAAAAGAAATTCCAACCGTTTTTCATTCAACCGCCGATGGCCTCATGCAGGTTAGTTTTCTTTGTTGTGTCCATACTTCACCACTCTGGTCAGTGCTACTTGGTGAAGGGATGTTCACAGCCCTGTCCAGGAAGCACACTTAGGTCAACAGGTTCATCATGCAATGAGCGCCACCGTTCCGCGTCCATGCAGTCATGAACGTACGTACAGCATGGGCGTGCAGAATATTACTGTTTATCAGTGTGTGATTTGATTATTGTTAATATTATATATTGTAATACTGCAGTATGCATTACCTGGGTGGAGTGGTAGTGCACAGCATTATGGACCAAGTGACCCGAGTTTGATTCCCGGCTACGGCCAATTGGAATGGCGAGTGATATAACAGCTGCTAGGTTTCCCCTTCACCAATCCACACTGACCAACACGGCGAAGTATGGTTAAACAATGCTAATGACTGCCATTGGTGTGTGGGGAAGGCCTTCATATCGACTAGTGGATTCACATAGGTATGTACATTCTTTATTATTTTGCTGGAACAGTCAGTTTGAAAGGCAGTGCATATATGACCAGAGCATGTTTTTGTTTGCATGTTAGCCACTCATTTGAGCAGGGAAACAACCTTTGGAAGCGTTACCAGGGTGGTGCTCGATATCTTGGTTGGACTGTCAACAAATTTTAAAAAAGAGTGCCCGTCCGTCGTGAAGTGTTAAAAAACAGAAATCAACTTGCAGAGTGAATGACATCTCTGATTGCATACACAAATTGTGCCTTCTTGATGTGTCGACTTAAAGGCAGAGTTTGCACAGATATTGAGCTCAGTCTCTTTCGTCAAAAAATTGTCTCATTTCCGCCCGAAATTAAATAAAACTCAGATACCCCGTAAAACACATGGGCCCAGCCTATTATCTTATATATATAGTTTCTGGAATAACTGTATATGCAATTGAAATTTATAACTGGAATTACATACTTTGTGGAATATTTTCTTTGGCTAGATGTACAAAACAATCGCATGAGCAAAACAGTGACACACTCATCACCAGCAATGACCCTGAGTTCGTGGTGGGGAGCCCAACATTGCAAAAAATGATCCACTGCTGACCTCCCACAAAGAGGTTCAAATTTTAGCAACCCAGATTTGCCTATCTGCAAGACTATACGCAAGACGATAGTTGCGAGGCAAACCCTCGAACCAAAGTGCCACGCGACTTAACAACAATACATAAATTTCGATTTAAAGCTTTCGTGACTGCAGGGATTCGTCTTCTTGGTTCTTTCGGTAAAGTCACGTGGGTGATTACCATTGGGTTGAGCCCACCAAGATCCGATATAAACTCTTGTTGCAGCAGCTTTTCTCCTATGTCAGCTGTGTCTGTTCCATCTGATTACTGTCGCTTGTGTTGCGATCAAAACGTCGTGATTTAATCTATTTTATTTCATACCCTACGTGACTTTACCGAAATAACCAAAGAGTATGAATACGTGAACTCATAAATAATAAATAACAATCTTTGCCAAGCCACCGCTAGACTCCTACCTCGGGCAATGTAAGTCATGTTTATTCTTACCATACTTCACCACACTGAACAGTGCGGGCTGGGCAAGTGGGAGAGGTTCGGGGTGCGGGGGGGAGGAGCACAACTGTGTGAGGTATCACTCGCCATCGATATCGGCCGTGACCGGTAATCAAACTCGTTTCGTTGGGGTTCACCACGCAGCCACTCTGTCGACCGCGGCGCGGCGATTCCAGCTAACAATTACGCAGATTTGGAATAAAGAAAAACACATCATTAAGCCCGCCGCAGCGGCAGAACTCATTCATTACGAGAGCCACGAGGATGTTGCTGAGAGAGCGCCGGCAATGCCGACCGTGGCACTTGCGCGTGCCAGTAAACGCGGCGCGCGCGCGCGCGTGTGAGTGCGTGTGAGTTGAGTGCGGCCCTTTGTCGGGAAAATGTATAAACATTAATCACGGCGCACAGAGCTCCTAACGCGTGACTCCCGTGACCTTGACAGGGTGACCCGCACACGACCCTAATTATAAACGCTTTCTGTGGGGTCCCATTGTAGCCAATTATGTAAATTAGATATCCCGTGTGGTTTAATACACAAATTTAATTATAACCGCTGCTCATTTTTATGTATTTATTATGCAATTCCACATTACAGCAGGGTAAAAAAAAAAGGTTTGGTCCTGCGTGGAAAACATGCTGGTATTAAAATATCATTGCACAACCCTAAGGCACCATAGCAACAAATAAGAAGGTTATAAATAGGGTAACATTTGAAGCCCCAATAAACATGTTGCAATAACAGGAACAATTACGGCAGGCGAAACCAGTCGTATTCATGGTGTTTGTTTTTACTAAATTTCCATGTAATTTATAAACACTTCAATGTAATACAAAAATTATATCCAACACAAATGTGAAGAATATATATATTTTTATATCTAGATCTTGGTGTAGCGAATGATTTTAGATCCCGGCCGGACATTGCAGAGTCTCCCTTGGTTTCTTTCCCACTCTTTATCGTCCAAATCCACTCGTTTGTACAACTTTATTCAGCAGTGACGCATCCCGCAAACGATAGCTACGACTTCAGCTGACGTTCTGCCCTCTTGCTCCCTTACACACCACCGACTGAGAGATCTGCCTGTGCAAATAAACGGATGCTAATGTCTACATTTCATGTAGGAAGAAACCATTACGCAGGCAACTTTTATTAGAATAAATCGAATCTGTCCTGGAAAAGCTCACACGGTCCCAAGACATTTTCACCAGGGCCTGCTTGGCATGTTCAGCCAATTCCTTATCAAAAACGGTTTGGGGGGTAGGAAAACACTGGGAAATCTAGAGAAAACCCACACGTATTGAGGAGCGTATCTATAACTAAACTACAATTTTTGTTTATTTTAACAGGTAAGGCCCACTGAGCTACGTAGCTCTTTTTCAGAAGCGGCCTGGCCACAAATGATAGCTGAACGAAGTGGCTTATTCACGTGGACATTGATATCAGTCAAATACTCTAAATGCACGTTGATTCTAAACGTCGAGGGAAAAACCGGAGGACCCGGAGAATGTCTATCACCTGGAATGTGCTCAGCCTCGTCAGATCCCAGAAGCTAAGCAGCTTTGAGCCTGGTTAGAGCTTGGATTGTCGACAACCGTGCTTAAAACAGGTGTTCTTGGCTACTTGAGGGCAGTGCTCTGCCGAAAGCGAGCAGTCCTGCAAAATCCATAGATGTACTATGCTCCATTATCTAATCACCCTGCTTTCACCAGCCCTCACTGACCGGCGTGGTGAAGTATGGTCAAATACATCCTCCAGCAGTGTATTGAGACAGGGGGCTGTACACTGTCCACACGGGTCAGCAAACTCCACGTTGCATTCTGTCCAATGTGACTTGGAGCTACAGAGTGTCCATGGATGGCAATTGATTCTAATATCCGGCCTTTTATTCCACAGGCCATGCCATGCTGACGAGATTGATCAAAGTTAAAACCTCTCCAGCGTTTCCAAAGTTTAAATAAATGCGACTGAACAACATTACTCCGGAAAGCCCATTGGTTGTTGGCACGACATTGTTTTATTTTATTTCAATGCCAAAGCAGATTCATTTACCTATTTAATGAATCATTGTTGTACTTTCTGTACTGCCATCTGCTGGCTATTTGAATAACTCTGCAATTTGTAAGTCTGGCACACATAATGTCGCTACGCGAAGCACCAATCAGTCATCCAGAACGTTGGCCACAGGCGTCTAGCACTTAATGCTCATATCTGGATTCAAAGATCCGCAATAACGCTGGCGAACAGAGTGGAACTAAAAACTAAACTGTTAGCAGTTCACCGGCAACGCCAGCTTATGAAATCTAAACTATTAAGCATATTTTATTTTACGAGGTAAGGCCCACTGAGCTATATAGATCTTTTTCACAAGTGACCTCGCCACAAATGATAGCTCAACGAAGTGGGTTACGTTGAAATGTATAGCAGCCAAATACTCCGAACGCATGTTTCTTAATGTGGAGGGGAAAACCGAAGGATCCGGAGAAAAATCAACAGGACGACGAGTAAAGCATGCAAACTCCAAATATACAAGTGTAATCTTGACTTAAAGCTTTCGTGACTGCAGGAATTCATATGCTTGGGTCTTTTGGTAAAGTCACGTAGATAGGTTAAAATAAAATAACAAAATAACAAAAAACTAGGACGTTTCGATCGCAACACAAGCAATCGTCGTCTCCATCTTCTTGTGTTGCGATCGAAACGTCGTAGTTTTTTGTTATTTTGTTATGTTCTTTTAACCTATCTACGTGACTTTACCGAATGACACATGTTGAATATTCTTGGGTCTCAGTCGGAATCGAACCCACGACCTCCTGTCTACCAGGCGAGGTAGTTAACATCTCCCAGCCACCGTGGCACCCTTACGGTTCAAGCAAAACCGTGTCGGTGCCACGGTGGCGAGATGTTAACTGCGTGGGTGTCCAGAATAAACTCCTCATTTGAGACCCAAACATCACAACTGCCTGGCTTTGACATTCCTCCTAAAAAAAACACCGCTGTCAGAAGAACATCGACAGGCCGATGCACACATCTCCTTCATAAATGTAGAATTAAAGACACGAGCCACAATGCGACTCTGGCCATGCAACCCAAACTATCGACCAAATAGTAAACTGATGTAGTCTGTGCTCCTTCAATGAAGAGGGAATAGCAAGCAATACGACCCGAACTCTCTCTCTCTAGATGACCTATCGTGGCTACCAGACTTGGATATTAGCAATCAGCCTCTGAGCGAGTTGCTGTCATACACGAGAACAGAATTACAGGCGTGTGCCTCGCCGCACACAGTTTTTGGCCATGTAATCATTTTTCTTCACAATGTGTTGCTGCCCATCCCTCTTCACTGCTGCTACCCAACCAGCATAACCCCGCGACCCACGTCTGGGCCCACAGTCACTGTGGCTGTAAGTGGGTGTCTGGACAGCACCTCCACAATTTTAGATTTGGCGAAGCCACAACATTTTGCACTCGTGTTCAACAAAGACGCACACGCACAGTCTGCATACACATTCACACGGTCAGCGCACATATACAGTCAGCACCCTACACACATCCACACAGTTAGCACCCGACACACACAGTCAGCACCCTACACACACACACACAGTCAGCACCCTACACACACACACACAGTCAGCACCCTACACACACACAGTCAGCACGCGCACACCCCACAGACACATTCACAGGCAGTCAACCGCGTTGCGCTCCAACTTGCACCGGCGTCTCCGCGTACAGATCTCCATCCCTAACCTGCCCAGCCACCACCACCACCGCTACTACCACCGCCGCCACCACCACCGCCGCCACCACCGCCACCGCCACCACCACCGCCACCACCACCGTCCCCAACTTCAACGCTCCAGAACGCACAACGCTTGACCACAACCTCGCCCACGCCTCAGTCCATCCCGTCCGCACGGCCGAGAGGGGCGCTAACCTCGTCCTCCACCTCCTCTCCCCATCCACAGAAAGTGCAGGTGGTGGTCACGGTGCTGGACTACGACAAGCTGGGCAAGAACGAGGCCATCGGCAAGCTCTTCGTGGGCTGCAACGCGTCCGGCACGGAGCTGCGGCACTGGTCCGACATGCTGGCAAACCCTCGGCGGCCCATCGCCCAGTGGCACACCCTCAAGCCCGAGGAGGAGGTGGACGCGAGCCTAGGCAGCAAGAAGTGACCCCCTCGCGAATTATGACCCCCCCCCCCCCCCGCTTAGCTACTCCGGCTTAAGTCAACGGTGTCCGTCTCTCCCAGACCAACACCACCACCACCACCACCACCCACCGCTTGCCAGAACACGGCAATCTTGATCCCACCCTGACCTTCACCTGCTCTGCCCTTGCTCGTCGTGTTCCCCCGTCCCTCTGCCTTTTGCCCCGGAACGCCCCCCACTCCCTGCCAACTCCGTGCCCCCCTCCCACTCCCTGCCAACTCCGTGCCCCCCTCCCCCCCCCCATTCTCATCATCAATTCATGCGCGTCCCGCCACCCTGGGGGGGGGGGCTGCCCTGCTCCGCGTCACTGGCACCCGCCGGAGAGACGCTCTTCATTGTGCACACGCGTGCGTGTGTGTGTCTTTGTGTGTCTGTCTTTGTGTTTGTAATTCATGTACTTTGTGTGCAATTCAAGGTGCACCTAGCCTGGCACACGCGCCGTGCTGACGTCACCGCCACTTGGTGGCGAATGGCGGCTTTTACTGTTTGTGTGTCTTTACGTGTGTTTGTTTATGTGTTTGTTTTTGTGTTTGTTTATGTGTGTGTGTTTGTTTCGGTGTGTTTATGTACGTGTGTTTATGCGTGTTTATTTAGATGTGTTTTTGTGTATTCATGTGTGTGTGTTTATTTAAGTGTATTTATTTAAGTCCATGTGTCTTCATGTGTGTGTGTTAATGGGTGTGTTTATGTGTGTTAATGTGTGTGTGTTAATGTGTTTGTGTTTATGTGTGTGTGTGGGAGTAGCGGTAGTGTAGTGGTTAGTGCTGCGCTACGAACCTGGCGACCCGAGTTCAATTTCCGCTCACGGTCAAAATCAGTGACAATTATCTGAACCGGTCCTGGGCCTCCTCTAAGTCGACTCAGCCTCAAATGAGTACCTAGTGCGGTGTGTAAACATCGCCACTGGGGAGACAAAGGCGGCCGGGCGTGGTGTTGCCGGCCTTCATAGGTGCTCGCTAACAGCACTTGACCCAACAGTCTGTCACAGGCTACACGGGGATCTTTGTCTTTTTTGTGTGTTTATGCGTGTGTTTGTGTTTATGAATGCGTGTTTATGCGTATGTGTTTGTTTATGCGTGCGTGTGTATGTTTGTTTATGCGTGTGTGTGTGTGTGTGTTTACATGTGCGTGCATGTGTGTGTTTACATGTGCGTGCGTGTGTGTGTTTACATGTGCGTGCGTGTGCTCGTCCCGCGTGTCTGCGTGCCTAGCGACACCGCGCTGCTGGTGAACTCGGAGGCAGACGCGGAGGTCACCGCAATCGCCTGCCTAGAGGCGAGGCCGCGACCCCGGGCAGATCAGTCGCGCAACCCAAAATCGCTCTCGGTCGCAGAGACGTCCACGACAAACTCGTTCGATATGCAACTGATCGCTGGGGGTGTGAACCCGCCTTAACAAAAAACAACTCTGCTGCGCCTTGCCTTATTAGCCAAGCAAGCAACGGTGTCACCTTGACGCCTATATTTTCCTCGACCATCTGGATATTTATCCAAAAGTTCACCATGGCACGCAGGCCACGTGCGTGCGTGCGTGCGCGTGTATGTTCGTACCTCGAGGTGCACCTGAGCTGGCACAAGCGCCGTGGTGACGCCACCGCCACTAAGTGGCGAACGGCCGGTTATCGTTGTCGTTGTCTGTTTCTTCGTTTCATGTTTGTGCACAACTAAGGCTTGGGCTAATCCTCCACCAAAAGCCCTCCTCATCCTCCTCCTGTTCCTCACCTCACCTTCCAGCCACTCCGCCGGGCAGCCAGCTCCTTACCACGCGACATCAACCCCAACCCCGATCGCTCCGCAGCTGCCCCAACTTTGCGCCACCCTGCCCCCCCCCCCCCCTTGCTTCCGAGCCCCCCCACCCACCCACCCACCCCAGACCCCCCAAACCTTCGCCCCGCCACGCGTGCGCAACAATTGTTTTGTTTGTCCGTTTTGTTCGTTTCGTGTGCATGTTCAAAGTCGTGGCGCTAAGCCATTCTCCTCGGCGGCACGCCGCGTGGAATCTCCTCCGCGGACCGCACGGTGGAGCGCAGGTCCCATAGTTCGCGCGGCGCTGTTAAAACGTCGGTTTGTGTGTCGTCGTCGTCGTCGTCGTCCGTGTGATGTCCCCAACCCCTCCCCGACCTCTCCTGCACAGCAAACTGCTCAGTGAGACACTGTAGATACAATATAATACCCTTCCTCGTTCACAGGCGCCTCCACCGCCCCCCCCACCCACCTATACCTGTATACGACGCTAGCCCTCGTTCCTGTTTGGTGTTTTGTATATAAACGCTCCCTTGTTGTTCACGTCAAGCCCTGTTCCTTGTGCTCATGCCGTACGCTGCCCCCCTCCCCGCCCGCCGTTGACACGTCGGTGGCGATGATGCTGATGATGATGATGGCTGTGTGTGCTTGGGACTACATCTCTGTTGTTTCATTACCGATGTTTATTCGATCACGGACCTCTTTCCCGCCGTCCTGCTCGGGGGTGACTGATCACACAGTCGTTCCTGGCCAGCCCAAAGCCCATTCCCGCTGTTTAGGTGTAGATATAGCATGAATATATGATGTCTCCAGTGTGATCATAAGGCATGTCCGTTGTGCTTCCCTTGTATGAAACCTAAAGCCCCTTTACTGTCGATGTTTAAAAGAAAATTTAAAAATATATATAAAATAATTGCCACACGAGAAGAAAAAAAAGGTTTTTATTACATAACTTTAACAACAACAAAAAAAATGCTTTAAAAAATTACGACGATGTACGTATTACCCGGTAGATTTAATCCGTGTTAAGATTATATATGACAACACGCTTGCTGTTTATTGGCTCTATGATAGACGTGTGACCCTGTGCTCTATGCTTTCACATTGGAAAAGGTCTACCGAGGCGACCCTCTACACAACCACCTCGCGCTTAGCGAGCGGTGTGAGGGCGCAGCGACAACAACAACAACAAATCACGCAGGCAGGCCCGGATTACCCGTCACGTCAAGGGGGGCCTTCTCAGAGGCACAAGAGGCCCCACTCCTCCGTGGAGCCCCGACAAACAGCACAGCCCACTGCTGGCCACAGACCTAAGGTGTGAGATCAAGACCCCGAGGCGAAACCCAGCCACCGTGAGGGCCCGATTCATTATCCAGAAGCCATGAGGCTGTAATTGCCTCTGGACCCTACACGGGACAGGCGCAAAAACGCGTGCGTGGGGGTGGGTGGCAGCAGGACCTTGAGCCATTGGTAGTACGGTGGGCCGCCATAAGACAAATAGGCCCTGGCGCAGGGCCCAGAGTGACCTTAATCCGAGCCCGTGTGCAGGCTCTGAAATGCCAGGCTTGAGAACCACGCTTGCTTGGGAGACCGCACTCCGATGCCGTTTCCACCTAAATGTGGTGCTTGTTATTGCAGCACCCGGGGATAGGATGTTCCATATGGCCGCGAGGCTTCTTTCTGCACCCCGCCGTTTGCGATCGTGACGTCTCATGATATTAAGCGTGTGTGCGCGTACCCCCGAGTGCGTACGGCGTAATCTCTCTCCCGCGCTGCACACGGCTGCAGTGATCGGTTGAATGTGTAAACTGCGTTCCCATCAAAATGTTGTGGCTGTCAGGCTCCAAAGGTCAAATTAAAATCCAGGGTGTAAATTCTAATCGCAGCCTATCGAGCCATCAGTCATTTGGAGGCTTTATTTAAAACAAGTTGTGAGCCAACAAGTCTCTTGCGAGGGAGAACTTTTTTTTTTACTTGACAGGATTTTCTAACTGCTTGTCTGTCATATATATAACAAAAAAATGAGTCTGCCGACACGATGCTCTGCCAGAAACGTACTTTTATGGAATACAAAAATATTCATGTGCTCCCAAGGTGTTGTACGTGATTAAATTAAAAACATTAAATATAGGCATGTAGGATTTGTTTTCTTCACTCAACACTGGGCACTGACTCGTCTCACATTTTTATGGAAACGTAGCTTCGCTTTGGGTTTATTCATTTCCCCCGCGTGATGTGCACAGCTATTTGCTTTCTCGACTGAGTACCGTTGAAGTGCGCGATGTTTTGTGCGTCTTTGTCCCAGCTACCCCGTCCTCTTGACGTCCCCGCGACGCCCGTTATGAGCTTGCCCCTCTAACCCCGGCTTGTCAGTTAACGCTCTGCACCAGGGATACAATTTACCGCATGCCCGATGCGGATTCAAATCCGGTCTAATGTCGCAAATCTGAGCGTAAGTCTGGTTGAGGCAAAACATATATATATGTAAATGTCAATAACAGATGCAGGCTATGTGCATGAGACAGCTAGGAGCAGCCAGGTACCCGGATGGAGGCTGCTGAACTCTGTGCGTGACTGACACGGCATGGGGAGGCCTTCGCTCTGCCATTGATTAGCAAAGGGGAGTAAATTAGTGTTCAATTAATGCTTATAGTAATTATTATATGATTAGTTATCGGCCTTTTAGCCACGTAAGGCTCGCTAAGTCTCTCCAAGATGTTTTGGATGGTCATACTAGGGATGTCTGTCCCGTTGATTATTTGTGCCTGTGGAAGAAATGCAGGATTCCCAAAATCGGATCCAATCAGAAAACACTGCACTACTTGCTGCACTGCCATCCACAAACACCACTTCGTAAAATAAATATAGCAGTAATACAGGTGCCCCTTTATCGCTCTGAGCAAAACATCAACAGCAGCGCCCAGCACCACTGACAACGTTGATTCTCAAAAATCCTTTTTTTTAAACCTATGCTCAATGAGCCCACTCATATAAGGACCAACTGGACAAACAAATTGGCAGTCGCCTTACAAAACATTAACCTGTTGCAGAGTCCAGGCTGCGAACAGAACCCACTCCTGAGTGACCATCCGAGCAGTAAACGTCATAACCAAAGGCAGGTTTGCGAGAGGAAGCAGCTCAGAAGGTCGTAATAAAGGTGTTCCAGGTAGAGTGACAAAGATCACGAATGCACATCCCCCCCCACCCGCGTGCTGCCACAAAAATAGCAACAAATATCCTGTCCACGTGACCAATGTTGTGTCCTTCAATCAGCGATCGATATATCGTGTCCTTCGTCCGAACAATCACAGAGCAACACTACTTAATCTCGACACCAGTACCCCCCATCCCCCGGCTGGGATATCGATCAATATATACATACAGTGTCCCTTCAATCAGTGATCACAGACAGCACTACACTATCTTGCAAACAGCTGCGTCAAACAGAGCAAGGGGATGTTGGCCAGGGATTGATTGGAACTGGGCCAGCTGGTTCCCATGGATTCGAAAAGCAGGTCACGGTTGCATTAGGCCTGTTAATCACGAAGCCTAACTAACTTTCCTGAGCCGAGAGAGCTGGTTGAGGGTTGTTGTTGTTTTTATGTCACAGGGCCAAATGACGGTAAGTCGGTGGCTTTTAATTTTACCAGGAAATGGCCAATTGAGACAATTAATAAACTTCAGCAAGGGAGACCTTGGATAAATTGAAAATTGGACTGAAAATGAGTGAGGATAGTGTAAAATCTCAATGCAAAACATATACCGGGACATATATAAAAAATATATTTAAACATGTTAACATCATTATATACCTTTTGACCAACCCTCCTCGCTCCCAATACCTCCTAACCTCGCCTGGATTCTTTGCCTAAAAAAAAGAGCCACCTTACTCAGATCAGTTAATTTTGCATCAGAGAGGTAAGGAAAGTTATACAATGTCTGGCTCTCAAAGGTTACGGAAACCTCAAACTGACTCGCACTGATCCAAGCCTGGCACCACTCGTGTTGCTTCATGGCATGACGGGGAAGAATTTAAAAAAGGCAACGATTCAAACCTCGCCAAGGACACCGAGTATTTGGGACAAAGGACGTTCACAAAGTCCAGTTGATGGCCACAAAATTCGCAACTTTCAGGACTGCCCCTTGGGTCTCCACTGAATCACGGGGGGGGGGGGGGGCCCTTCTAGATTTTACTTTCCCCCTCGATTGCTTCTCCGCTACCAAACGTGTCAAGTAGACGCGTGTGCAGCTCCTTCCAACCGAAACGAAACTTTAGCCACGAACAATATCCCGCGCGTGTTGCATTCCGAAGTACGCAGAGTTGGTGCATAGCGGTTAGTGACATCGATGATGGGTAAGCCATTTTAAACTAAATTTAAAAAAAAATACCACGCAACTATATCGTTTTGCTAATATTTATGTACGTATGTATTTATTTGAGTACAGTGCTTACGCTTCTGGTTTCTTTTTTTCTTCAGTGAGGTCTGTGGTGCTGTACAGTTTGTAGCTATCATTGCGCAACATGAGTGCATTGTTCGTCATTAAAATGGTTTCATTTCTCATCTAAAATGAATGCTACGTTCCGTGTCGTTCTGTTTCTAATCGTCTGTCCGTGGTCTATACCAGCCACCGTGCATCTCCATGTGGCCACACGTTCGGGATGCTGTGAAAGATTACGGGGTTGGCTTTTTGAATTTTCCCGAGACTCGTGTTTTAACTTTGGGTGGCCTCTTCGTTGTTATTATTATTATTGTGGCCAGAGTGAAAGTGTGCAGCCCAATTTCCGACAAGACACACGCTCGGCGAGTAGCCTCACCAAGCCTGTGACAGCCGCGTGTATTGCGTCTACGTCGAGTTACCTTTGTATCAGAGGTGAACCCCAGATAATTCAGTTTTGGTTGGAGGCAGGCGTAGAGGTCGATGGCTAACGCCGAGCGTGGCGAGAAGGTGCGACGGCTGCATCGAATAATTCGAGGGCGGCTTTTTGGAGCGGTTTTTAAAACTGGCAAACATAAAATGACCCGAGCGTGCGGTAAGCAGGCATCACCGCAGTCCCTCTCTCACTCGGTGCATGTCCCCTGCCATTACAATAAACTTATGGTATCATAAATCAAACTGTATTATAAAATGTACGCTTACTGGCTTTAAAGTTATGGGAGGGGACGGGTCATACACAGGCGATGAGTTACCCTTTGAGCTGCCAGATTTGGAGGGAGAATCGATAGTCTAACCGGTGGCTGCACATATCACGTCTGTTAAAAAAAAAACGAGAATATATAAAACACGTTATCGAGAAAAGAAAAAAACCCACGTTTAACCTTTCACAGTTCCTACATAGGCCTGCCCTAAGTTGCATGCTCTGTGTTGGCGCTGTTAACTGTAGTTGAGTAACCGTGTGCACTAAAATAAATCATCTACAATGTTTAAATTGTTGAACGAAAAGTGTTTAGAAGAGTCCTCACATGTTATTATAATTACCACTATACTTTGTTATTATTGATTACAAATGTCAATTTTGTCAACAGAAATATAACGACTGTGGCTGCTCTTTTGCTGCAATAATCGAAATAAAAGTCTGTGCGAAGGCTGAACCGTGGTGCCCGTGCGTCCTCGCAAGCGACGCCCAAAAAAAAAGTGTTCACCCAGGTGGCAACGGGGGGGAGGGGGGCGCTGCCAAGGACGTGAAAGGGCCTGCACTTGGTGAGCCTCCTGGCGTTGGAGATGGAACGCTGGCGTCGGAACGAAACTCGCGACTCGTTGAGAAACTCCTCTTATCGGACTTTTATAATAAATTAGTACGTTTGGTATACGCGCCATTCTCACCGGCGCGAGGGGCTGTCGCGAAGGAATGTGCCTGTGTTTCTGTCTGCGGAAGCGTCGCAGCGACGAGCGATGCTGCTGTGTATAGTCCCAGTCGAGTAAACTTGCCGGTAATTTTTCATGCCTCAAAATGTTGGACCAACGACACTCGGTACACAATGGCGATGCTCTTTTCGATCGATCTCGCGGGACCCTTCACGTCCCCCCGCGAAGCAGGCGGCGCAGCAATAAGCAGGGCGGCCTGCCGGATTCGAACCGCGAACCCCTGCAACGAGCGGGCAAAACTCGCTTACCGCTGGGCCGCGTCGCCGCGTCACCACCCCGAATAGCGCGTTGCTCTGTCGACGGTGGGTTGACGAGAGCGAGCTTGACCTATGCCGATTGCGTTCATCAATGTTTTCGAGTGATGCAACATACGAGTCCAGCTCGAGCGGTCGGTGGTATCCGGCTTAACGTTGCTATCTCGCTGGCCCACCGATGGGTTTTCGGGCCATAGCACGACGTGTTGTTCTACGCGGTGTCCCGACGCTGCGCTCCACGCGACGGGAGCTTCTACGGCAACAGGACTGAGCAAAGCTCGCTCCTTGCCCTCGAAACGTCAGGACACCGCGCCGAGAAACGCGCGGCACGACACCCCGAAAACTCATCGGAGAGCCGTGCAGCACAACTGTGGAAGGAAAAAAAAGCGTAAAATTAGTTACTGACGCCACGACACTCACTCCACTTGGAACAAACTTCCACCCCCACTGGTTCATGTAGTGTCGCTGGATACTGACAGTGCCAAGTCTGCCAACGTCCTGCTGATAAGTCATGCAAATGAGACATCCAAGTCAGTGCCGAAAGTTTCTCCGAGTTATCGACTCCGCTTGTGTTTATTGACGAAAGCTTGCCGACAAACAACAAAAAATCCCCTACGTGTGCACACGCCTCCAACGAGGCGGAATGCGAAAAACAACGTCGCGTGCCAATAGGTTCTAGATTTGAAGCTTGATGCAGCTTATTCGGCTGTGACGGTCCCACCTGATGACGGAGACTTGTGTTGCCTCCGAAACGTCGTGATTTTTGTTTTGAAGCTTGATGCAGCTAATTCGGCTGTGACGGTCCCACCTGATGACGGAGACTTGTGTTGCCTCCGAAACGTCGTGATTTTTGTTTTTATTTTATTTTATTTTTATTAATTTTGATGTTTTACCTACGTGACTTTACCGAAAAAACCTAAGAATATGTGCCAATAGGTTTCATGACTATCGCTCGCGACAGAGCTCCGTTTCGCGCGAAGTCTGGGGTCAATTAAACGACGGTGCCGAGTGGCAGTCGGCTGGCCCAATTAGGCGGCCGGGCCATCAGGCGATCTAATGGGGTCTTTTTGGGTCATGCGGCCTTAAAAAAAAAAGGGTCATCTTACGGAGTAGTCGTCAAAAGCATCGACGGTAAATGTGTCGGCGTCCACGGGCTCGATGGTATGGAGGATCGATGGTGCTCACTCATTGGAAATTGATGCCTCGTGCGCATTTTTAAAGTGCACGCCGCGACGCAAAAACTGCAGCGACGAATCCGCAAACAAATTAGTCTTTGTATGTCACTCAATTCCCCTAAATTCCCCAAACACATCTCACCCATTTCCTCAAGGAAACATCTCTCTGCGGACATCGATGGCAATCGCCGAGCTTGGCTGCAGGTCCTGCTCCTTTCATCCCCGCTGCGCCTCAACGGATCACTCTGGCTGGCCGAACAAAAGCTGCCAGGGCTTGTGATTGCCAAGTGTGTGGGGGGGGGCACATGACCCAGCCAATGCAGCCCCCCTTGCCTGCCAGTAGTGCCCACGGTGGGCGCGTGATATCCACGAACGCTTCACACAATACATCCAGCAAATGTGCGACGGGCCGCAGTAGGCTGGGCCGTCCTAACGTTGAAAATTGGTGCATGTGCTCCTGTTACGGAAAGGTGGGGGGAGGTCATATTCAGCGTTGGGGGAAGACATTCATCCAGCAGTGGATTGACAAAGGGCTGTACAATTGATTGACTTGTAACTCACAGAGGTCACTTTAAACGATCCACTTGGTGCACCAAACGCAACGTTTAGCACTCTTTATTTTTCAGTAAATATACAGTAATACAAGGCACAGTAATATAATATGAATGTGTACATACGAGCATATGCATTCATTATCGATAGATTACATTTCAAACAAACCAATGCTAATCCTGTAAGAGGCATCAAGTTTCTGCTTCTGTGAAGATATATATATACGTGAAATAACAGGTTCATCGGAAAATAATAATTCGTACGCTTTTGAACTCTTATGGAGAAGATGCGACATGTCGACATTTCGGCCGATTGGCCGTCAGTCTCATTAACCTGTTCAATTCGAATATTGTTATGTAAGGGTGTGAATAGTGCCCACGATTGTGTACACGTCTAACCAAACACGTTTAGGCACGTGATCAATCAAAGACCACATCAGAAACACAACAAGCCAGTTGGTTCTGTTTTCTAAACTGTCACAAAGACAAAGGATCCCCCGTATAGCCTTTAACAGACTGTTGGGGCAAGTGCTGTTCGCGAGCAGTTATGAAGGCCGGAACGGCACACGAGGGGGGTGGGTGACCGCCTTTGTCTCCCCAGTGGCAATGTTTACTACACACCGCACCAGGTACTCACTTAAGGCTGAGTCGACCTAGGGAAGGCCCATGACCGGTTCAGATAATCGTCACTGGTGTTGGCCGTGAGCGGGAATCGAACTCGGGCCGTCGGGTTAGTAGTGCGCGCACACACACACACATGCACAGGAGCCTATGAGGTAATTTGCAAAACCTCACTTTGTAAGTTGTGAATTCGAGTGGGCAAAATGGTGATTGCTCAATGCGAGATGCTGTGACCTCGGGTTGGTTGCTGCCACTTCTCAAAGGTATAAATAAAAAACAACGGGACATATCACGGGGAAAACAATAATAGCGTGCAATACCAGAACAGAGGAGAAATACATGCAAAACCAATATACGAAGTGGGTTGTTCTTGTTATGCAACTGACAAAAACTGGGACTTTTGATGTTACGGGAAAACTTTATAGATTCCCGGGTGAGCTTAAAGCCCACCTCAATAAGAGGACGATCCTGGGAAAACCAGGACAGGTGGCAACCGTGCTGTAATCCGCCATGACAGTGGCCAGTGTTCAAAGATGGTGGCATCTTTGCGTGCGTTGGGCCACGTATACAGTATGCGCACAACAGCCAGTCGAAATCCAACCTCAACACGCCGTTCAAGAGATATGCTCAAAGTGATAAATAGCGCGCGGAGAAGATGACGAGCCAGAAGGCGTACCTTAGCAACGGTCTGCTCCAAGAAGGATTCTTGTTATTCTTGGTTCTTTCGGTAAAGTCACGTAGAACCAAGAATATTAATCCCTGCAGTCACGAAAGCTTTAAATCGAAATTTAAGGATTATTGTGTTTTTTGCATCTTAATGCTTACGTCGATTAAGACCACAATGGTGGGAACGACGCAGGAAATAAGCCACAGAAAGCATGCACGGTGCTCGAAAACGCTTCGTGAAAGTGCGCGATGAACAAAGAGGCCTTCAAAACGTGCGCTGTTTGCAACGTTAAACTGGCGAGAGTGGCCCATCGATCGCTCTGCCAACAAAGCGGAAAACACTCGCGCGGATGATTGTACAGCATTTCTGACAAGAGTCAAATAGTTGACAAGGCACTTCAGCATGCTAAAAATCGCTCACGTCACTGCAATTCGTAGTTTTTTATTTATTATTATTTTTGCTGCAAACTTTGGCAACGAAATTCTACAGCTCAAACGTCCTCGACGGCGATGTCAACAAACACATTCACGCCCGCGCACCTGTGCCAGCGTGGCTGGAAAAAGCAAGCACACGTGTGTAACTCTCCAACAGTCCCACCCGGTCTCCTCTTTCTCGCATCCTTTGTGGTTCAGGGACTCTCCGTCGACTCCCAAGGGTCTCCGCGCCCTGGCCACGTCCGATCGACAGCCGAGGTGAGAGAGAGGTTGACACTGTCCTCGTGTGCGCAAGCGTTCTTCACAGCGCCGCCAGCCTCCCTTGGAGGAGCACCGTTCAGGCATTCTCAAGAGTCTCACTCCCCACCACCGCCTTTCCTTACAAAAGACCGGCCCCCGATATGCATCCTCAGTCGGCTGACATGAAAGGGGCGATGGGAGATGTGCAAAATTGACCTTCTAGCTTCCCAAAGCAACCACCATGCCCGCAACATACCTCCCCCCCCAACACTCCTGAAATTCGTCTAGCGCCTCCCCCCCCCACCCCCACCCCCCCCCCCTCCACATTGATAAATTCATTTTATTTTCCCCCAAACCGCTGGCTGGTTCAGGAAGCGACGCACGTCACACCGTCTTCCCGCGACGTCCCCCCCTGGCCTGGCTCAATGCGGGAACCACAACCGGCCGTCGCCAGCATCGGTGTCGGCGGTCCAGTGGGTGAGAAACAAAAGGGGAATAAAACAAACATATATATTTTTTAAAATCCCCAAACTTCTTTTAGATCGGCAGCTGAACGGGGGGGGGGGGGGGGGGCGGGCGATTCTCGTCTCGCTACGAACGCTAGTTTTTGCAGGAGGTCGGTGAGTTGCGTAGGACGGCCTCGGCTGTGCGGGAGAGCTTCTGCGCAGCTCACCACCCCCTCCGCCACCGCGATGCTGCCGCCACACCTCACTTTGTCAGCTGGCCCACCACACGCAGCAGGGTCTTGTTCTCCTCCTTCAGCTGCTCGTTTTCGTCCTCCAGGTCGTCCAGATCCTGACGAACCGAGCGAAAAACAATGGCATCAGTGATAATCGAGCGACGCTTCCGTTCGAGAAACAGCTTTTCAAACAGGAGAGAAGTCCCCGTGTCGATTTGGAGGTGGATGAAAGGGCATTCCGTGGTGGAAAGTCATAACCTCGTGGCAGGCAGTGAACCGTGCTGTGACAGACAGAGCTGCAGGCAAGGGCATATGCAGATAAATGCCCCTCTTTGAAATGTGTTCAGCATGTACCCACTATTTAATTAGGAAGCCACTGAAGCGTACACTTTTAAATCTAGATTGAAAACTCATTTCTTTACAAGTGCATTTTTGTATTTAGTTTGTTGTCCTTCCCCCGCACCTCCGATTAGCACGGTTGGCTACGTACGGTGCAAAGGAAGTTCAACATACATTACTGGACATCGATAAAATACTGGACATCTGTGAAAAATAGCTTTCTAGCTCATCAGATTCCTCCAGTATAGATAAATACACAGATTTTGGCATACGTTTTCCCCTTGTATTTCAAGATGGCGTACAAAGGGGCAAGCGCGAAATTATTAATCAAATAATTTCCACTTAAGTGGCATTATCCCCCTCAGGTCCATTACTCTGTCCACACGGTAGGTAAAATCGGCAACACTTCGTGGCTGAGCCAACAAGAGGCCATCCCCATGGGTAGAATGGGCCCTTCCGTGAATATTAGAATTTACTCGCCTGGCTCAGGGCCATGGGCGCTGATATGAGAGCCAGCCAGTCACTCGATTGAGCAGAGGACACACACTTTGTCTTTTGTTGACTGTTTAACAATGAGGTTGACGTAACCTTGGAAACAACAACAACAACACTCTGCAGCGATCGTATGCTTTGCAGCATGATCTATATGCATCGGCTGCCACTGCTTGCCGCTGCTGGCATCTCAATAACTATGCCGCTGACTTGATCATAAGGGATGACCGGTACTTATCTTTGGCAGTTTGATTACGAGGGGTGTCCGTCAGATGAGGTCATAATCGGAAATTGTACGGTTTTCTGACCCAATCTGATCTGCAGGGTTTGGGAGATCAGCTGTGACGTTGCTACAATCGGAAATGATCCGAATGAAAATCGGATTGCAAACAAAATAGTTGCATGGGATTATGTCCGATCAATTATATTTTTAAAAATGATATTGGTTTTTCGTACAGAGAAACGGCTCAAACCTTACGAGATGCATTCGGCGGCTTTAAGTAATACACAATATTGTATTTGATTACACTAAATGTTTCAAAGGAACATCCAAATATGAACA
The DNA here is from genome assembly GCF_964198595.1 of Lampetra fluviatilis. Taxonomy (NCBI): domain Eukaryota; kingdom Metazoa; phylum Chordata; class Hyperoartia; order Petromyzontiformes; family Petromyzontidae; genus Lampetra; species Lampetra fluviatilis. The sequence continues at coordinate 3,618,115 of NC_136279.1, read as the reverse complement.
TGGTAAGTAAATTGTAATTAGGTGGGAAATAAATAGCAATCGCAGTCAATACAGATATAGTAAATCGTACTTTAAACATTGCAACCCAAATTAGTTTGAATATGTAAGTGGAAAAAAATGACTACGATGTAACAAGTCACCCACCCCCTCCGAGATTATTTTTTTACAAATTCGAGATCTCGAGCCAATTCAGCAACCAATTATCTTTGTCGAAATTTTACCGTCTCACTTTGTCGTTTCTTTGCGATTTCCTCCCCTCTAACTCACCTCACTGTACACTTTACGCATCACTTGCAAAGATCACACGTTACTGTAATTGGGTCTCACACAATCGATTCCAATCGCGCATAATCCGGTACTTGGTATCTTGCGAATTAATCCATCCCGTGCTGTTTCCGAGCATAATGAGAACTACATGGAAATGCAGTCCCGGCAGTCATCCGCTAGTCTCTTATAGCACAGCACTTGAAGAAAAAATATTATTTAGTAATGTTTACTGATTTCATATGCTTACGTTACACCATGTGTTTTAGTTATGCTTACTAATACATTGTAGATTAAGGTACTTTAAAATTCAGAATTTAAAATGGATTCAGACTGAAATTGAAAATCCATGAGCAAACTAAATACCGTTTTATAACCTCCTTAAATACCACGGTTAAAATCAACTCCAATCAAAATCAAGCCGGATCGGATCACCTAACCAACTGCTATTGAATCGAGGGAATAAATGAATGAGAATCGGTCGGTTTTGTTGCGAATCGCGATTTTCCAATAACCATCCAGGCCGCAAGATTGTGTCTAACAAACAAATAAAAGGACCCAAACCGCAGCACCGCTGCCGATTCCCCGGCGGTACGCCTGATCCGTCGCTCACGACCACCGCTTGTTGCAGCTGAGGTTAAGGAGGCTGGGGGGGTGGGCAGGGGGGGGGGCTCTGGCGGGGAGAGCCTCGAGGGGGGGGGGGGGGGAGTGACAGCCGTGCGGGGAACCCATCACAAACGTCAGTCGAGGCACGGCGGCACTCGCGTGACCCGGACACTTAACATCAATTGTCAAAAATAAATAAACAGCCGTTGGCGTGAAGGCCGGAGGTCTCGGAGAGCCCTTGAAGCCGCGGCTTCCTCCTCGTGCCCGACGGCGTGCCGATCTTTTCGCGCCCGTGAAGAACCGCAGGTGGTGCACGCCGTGGCGCGTTTATAAATGGGCCTGGGGGTGGGGGGGGCCTGGGGGGGGGGGGGCTGGGGGGGAGCGCAGCCCGGGTGGCCCCTTCCCTCACCCGGTGGAGAAGGTCAATCTGGGCGTGCAGCTTGCGCACGACGTCCTCGGTCTCCTCCAGCCGCTGCCCGAGCTGCTGCTTCTCGTACCGCTCGCGCGCCAGCTCCTACACGGCCACGCACCGCACGCACACGGAGACAACGCTGCCCCTCTGAGCGCCGTCCACCGGAGGCAGGTGCTGCTCACGCGGGGCGGGGCTCCCTGCCCTTACGAGCGTGGGTGGGGAGAGGGAGGGGGGTGCGGTGCTCATCTCCGTTCGCCGCCCACCCGAGCGAGCAGTGGAAATTCCACGTTCCTAAGGCAGATTTTGAATGTTTACACAGACACAGGTGTGAGGTTAAATTCAGGATGTATAGACAATTAATGAAAAGGACAGACAGATGGAAAGACACAGGGAACAGTCAGAATAGAAAGCTGAGAGGAGGAGGAGGAAGAGGAATGGATGAACATTAATATCACCTCAACATCTCTGCCAATGGTTTACGCTCCCCAATGGAGGTGAGCACCGTGCCATGCTGAGATGAGAATGGAGACACTCGCATGCCGACACCACCATCATCATCATCAGCCATGATAAATCTACTGCTGGTTGAAGACCTCCCCAAGCCATTACCATCTCTCTCCCTGAGCCCGACATGGCGACCTATTTTTATTACATACTTGCAACTATAATTTGTGATAGTTAGGTCACTTTTGAAAAAAAAACTGTATCGCTCAGTGGGCCTTACCTGGTAAAATAAAAAAAAGTGTCGGTTAATAGTTAGTTCAACATGTTTTCAAGTAGTTCATTCTCATTGGACGTTATACAATGACTGTGTCATCAGCAAACCTGGGGCGGTCACCCAGCCGCCACTTCAAGAGACACGGTCAAACAGGCGCGGCCGGCAATGCAGCAGTCGACAGAGACAGAGCCGGGACGGAACGGTGATGACAGCGAGAGATGATGCGTGTGGACGGAATGAGACGCTCGCGACTGATCGACGACGGGACGAAGGCACGCCTCGTGTGGACGGACCGACGGGTGAACGGGAGCAGCCCACGGGGGGCTTCGGGGTCAACGGCAGAACGGATGTGCCCAGAGGATGGCTCGCCGAGTCGCGCAGGGGGTCCAGGAGCCACATCCCGTAAACGGCGCGGGCGTAAATCATCGCGCGGCACGCAGATTATACGGACAAGGGGAATCGATCTCGCGCGTGCGCGCGCACGCACGCACACACACACACAAGTTCGTGGCTGCGCAGCGCCTGTGAATGACAAATGCTGAGTGCCACAACGGCACTTCCCACGGTCATTGTTAAGGAGGATGACTTTAGAAATGTAATCAGTCACTGACGACTGATTACAAATATTAATCAACCAGGTCATGGTAAGTAATGGTAATATGATTATACAGTGAAAATTGGGTGATAATAATGGTTTAATAAAATGCGAATTTTCATGCTGTTGACAATCTACTTGAATAAATGCCTCCCCACATATCATATCAGTCATGGAGATGTATGCCATACTTTACCATGCTGGTCAGTACGAATGGTTCAGATATAATTTCCCACTGATGTCAGCTGTGGCAAAGAATTCAACTCATGGGTGGTAGGGTGGCAGAGTGGTAAACGTGAGGCTCGCAGCAAGAAGGGCATGGGTTCAATTCTCGACTCGATTGCCTCTCTGTGTGGAGTTTGAATGTTCTCCCCCTGCTCTGCATTGGTTCGCTCCGGATTCTCCGGTTTCCTCCCATAGCCAAATCACCCCCCCCCCACCCCCCATATAATGTAACTCATCATAGCCTAACATTACATTCTGAAAAATTACCACTCAATCAGGATTACACATAGCAACATAACGCCCCACTGTGAACGCTTGGCAGGACACTCCTTGAGGCTCAGTGAGGGTTTCCTGGGTAAACAAGCGAAATAGTAATTTTACTGGTAGGAACCACCTGGTTCCACCAGCCCACAGGGGATTATTGTGTCCGTCCGTCCGTCGTGCATCCAAAAAGGGAGGGTGGGGCTGAGTGGGGGTGGGAGTGGTGGGGCTGGGTGGGGAGGGGCTGGTCACCCCGTGGTGCCCTTATAAAACTCAACGATTTAACCGACTCACGCCGGCTTGTGCGGAATACACCACGCCGCCGTTGACCCTGGCCATTGACCGAGCAACCCAACATTCCTACCAGCTCCCTCCACAGGAATGTGTTAATCACGTCACCGGGTTCATCGCACAGTGTCGCTCACCACTGTGTCAACCGCCTCGCCCCCAATAACGGAGTGTCGTCACCTCATTCCGATCTCATTGAATTCGAGCGCGTCGCTTTCCTCCGAGAGGACGTGCGCAGAGGGAAGATGTAGCAATGAGATCGAGGTGTGCGTAGGCAACAGGCGGGTCATTTGCATCGCGCGATAGTTGAGAGGTGGTGGCGGCAGCTTGTCCAGCCGGGGGATTGACCACGGCTCCGTGCCATGTGCTTTTGTTTTCACCGTGCAACTCGCCCCAGCGCTGCTAATTTGACAGGCCGCAACAACAAATTGAAACCAAACATAATTAATTTCCATTGTGATTATCAACCACGGCGTTGTATTTTAATGGTGCGCAGTGGGGTTGCGTTTCCGGCTTCGGACGATATTCACAACAGCCTTCGGCTCTGTCTCAGAGAGATCTAAATCTGCATTTACATTACAGGGCATTAGATCGTATCAGCCATGATGTTAACCGAGCTGACGTGACCCCTGACTAACCGGCTCAGATACCTCCGGTTACCTCCGACATCAAAAACGCTCGCGCACACGAGTGAATAACACTCAAAACAATTATGGACATGCCAAGCTATTAACAGGCAGGCCAACCTATTGAGGAAGAGGCCAGGAACCCTCCTTGCATAACCGCCACCGACGACAGATGCCACTTCGTTTGCCGGCAACAGCAATGGGCGGATAAAAAAAGAGTCTCGCGCACACGATCTCAGTGCGACCCACCGAAGCACCGACCTCCAAGTTCGCCCGGATTTATCGGTGTGCGTAATCGCCGCCACAAGCGGCACCACGCGCCGTGGGGTTGTGATTTGTGCATCAACCTCGCTGTGACCTCACCGGCCGATCGCTCGAGCGCAGAGATCTAATTCCGCTCGGTCAGGATGAAACGAGAAATGAGACGCTCAGCCCTTGAGCATTTCTACACCGGTGGGGGGTGAGGGGGGGGGCTCAGAGGTTGCTCTTGGTGAAATCACGGGGAGGTGGAAGAGGGGGAAAAAATGACAGCGCTCCCAGTGCTGGGCTCAGCTGAGCTAAACCTCAGCTCAACCCATTCTTGCCGACGGTGTCGATGTTTAATTGCATTCATTGTTCCACCTGGGTCATTCGGTTTATTCGCTAGGTTTTTTGTTTTTTATTTGTATGCATAAAAAGTAAATTATAATAACAATGATGAGGGTTAATGTGTTGGGCCCGCAAAGCACACTGAGAATGTATCTGCCCGTGTGTGCGTACACATGTGAGTGTGCACGCACACACGCGTGTGTGTGCGTGGGCAGCGGTAGTGTAACGGTTAGCGCGCTGTGCTACGACCCCGCGACCCGAGTTCGATTCCCGCTCACGGCCAACACCAGTGACTGATTATCTGAATCGGTCCTGGGCCACCCCTAGGTCGACTCAGCCTCAAATGAGTACCTGGTGCAATGTGTAAACATTGCTACTAGGGAGAGACAAAGGCGGCCGGGCGTGGTACTGGCCACCCACCCCCCTCGTGTGCCACAGTGCCGACCTTCACAGGTGCTCGCTAACAGCACTTGCCCCAACAGTCAATTAAGGCTACACGGGGAATCTTTGTCTTTTTGCTGGCCATGGCTAACATTAAAGTAGCCCTCTGGTTAGAGCTGCCAACCGACAGTCAGAAGGTCGGGGGGGGGGGGTCAAATCAGAACTTTTAGCCCTCCAGCGTCAATAAAATGGGTAGCGTTTTTCTAGGAAGTCAACAATGATTGTCCTATGGGAGAATGGCAGGGCTATGGAAGAATGGCCCCTGCCATAGGAATGGGGAATTTATATCATTGGCCGAGACAGGCCAACGTGGGACGAATCCAGCCCTGTTTGAGTGGCGAGAAGCTCGGCCTTGGCTTTAAATGAAAGAACAGCTTTTTATTTAACTCCGCATCTCAAAATGTCAATGTAAAATATTGTTTCGTCGTAACGATGAGCAATTAAGGCCGAATTACCGCGCGAGTTAAATGAGCCGCAAGGCCTTCCCTGCCCGACTGTAACGACGCCCCGCGTACAAAATCTCGCTTTGTAAACCGTAACAAATGCTATGATCAACAAACACTTCCTTTGGCATCTGTCTGAATATAAATTGTTGTAGCTAGAACATTCTGTCCCCCGTACCACACAAAGAGAATACCTGACTCAAAAAAGGGTAAGGTACTCGTTTTGTTCCCACTGCTGCTATTTTCCTCGTGCTCGTTTTAACCAAACACGAACCGGCGACAATAAATGCCTGGGTCATCTGCTCCATCGTGAAAAGCAACAAAATGCGCGTGGCATTTGTTCCATTCTTATAGCCCAAGGTTATCGCCACACAACGTTGCTTTGTCTCACAGAAGAGTATAGTCCTGCTGCCGTATGACTTTTACCCAATTAAGAAATTTGCAAGTCATCTTTCAAAATTTGAAGAAGGCTAAAACATGTGACGGTGGCACACGTGGCCCTGCTCTTTATCGAACAGCAGCGTGGGATCTTCTCGTACTTCCACCGTGCAGCCAATGGCCCGCGCTTTCGGCAAACACACACGCGGTATTAACCGGGGCGGTCGCTGGGAACGAACCTCGAATTTCCGCAACGGGCGGCAAAACGACCGGCTGCTCATCCGCATCGCCATCCCCGAGTGACGGCGACGTGAGCGAGCGAGCGGGGCGAGCACACGTCGGCCGATCGCGGGGACACGACACCATCGCAATGTTCCACAGCAAACTTCAACTAAATTTCGATTTAAAGCTTTCGTGACTGCAGGGATTCATCTTCTTGGTTCTTTCGGTAAAGTCACGTAGAAGGGAAGTAATAAAATAATAAAAATAAAACATAATAAAATTATTCTCACGACGTTTCGGCCACAACGCATCGACAGACCTGGTTTTCACCTGAGGACGGCTACTTGCGTTGTGGCCGAAACGTCGTGAGAATAATTTTATTATGTTTTATTTCTATTATTTTATTACTTCCCTTCTACGTGACTTTACCAAAAAAACCAGAAGATGAAACTTCAACTAATCACACATAAATGCCTGCTTCCCACCGCGTATAGTAGTAGTAGTAGTGGTACATGTTGTGCTTGCAGAAAAAAACATTTGCACAAAAACATAACAACAAAAATTACCAACCAGACGCGTATTTCCCCTTGTATTTTCAAATTACACGGTTGTTATTATTTCTTGTAGAACATTTTTAAAACGTGCTGCGACGGTGCTCTGATCCCCCCCCCCACCCCCTTATCTGCTGGAAGTTTAACGCAGCACTTGTCGTGTTCACATGCCCGTGTACGCCCAGCATGCAAAGCTTGTTTTGGCGATGAAGCTTCGTCTGGTCACAACAAGCGGCGAGATCCCCACCGCGAGAAACGGGGGTCCTGGCGCTCGCGTGAAGGGATCACTTTCGCCCACGCACAGACGCAAAGGGAGTTTGAAGGATCTGTCGTCTAGCAGCGACGGCAACGCGTGATCTTAACGGAGGCATTCTTTTTTCAACGAAAGTCCTCTTTAAAAGTGGAATACACTTGCTTCACTGTTAGCAAAGTCACGTAGGTAGAAAAATAATATATCACGACGTTTCGATCGCAACACAAGCAATCCTCTATTATTTTTCTACCTACGTGACTTTACCGAAAGAACCAAAGAGTATGGATTCCTGCAGTCACGAAAGCTTCAAATCAAGATTGCTTAACTGTTGTTTCGAGGCTTTAATTGCCACCCAGAAGAACGCTCTCTCCTGCTCTCAGCAAATGCTTGCTCGCAGCAACACGTCGCTTCCTTGCCACCTAAGGGCCTTCGCCACGCGTGATTATTTTAGCGCGGCAGGCAAAAGGTGCCAGGTGTGTGGCGAGCGTGGCATTTCTCCAGACGTCTGAAGATTTGCTCAGATTGCTCTCCAGATTTGCCTTTTTTTTTTCCGTCGACGCGCAAACGTTTGTAAGAAACGAAGTGAATCTGTCGCTGACCATCTACCCCTTTAGGAAACAGCGACGTGCACTTTTAACCGGGCATCCGCCCTTCATTACAGCTCCGTCCGCCCATGTCCAATGACGGACTTTCCGATCGTCCGACGTGAGGCAAACGCTGGACACGAGCCCGGAGTGTTGCGAACGCGTCGGCTCCTCCGTCAGACACTCATTACGCTAAAAGTGCTTTGTCCGCCGAGTGGCTGGGACAGATGGGTGTGCACGTGGGGGGTTAAGCGCAGCTCGTCCACCCACTAATTGGCTGCTGAAAGCAAGCACACGAACACATATGAGGCAATAACGTTGCTCCCTTTGAACTTGACTTATCAAAGCTCCTTTGTAGCCACGTTCATCTTTTTTTAAACAACTAATTCCATTGGCCGAGAGCGTCGAGAGGTTTCCGTGGCTCAATGCCAATGGCACCCGTGTTCGCGTCGGGGTGGGGCACGCGTCCTTCGGGGGCAAGTCCGACGTTTTGCCCCAAGTGCCGGGGAGCTTCTTTTGGCAAAAACCCGAATCACAGAGGTACGGCAGTGTAACTAAAACAAAAAACATGCTCAGTAGGACTAATATGATCTATTTACTGCTGTTATTTTATTATGAAATATTGCCAATGTTATAGTTTGCTTGAGTTGCAGGCAATGTAATCGAGAACCTTTGGATTAAAAGCAGCCGATGTGATGTGGTTAGCACACTGCCCCATGAACGTGGCAAGCGGTATTTGAATCCCAGCCACGACTGATGTCAGCGGCGAGTGATGTCTGAACCAGAAAGTGGAGTTTTTACCCACGGCTCCGGGCTGGCAATGAAGACAATATGCCAGAAATGAAGATAATATGCCAGCGAGTTAAGATAATATGCCAGCCAAGCTCGCCTGACGAAAGAGAAACCTCACCCTGACACGGCAGAGGGTGAGCGCAAAGCCACCACCCAAACTCCAAATCACTGCACTTACTGCTTTCAATGATTTAAGTTTTGCTGAATATTAAATAGACCGACAGATGACCGTTACTCATAACGAGGTAAAAATCCCATTGAGACCTTTGTTTGAATATGAATTGTTCTTTACGTTAATGGGGAAGCTTGTGCCACGGTGGGTTTCACCACTGCACTACGAACCAAGCGACCTGAGTTTGATTCCTGGCCTACCCTGCTTTATCAACCACATTGAGCAGCATGGAAGTGAGGTCAAACAGATCCCATGATCCGCGAGATATGGGGGGGGGGGGTTATTCCTGTGAAGGATTGATAAAGAACATAATTTTTCTTGTATTTATCTGAAAATTATGAAAATACATGACATTAGTTTTTATATTCGTTACATGCACCAAAAGTAGATTGTTGGATATTTTATCAACCCCAGAGAGATGATGGGTTTCCTTGACCTCTGAGTGAACTCTGAACCCATGACCTGCAGACCGTGATATGGGTTCTCTGCTACGGCGCTTACCCAAACAGACATTACGTTCAGTTTAAAATCAAATCATTACGCGTGAGTTGGCCATGTGTGCTGCTATTTAAAATTGAATGTTGCTGTTTTGTTATTTCTAGAGCGAATGAGATGGAGTACTATCAAGAGAATAAAGTTTAATAAAAAGCTAACATACGTAATGAAAAACAGAGATTTTATCGTAGTGTTTTGCTTTAAATCCCACTGCACCCTATGTATTTATCAGTGACCCAAATGTGATTGAATCTGCACCTTTCCACACAGGCAGGTCTGCGCCCATGCCCATTAACCCTACATGACCGATTATATTATCAGTTATGCCGAAATGCATATATATTGCAAATGTACTTCTAAAATGTATAACCTATATATATCCACATACACACACTTGTTTTGTCCTTTCTTTCCCAAACGTGTGCCAATTGGATGATCGATGTCATGTCAGGAGAAGAAGCGTCCAATCGGAACGCTCGCAAGGCGCTGTATCACCCCGCCTAAGCAAACGGCCTGCAGAAGTGAAGTAAAAAATACAAATATTTATGAGTTCTGTTCAAGAGACCTCATAGCCGCTGATACAATATCCCATGAAATCCGCTATATAGGGACAATTGTCATACTGGAATATTTGTAAAAAAAAAAATGGAAGTGAAAATCCCAATTTAATTTGAAAGAGGGTTTTTTTGGTTTTGTTTTGTGCAGGCAATGTTAACCAGCCTGAAACCATCGACTCGCTGGACTTGAGAACCCACTTTAATCATGGGTGACTGAGACCCAGATTAAAACCCAGGCCCTAAGGTTTCCTGCCGCAGCCTTCTAACCCCTGAGTTTCCCGCCACCTCTATGCCACTTCTCTTCATACGGGGTGGCGCGAAAGTCAGTTACTTTAAAGCATTGTCACACACCGACTTCCCGTCAACATTAATGCATGCATGAATTATCTTTTTTAAATTAAATTACAGGTGTAATCCTGTAATTTAATTGTCGGAAAGACAGGGTCTGAATGAGCACCACCAAGCTTGACAGCGTATATTTAAGCTGGGTTAGCTTAAATATACGCTGCCAAGCTTGGTGGTGTTCATTCAGACGCTGTCTTTCCGACAGACCTGTTCTTCACCTGAGGATGGCTGCTTGTGTTGTGGCCGAAACGTCGTGAAAATTTTATTTTATTATGTTTTATTTTTATTATTTTATTATTTCCCTTCTACGTGACTTTACCGAAAGAACCAAGAACATGAATCCCTGCAGTCACGAAAGCTTTCAATCGAAAGGTATAATCTTATCTTATATTCATAGAGTTCCTCAGCTCAAGGTGCTCGGCAATTACGCTTTATCTCAATTAATTCAGGGTTCTTGGTCGAGTGTTGTCAACGATGGATTGGAGGTGACCCCACGGCAATGAAAACAATAAATAATAATAAGACACCTTGAAGAAAAAACAATTAAAATGTTTTCATGCCAGTGTTATAATAACCCTGTGTGTCCTGACTTTTGGGCCAGCTTGTATATGCGCATTACATCGACAGCGTTATCCGTCTCTGTGCAGGCTCCTACATCGGCAGGAATGAGTGAATGTTGTCATGCAGGTTCAACTTAAATGATTGTATAAAAGGTTACGAGACAAAAGGAGATCGGTTGAACAACCTTAGCCAGTCAAAGCATTAACATGTTCTCGTGACAACGCACGGCCCCCCTGAGCGTCGCGTTGAATAGGTCAATTAACGCATTCACACCTCTTTCTCATAAACGCCGTGGTTGCCATTAAAGAGCTGTGACGGGACCTCTTGCTTCTCTTCTACGCGGTAAGCCGAAACAGCATCCGCACACGAGGGCCCAGCACCTGCACGCGTCGTGACGTGGGGGGGATCGAGCCCCTAATCTCTGGCAGCACACGAGCATTACCCAGCAAACACTGCCGGGGTCACTCTATTACACTGCTCAACACAGGCCCATTACGAGTCCCATTTAACAGGGACCCCTATTTCCCTGCCCCCCCCCCGCCACCGCCCCCACCAAAGTAAAATGCGTATCAGCTGTCAGCACTCGTAATGCGTGCAAAGTTATTTTTCCTCTCCGTATCCCTTGCCGCGTGAACATTGTTGATGGCTCAATTTACACGCTGTGCGAGCGCGCGCATTGGAAAACAAATGTTTGCCGATGCTTAGGCGTAGATTTTTTTTTTGTTCCTCCTTTCACTACGGCACGTGTCCGGTTAAGACTGAGATCGGCAGGTGATGTGGTTTAGCGCTGCGCCGATTTACTGAACTTGAAGGGGGCTTTAATGAATGCAAAACAAATGACTCGTGACTCACGGAGCTAGGTATAAGCATTCAACAATACGCACACACCTGGCTTTTCAAGGCATGCAATTATGCTTTGATGAGTGGTGGTAGTGTTGATTATCATGATGATGGTGATAGTGGTAGTGATAGTGATGATGGCAGCAGTGGTGATGATAATGATGATAATGGTGATGATGATGTGCTGATGACGACAATCATGATGAAGACGTATTGGTGATTTCACATATCAACAAGGCAATGCGTGGAACGTCCCTTGTGTTTCTCTCTCCACATTCAAAACCGAATCGGTCAAAAACTGCGACGGTGAGATAGCGGAGCGAGGGTTGAGGGAGCGAGAGAACAAAACGAGTGAGAGATGCCGGGCGGCAGGGTAGTGAGATGTCAACTACCTCGCCTGATAACCAGGAGGTCGTGGGTTCGATCCCGACCCTGACGCCTATATATTTGGAGATCGTGTGTCTCTCTCTCTCTCCCCATAGTCGCGTGGATTTTTCTCCGGGTCGTCCGGGTTTTCCCCTCCGCATTTAGAACCAACGTCACGCGCTTAAGAGTGATTTGACCGCTGTAAAGTTCCACATGACGATGAGCCGCTCCGTTGAGCTGCCGTTCGTGAAAGCCAGGTCGCATCTGAAAAAAAGAACTACGATACAGCTCAGCGGGACCTTACCTGGTCAAATAAAAGTGTTATCGTTTTACGAGGAGCGACGGGGGTGGGGGGGGGGGTCCCCGCTCACCTTCTCCAGCTCGTCCACGCGCCTCTCCAGGGCCCCGCCCGCTGGGCCCTCGCGCCGGGGGCCCCTCGCCAGGCAATCCGGGCCCGCACGCGTCGGCCCCGCGGCCGTGACCGCCACCGCCGCTTCGTCAGCGGCACCGCCGGCCCTGGGGATGAAAAACACAAAGACGGAGATCAGCCCCCGCCGCCCACGCCCACCCCGTGTAAAGCCTTCAGGAGACCGCTGGGGAAAGTGCCGTTCGCGAGCAGCAGCGACCTATGAAGGCCGGCACGGCACAAGAGGGGGCGTTGGGTGGCCAAACACCACGCCCCGTCTGCCTTTGTCTCACCCAGTGCCGACGTTTGCGCTCACAACACGGGGGTACTCATTTCAGGCTGAGTCGACCGAGAGGATGCCCAGGACTGGTACAAATGTTCGCCACTGTAAATTGGTCGCGAGTGGGAATCGAACCCGGGCCGCTAACCACTGCACTACCACCCTGAGAGCAATACATACACAGATGCATGTATCGACAGATTTTCTGATCATAGGCCTTACCAACCTGCACTGACCAACTCGGTGAAGTACGGTACAACAACCCCCACGACCGACGTGGCACGGAGAGGCATTCATCCAGCAGTGGACAAAGGGCTGCAATAGATTTGTTTTTTTGCGTGTGCAGTCGTTGGTGACTTGGCCCGGCAGCGACAAATGTACCGCTCAGTTTGAGAACTCGGTTTAATCACGAGTGGATCTGACCGGTGGCTGGCTCAGTCCTTCGATGCGCACATTACGAGACCTCTGAGCTACCCGGCCACTTCACTCATCAATCATGTTTTATAGACGCACATTAAAGGCAAGGCGGTAAAAGAATGCCTGCAAGCTCGCTTTGCTGAGTCATTGCCCACCGAGAGTTGACTGTTCAAATCCCACGGCCGCCCAGAAACTTCTGCAACTATTACTACAACAACAACAAATGCACCATCTGTTGTAAAATGGATGTTAAATGCTCTATCTTATGCGAGTAATCCATACTCTTGCCTCTGTCTAACCCCAAAATCCAAAATAACGGTGTCTCATTACTCCATCTCCAAGGTAGTGGTCCTCTTGGGGGGCATTATCACCCTTGGATACAATCCCATCACCAGTCCCGTCCGTCGGCCATCATCCCTTACAGTGATGTGCCCTACCCAAGCCCCACAAAACCCACATCTAAAATTCGTGATTTCATCTTAAGATTTGACGTTGGTTTCTCTGCTCCAAGTACTCCCTCCTCATCCTCCTCCCGTCGTCGCTCAGTGCCACCACGAGAACGCCCCTTCGGTGTTCCCGTTCCACGTTTTCTCCATCAACGTTCCGCATTTTTCCGATTCGTGCCGCCACGGCCGGCAGCGCGCCGACAGCAAGCAGCGTGCACTGACAGCAAGCAGCGCGCACCGACAGCAAGCAGCGCGCACCGACAGCAAGCAGCGCGCACCGACAGCAAGCAGCGCGCACCGACAGCAAGCAGCGCGCACCGACAGCAAGCAGCGTGCGTCGACAGCAAGCAGCGCGCACCGACAGCAAGCAGCGCGCACCGACAGCAAGCAGCGTGCACCGACAGCAAGCAGCGTGCACCGACAGCAAGCAGCGTGCGTCGACAGCAAGCAGCGCGCACCGACAGCAAGCAGCGTGCACCGACAGCAAGCAGCGTGCGTCGACGCGTCAACAGAAAAACGCTCAGCGGGCGCAGTCCCTGCGACTTTTACGTCACCCGAATTAGTTTGCACGGAGGAGGAGGTTGCTGGTAGAAAACGATTATCCTTTTTGCGCATGAGACCTGTAATTAAGAGTGACCTGTGGCGTGCACTGGCGGCCAGACATTGGAATTAGAAACGGAAAACAGCTCTGGCCGCTTACAGATTGTAGCATCATCTTTCTCTCTCGACGTCCCGGTGACACCACGTGGGCTTGTGCGATACCCCACGGACCGCTTCTGCAATTTGAGGGATGTGGTCGCCGATTTTAATTCTCGGACACAGGAGACCGAGACACTTTCCTTGTATGATAATCGGGTTTTCCCCCTTTCTGGCAATGAAACTGTTTTTTCTAAATTTCTTGCTGTGGATTTCACACCTGATGATGATTGCTTGTGTTGCAGTCGAAACGTCGTGAGAATTTTTTTGTTTTATATTTATATTATTTTATTATTTCCCTTCTACGTGACTTTACCGAAAGAACCAAGAATACGAATCCCTGCAGTCACGAAAGCTTTAAATCAAAACAGTTGTGTAAAGATGTTAAAACACCAAAATGAAACCTTTGCAAGGAATCATGTCTGCATTAACCACATATATTTGTGGTGAACATGCAAACAAAAAGACATGCTCTGACAGTATGTGCATTGTCTTTGAAACTGATTGGTCCACACCAGAGCCTAGTCCGATTTATCAATCTTGGCCAAAGCAGCACAAACAACAAGCAAGTCCCAGACCACACCAAGATAAGACCACAACAGCAGAAGTCCTTCAATAAAACGGCACATGAACGTTGAACTATCGATACCACACGGGCAAGTAAGTACCCAGGTTACAAATCACAGTCGCAAATGTTGACCGACCGTCTGTATCCAGCACGACTCTTCTGCTTCGGGACATTTTTCCCGAAGGAAGATTAACGACGTCAAGGGAGGAGACGTGGACGTCGCACGACGGATGCGTTTACAACGCCGCCGCAGCTTTCACATCAGATGAGAAGTGAAGTCTGCTAACCTGATTCCATCTGGCTCTTGTTGCAAACGACCTACAGAAGAATAACTGATGCCCAAGACTTTCGCAACTGCTCCCGTCCCAACCTGTGCTAAGAAGTTCAAACCTAAGCAGACGCAGTAGCTGTGAAAATGATGTCTGCATTCCGCCAAGATGGATAAAATAAATGTTTGTCTTTGCTCTCCATTGTTGGGACTGTCCCCTGGGCAGGAGTCCATTCCTAAACTTCTTTTTAAATCCTTTATATTAAGTTCGCATGCTTGCTTGCTTGCGTGCTTGCTTGCGTGCTTGCTTGCTTACGACCGTGCAAATCTTTCGGTCGTTTTTTAACCCACTTCCCGTGATCCAATCGAGCTGACATTTTCCACACAGACTCGTTGTGACAGACAATTAATGTTCGTGAAAAAAAATTCCCAAAATTTTACACTTTTTAGGCAAAAAATTTTTATTTTACATATATTCAAATATAACTCATTCTTGGCTTTGGCTGAACGTCACAGTATAAGAGCCCAGAGCGTAACCCCTCCACAGGCCGTGGCGGAGTAGCGCAGTTGGTAGCGCCCTCGCTTCCCATGCCAAAGGTCGCGGGATCGATCCCCGCGTCCTCCACAGGCGAATATATTTTTAAATCCTTTATATTAAGTTCGCTGCCACACATATAAAGGATGTATAGTGAAAAACTTTGTTTTTACGGGTTATACTTATTTATTTTACCAGGTAATGCCCACTGAGCTCTATAACTCTTTTTCAGAAGCGACCTGGCCACAAATGATAGCTCAACGAAGTGGCTCATCATGCGGAAATTGTACAGCAGCCAAATACTCAAAACGCACGCTGATTCTAAATGTGGAGAGAAAAACCGGAGCACCCGGAGAAAAATCCACGCGAACACGGGGAGAGAGACGTGCAAACTCAAAATATACAGGCATCGGGGTCGGGATCGAACCCATGCCCTCCTGTATACCAGATGAGGTACTTGAACATTTCCCCACCGTGGCACCCAGGAGTGGCGGGTGTATCCCTGCTGGAACACGACATTGTGAGGCGCGGTGGCACAAGTTGTTAAATAACAGGCACTAAAGTATCATGTAAAAGGTAAAGGTGCAGCTCTGCAACTGCTCTCTCGTGCCACTGCTGGTGGAAAGGCCTCCACCAGAGGCAGCTCTATAGAGCCCCTCAAGAGGGCATTCAGCCTATCCACACTTTACCCTTACACACACGACCTGCTAGCAGCATTTAGGTTACGCCACCACCAAGACCTCTCATGGGTGCCTTCTCTGCCCTCCACAAGATCAGAGCTGCAATCACAGCCTCCCCGCCATGGCCTATCACCCTTCTAAGTTTGTGTTCCAGGTCCTGCTGTTCTGGTAAAAAAAAAAGGTGGCAGCCCTGTTTTGGAACTACACGGGCCTGAGAAAAGCTTTGGGGCTCCAGAACTGCTGGGCCGTGCCTTTCTTCATTAGAGATAATTACTGGGCGCTTTTCCCATGGGAGACGGTGCCCAGTTGTGAGAGCAACTGCCCAGCGGCCGAATGAAGTAAATCATGAGGCCCTGGGCCAATAAATGTTACCGAGCGCGGGCCTCCCCAGTTGACGAACGAGCAGGGCAGAGCAGGCGCCTCTAATATATATAGGCCCCCGGGGCTGTGACTCACTTATCCCAGAGGCTAAACTCAGCTATGGCCTCCACTTGACGGTACAGAGAGAGAGAGAGAGGGGGGGGGGGGTGCTGCTGTGCGGAAATGGGCAACAACAACAAAAAAGAGCGAGCATTTGGTGCGTGGGCGAAGGGAGGCCGTGCACAGTGGAGGGCAGCCCCGCGGTCAGTGTTTGTACACGGCTTTGATAGAAATTAAACGGCGGGAAGGGATGCACTGGCTCCTTTGCGAGGCGTGCGACAGGCCGTCCGTTAATTGAACCCCGGCCATATATGCGCGGGCTCCCCATTGTCTGTCCTCACCGCTCCGTCTGTCGCCGCATTGTCGGCGCGCCAGCGATGACAGGCTTGCGCGAGTGGGATGCGGGGGATCGAGTAATGCTGGCGCGCGCGCCCTCGCCGTCCCGCACCGCGGCCCACGCGACACACACACCTGTCCACACCCATCTAATCCGGCCAGCCACCTTTGTCTCCCCGCTGCCGGACGTTCACACGCACACCGCCGCCGCAGTTGGGCGGACGCGAGGGGAAAGCAATGACAGCTGACAGGTACCGCTTTCCATTGGCGTGCACGAGCGGGAATTGAACCGAGGTCGCCACGATTTTATCGCGGTATTTGTGTTGAACTTCTTTCGCGCCGTACGTAGCCAACCTTGCTAATCCGAGGCGTAGTTAGCAGTGCGCCGACTGTTCTGCCACCGCTTGCCACGCGCAAATGTACGCGCGCACACGCGCACGTGCATCTCCTACGTATAATAAAACACGCACACCCACCCATACCCATCTGTCAACATCTCTCAAAACTGCAACAACACCCACACCAATTCTGCCGCTCACCCATGCCAACGGAATACTGCAGCCAAAGCCATACCAAACACAAATAGACACCTGTCCACCATTAGCTGTAATGCAGATGTTCAAAACCACGTCATGTCATTTGCAAAATTACCCCATCATGTGGAGAAAGAAAAACATAACCCAGACGACCTTGAAAATGTGAATGTGTCTTACAGTAAAACTATGGGTAATCAGGTCTCACTTACAGAAAATATCTCTCCTGGTTAAGTTAACAAAATAATGTATAATCTATGGGTCCTCGTCAATCCACTGCTGGATGAAGGTCTTCCCATGCAGTGTTCATCATGGGGGGTTGACCACACTTCACCAGGTTGGTTTCGTGGCGACTCAGGACCCGTTCAGATATCACTCGTCACTGATGTCAGCCGTGGCCAGGACTACAACTTAAGCCACTGGGCTCATAGTGCAGTCCACTCACTGTTATGCCACTGCTCAACCTCTCTGAATGAATACAGCAGAGTTTCCCTATTCAATTATTTAAGTAAACAATAATTTATTGACTATCGGGGTCGATGACTCAAAGTCTAAATTATTCTGACTTCAAGTATTTTATTCCGACTTCCTGGATCTTGTCCTCAAGATGCTGAGGGTCATTACAAGCGTAACAGTCGGATCTTGTTTGTTGCGAGAATTGTTCTTCTTGAACTTGACGGTGAGCTGGATCAAAAAAAATATATCGGCGTGTTAAAATGCTTGTAAAGGTGACCATTTCATTTGTTTGGCTATGCTGGGTGGTGGAGGGTCTTCCGACATAAATTTGGCTGGATTATGATGAGGCCCAAGCCAAAATTTCATTGTGAATTGTAATATTTGGCTGCGAAAACCCTACGAGATCAGTTAAACATTCCTACGCGATGCAAAGATGGATTGTTCACAATGAATATGACAATTGAACAAAAGCAAAATCAGCTGAGTTAAACCCCCAGGTTAACTTTCTCATAAGCTACATCGTGTGTGAACCATAAAACTAAAGTTAAGTTGTGCTCTGACATTCAAATAAATTACAAGGACGGTAAATCATGCCTACTCATGATATTGGTAGGCCCACTATTTAAATATGACTCGTGTTGATCTTGGGACATTCTGTACAATAAAAAGGACTTGACTTCTTACCATGTGGAGAGTAGATAAAAACTAAGCTCGCCTGGCACATTAAGAATAAATGCGGCATGATGCGGGCATATGTGCAAAGACCGAGCTGGAGTTCATATCTTAAAATGAAGACCTCTTTGTCTGTAAAATAATAAAACACAGCTGCCGTAGCGTCACAAAAGATACCTTGGCACACGCAGATACAATTTCGAGAAGCAAATTAAATTTCAAAAGTGCCATCGCCAATTCTGAAAAGGAGAGAGCGAGAGACAATTGGTAACGGGGCGAACGAGTGCCCGGACGAATTACCGCGTGTTCCGCGGGTGCCAGGCTTTGGCGCAACAGACCCAAAACATGTCAACCCAGAATGCACTCCACCAGGACAAATACCAACATCGTCACCACTACCACCACCACCGCCGTGATGGGGATTGCAGGATGCTGTGGAATTTGGAAGGATCAGCTGGCCCCCCCCAACATTTAGGCTGAAAGGTCAGACAATAAATGCTGACCCCTGTGGCCAGGTCGCTTCTGGAAAATAAGTTCATACCTCAGTGGGCTTTGCCTCGTAGGATGGGGATGGTTTAGTTACATTTGTGTATGTTTGGGTGACTTTTTTACCTTACTCTTAGGTTTTTTCGGTAAAGTCACGTAGGTCAAAAATATTATAATAAAATAAAATAAAAATAAATGAAAATAACTAAATTAAATCACGACGTTTCGGAGGCAACACAAGTCTCCGTCTTCAGGTGGGACCATCACAGCCAAATTTACCGTATCAAGAGATTGGCTGTGACGGTCCCACCTGAAGACGGAGACTTGTGTTGCCTCCGAAACGTCGTGATTTAATTTAGTTATTTTCATTTATTACTATTTTATTTTATTATTTTTCACCTACATGACTTTTCCGAAAAAACCTAAGAGTATGAATCCTTGCAGTCACGAAAGCTTCAAATCTTTTTTTTCCTTTCTTGTACTTTGCACTATTATCATGTTTTGTACTGTTTGTTGTTACGTTCTTACCCTGTGCCCTTACTGGACATCTGCGAAAAAGAGCTTTATATCGCATTGTATTCCTCCAGTATAAATAAGTAAATATAATGATTCTGATAACAATGTGTATCCCTTTGTCCATCTACTGCGGGACTACATTTCACCAATTTGGTCAGTGCGGGTTGATAATGGGGAAGCCAAGGACCAGCTCAGATATCGAGTGCCCCCTGATTTTAGCCACTACTGGGAATTGAACTCGCCTGACCGCGTTCACAGTGCAGGGCAACTAACCATTGTGCCCACTGATCCCCCATCCTTCCAAGAAAATTTGTCTCATTAAAAATAAATTCACGAAAACGACAAATGTTCTAAGTCAAATTGGGCATCGTTTATTTTGACAACCATTTACAAAGTGAGTGCCAAAACAAACATAAAGAGATAATGTCTGCCGATTTGGTAAATTAGATCTTCTTTTTTGCATGTGACCTCCTTTGCCAGTACCAAAATATGATAAGAGGTTTTTACCCTTTTTTGTGGCAACAAAACAGGTGTTAAGATGTTAAAACACCAAACTGAAACCTTTAACAAGGAATCATGTCTGCATTAACCACAATGCTTGTGGTCAGACTGCAAACAAAAAACACACTCTGATAATCTTAACACCTGTTGTGTTGCCAGAAAAAAGGAGAAAAACCTATTATCATAGATATTCTTTTACTTTAAATAATTCCAAAAATACTAACCACCCTCCTATCTTGAAACTATTCCTACATTGTTGCATCACCACCGCCACCAACGAAGACACACCCACCTCCATCACTGCAACCGCCCCCTTCCTCAACACCCTCCTCTCGCTGCTAACATGGTCTCAGTTCCCACTTGCTCCACTCCTTGAATCCTCCACCCAAGTTGAGAATTCAGTCGATCGGACTGACTGTTTAGACTCATTCGCACTGTGTTCCACCACTGTACTGCAGGTAAAGATGACACACTCACCCAAAGGCAAAGATTCCCTGTATAGCCTTAACATACTCTTGAGACAAGTGCTGTTAGAGAGCACCTATGAAGGCCGGGACAGCTCACGAGGGGGTGGGTGGCCAGCACCACGCCCGGCCGCCTTTGTCTCGCCAGTGGCGATGTTTACAATCGCACCAGTTACTCATTTAAGGCTGAGTCGACCTAGGAGAGGCCCAGGACCGATTCAGATAATCGTCACTGGTGTTGGCCGTGAGCGGGAATCGAACCCGAGTCGCCGGGTTCGTAACCACTCCACTACCGCTCCCCACTCGCTCGCTCGCTCACTCACCGACTCACCCACCGCACGAGTGCAGGTCAACACACGTCCTCTTTCCGTTGCTTTCCGTCACACTGCTCAACTGTGGAACTCCCCTCACAACCGTGTCTCCCCCCCCCCCCCCAAGATCTCATAACCCCCCTTGTTTAATTCATGAAACATATCAACCCTTCGTTTCTCATTCTTTCAATAGTGTGTGCTATTTGCTTGCGAGCCGCTTGACATTTTAGGCCTCTGCTCAGCAATTGTGATTTATATAAATAAATGTAATAACAAAAAAAACCCACTTACACTACCCTCCATCCATGCTGCCCCCCCCACTCCCCCGCTCGCATACTCCCTCCCCATTTCATTACGGGGCCTTTGTGTTTTTTTTCACAATTTGACTGCTGGCATGGCCTCTCTCTCTCTCTCAGAGCCTGCCGCTCACGGAAGGGTTCTCTCTCTCTCCTGCGTCGACAGGCTGCCTGGGGAATCGGTCCCACCGTTCGCTTGCTCCGTCGTTCATGCATGGACGAGACGGGGAGAGTGAGTGGGTGGGTGACAGGGAGTTTGGAGAGCTGGGGGGGGGTAGAGCTAGGTAGGCTGAACACAGACCCTGGCGAAGTACCTCTAATGCAATTTGCTTCGCACACTGTGGGTAATGCGTCAGGCATGAAAGCAATTACCCAGTTGTGACATTCCACCCAGAGCCACAAACACTTGGCCACCGTGACCTGGTCTGACGATATTATGTTGGCCGATCTGCGTGTGTGTTTAATGAGTAGCTCTTCTCTGTCACAACTTGAGCCATCCCCCTGGGGCCTGTATTTATGATCTCAATGTCTGTTTTGTCTCATAAACTAAAACTAAACTGCCAGGTAAGACCCACTGAGCTGTCTATGTATTTTTTCGGAAGCGACCTGGCCACAAGTGATAGCCTAATTAAATGGCTTATCATGTGCAAATGTATCGCAGCCACATACTCTAAATGCATGTTTTTAAATGTAGAGGGGAAAACCGGAGGACCCGGAGAAAAATCCACGCGACCATGGGGAGAGAGACGTGCAAATTCCAAATATACAGGTGTCAGTGGGAATCGAACACGTGACCTCCTGTATACCAGGCCAGGTAATTAACATCTCGACACCGTGGCACCCCCCTCTTTGCCGTCCTATCTCAGTGCTTTCCCATCTCAATGTTGCCCCGTCTCCAGAATAGCCCTTTGGATGAAGGCCTCCTCATGCCGCTGTCAGTCATAAGTGCAGATCGGCCACACGAGAGCCTGCAGACATCACTCACCACTGATGTTAGCCATGGCCGGGAATCAAACCCAGGTCACCAGTTCAGGCGCTAACCGCCATACCACCACTCCACCACGTCTCAATGTCCCTATTGTCAATGCTCTTCTTTGTCTGCCCTGCCTCTCTGTAGGTGTGTCCTATCTCCTTTGCTGCATCCTGGCTTCCAAGCCACATTTCCATGGTGCTGTAATTTTGCATTTATTTTTTTTGTATCGCAATCTCACATTCTTGAATCCAGAGTTCGTTCCTGGTCACGTGATTGCAGGGCTCATAACTGACCGCCCCCGCTCCTGCTCATGTGACCAGATTCATCGAGCAGTCCACAGGGGACTACAACCTGTTCCGTTCAGTGAATTTCCATAACGAGCCCCACACCCCACCCTGTGTTTGCAGACCAATGTGCCCTTTTCATTATGGGTGCCGTGCGCCGAGGCACCTTTTCCGCTGTGGACGTCATGCCGTGCATCAGCAAAAACACACGCTTCAGGCTGCAAATGCAGATGGCGCGCAAGCTAATGCCTCACAATCTGCAAAAGCAGCACCGCCGCCACCTCTGGCCGTGGAGCAAGAAAACAAATCGAGAGAATCTTGAATGTTCATGGTGCAGTGAGAATGAAGGCCTACCAGGACGCCACGCGGTAAAATGGGTTTCTCCGAATTATTCTGCTGCCCTGTTTCACCCCTAAGCATGACCCACAAATGAATATTTTATATTACTGGCCGGCGTTTTTCAATGACAATGACGGGCTGGTGTTCGCACCCTGAGCTTGTACACAACTGCCACATCAGCACCTTGTGGGTCAATCTAATGATCAGACACCCTTTTAACTAAATGCCCTACCTCGGCTCTTGAGATTCTGGCGCTTGATCCTCCCGCGCCCAATTTCTCTGATGCCAACCAAGTCCCCGTGCCCTTGTGTCTGCATCCACTCCTCTCTCTGCGCACGACCCCCTCTCTTCCCCAGCGACTCCATCACGACAACTCATTTACTCACGTTTCTCTAAACGAGCACCGTGTGTCTGCGTGTCTGTCCGTGTGCGTTCAGTAAATGCTCACGAACACCAGCACCTGCCCCCAACGGTCTGCGAAAGACTGCACGGGGGATCTTTGCCTTCGCCAAAACTTCCCCTCCAGAGAGGCGAGCCGTCTGCCCGCTGGAACGAACGTGGGGCGGTGCACGCCTCCGTTAGCGTCCACCTGAAGCCTGTGGGACTAATTCTACATTCCCATGGCAGGCGCCATAGGATCTGGGTAGACGACTGTAGAAAGACGAAGGGCAGGGTCGACCCCGCCCCCCATCCCCCGCCCCCACGACCCCCAGCGTTAACCCAGACAGCTCACTAAGCGCCTACGCAATATTATCATCATTATAATGCATACAATTTGGCGTTTTGACAAATCCCGCATTAAGGCTGCTGCCGCAGAATACAGTAATCCTTATCACACGCCGCACAGAGAGGGAGGCGGATTAGAAGGGACCCAACAACGCCCACCGTCAGCTGCCCAAAAACGAAGACCTGGCGCCCTGCCTCCCGCTGCCCCATTGCCGGCACCGGCGCCACCACATATCACCTCCGATTGGCACGGTTGGCTACGTACGGTGCGAAAGAAGTTCAACATACATAAATCACCGCCACCACCACCACAGCCGCCACAACCACCACCACCACCACCACGCATCACGTGCATCCAAGGCGCGCATATCGAAAGTGGGCTCGTGTTGGCAGGGGATGGGAATGACGGTGGGGGGTGGGGGCGAGATGAGCTCCTGCCAATGGGTGAGACATGAAAGCTGCTCGCGCTGGCGCAGAGATCCCACGTGTCGCCCCAGATGGAGCCTCATGCATTAGTCATGCTCTCGGCGCCGAGGACGCAGGCTGCGATGTGACCCCATTCTCTCCATCTTCCGCACCCCGCGCCCGGTGTTTGGAAAGGTGGGAGCTGACATCGGCAAAGCGATCCGGCTCCCGTTTTCGGCGACGCGGGGTCGGTTTGAGAAGTGACGTTCAACGGGGAGGGGGTGTTTTTTTTTCCAAGCGTCCCAAGAGTGGCCGCGCCTCAAACGGTTGTCAGAGAATTGGAGCCGGTTGGAGGATTGGCATCTTGGGCGTTTGAGAAACAAACACTGGATTTTCGTATTTTACGACAGAGAGGTTACTTTTGGTGGAAGGTGGAGGGGGTGAAGGCAGAGGGGGTGGGGGGGGGGGTGCAGTGAGAGGTCGCAGCAGGGTTTCATTTAATTTCAACCGGAGTTGTCCGGGACTGAATTCTGAAAAATATTTCCTGCCCTGCCCCCCAACTTCTACAGGCTGTTGGGGGAAAGGGGCAGGCTCTGAAGGGGTGGGGGGACCCTGGGTAGGAGAGTACAGGCCAGAGAGGGGAAGGAGACGACAGCTTGGTGTCCGTGAGAATCAAGATGCCGCTCATGAGACATTTCAAATTGAACCGACTCCACCTCGGAGAGAGCAGCACCACGTGACAGTTTAGGGCCATACATTTAGTGCGTACGCATGGAGGGGGGAGAGTTAACTCAAATGCGTACACTTGCCTATGGGGGGGGTCTACTGACAATGTACGTACGCGTAGGAAACGGGGGGAAGGTGGTGAAGCCTCGATAATAACTTCTCTACATTGGCCTTCAAATGAGCCACAGTCAGTTTCTTCAGCTGTCAGACAAGTACTACCGGGAGAAGTGGGACTGTGGGAGAGGTGTCACTTGTATGCCACCGTACCCCTGACTGCAGCTATCACGCAGCTCAGCAGTGAGTCTGACATCGTCTAGCGGCCTACCCCGTGGATGATTACACATCCTTCAATCTGGCCTCACTGCAGACTGCTGCGGTGCTCTGTTCGTGCTGCTGCTGCTGCCTGGACTTCAGCACTAACACTCGTCTGTCCGTCCGTCTACTGTTACAGCAGATGTTCAGTCGACGCACTTTATAAAACGGACATTAGACAAACTTTTTAAAGGTATGCAACTTAATTATTTAATGCAGCCGGCAGTGGACTATCTGTTTGTTTCAACACGTTAATATTTTTAATCCTTGATCGTTTCTGCGTGGATTAAATATCGGCCGTTCTATAGGATTGGTATGGGGGTGTCAAGTGCACATACGCAGGTGGGGGGGGGGGGTGTAAAAAGTCCGTGTGCGTACAGGGAGAAGGGTCAAGTTGACGGATTTTTGCGTACCGACTAAATGGATGGCCCCTTAACGCCGTGCAGTGCGGCCTATTATGCGTTGGCTACTGCTGCCCTCACATTCACCTGGTGGCAGCTGACATACTCAGTTCCCACCTTTAAAATGTGTTTGAAATCTTTTGAGATTTCTCGAGGTTAATCGAACCATAATTTCCATTTTACAGGTATATATATAGCCGGATGACCAGAGTAATAATGGCGTCTCCAATGCATCACAGAAACCCAATGCATACGAGAGCCGCCCAACCGCCACCGTGTTTCCACGCTCGTGGTCAACTCAAGGTGGCCGCCATTTCTCTGCCGAAGCTCCAATTCTCGAGAACGATTCCGCTCCGTGGGCTTGCCCTGAACTCCTGGCGCGAGGTTTCGGGCCGAGCGGAGAAGCGTCACCAAAACGCGTGGCGACCAAGCGCACATCGCACGCGGAGGAAACGCATTTTGAGTTTTTGTTACGTTTAATGTAACAATTACCGTCACTGTTTGTCAGCAACAGTCCTGAAAGATCTTTAAATGTTCGTGTAATGGTAACAGTTTAACACGTAGGCTTTCACGACCAATATTGTCCATAACAGGGTTTTTTTTGGGTTAGATCGCGTAAATATAAATGTATCGTTAAAAAGCCGCCACCACCCGACACAGCCAATTAGTAAGGGTTGTCACGTAAACAGAACGTGCGAATTCGTTACTCGTACAACAAATCGGTGTGTTGGAGAGCAAATCCACATTTACATGTTGTAAATGTGTTGGAGAGCAAATCCACATTTACATGTTGTAAATGTGTTGGAGAGCAAATCCACATTTACATGTTGTAAATGTGTTGGAGAGCAAATCCACATTTACATGTTGTAAATGTGTTGGAGAGCAAGTCCACATTTACATGTTGTAAATGTGTTGGAGAGCAAATCCACATTTACATGTTGTAAATGTGTTGGAGAGCAAATCCACATTAACATGTTGTAAATGTGTTGGAGAGCAAATCCACATTTACATGTTGTAAATGTGTTGGAGAGCAAATCCACATTTACATGTTGTAAATGTGTTGGAGAGCAAGTCCACATTTACATGTTGTAAATGTGTTGGAGAGCAAGTCCACATTTACATGTTGTAAATGTGTTGGAGAGCAAATCCACATTTACATGTTGTAAATGTGTTGGAGAGCAAGTCCACATTTACATGTTGTAAATGTGTTGGAGAGCAAATCCACATTTACATGTTGTAAATGTGTTGGAGAGCAAATCCACATTTACATGTTGTAAATGTGTTGGAGAGCAAATCCACATTTACATGTTGCAAATGTGTTGGAGAGCAAATCCACATTTACATGTTGCAAATGTGTTGGAGAGCAAATCCGTACCATGTCTGTCTGCTAATATGTCTGTCTATAGTTTTCTGGTTAGATTTTATGTCGCTATTTCATTATACCTGATGATGATTGCTTGTGTTGCAATCGAAACGTCGTATGCTATTATTTAATTTAATTTATTATTTTATCTTTAGACGTGACTTAACCGAAAGAACCAAATAACCGTACCATGTTGTTAACATGTTGTTTACATGTTGTAAATTTTATGGATTTTCTCTCCAACACAAACACACCGGTGTGCTGTACTAGTGACGAATTGGCATGTTCTGTTAACGTGTATTATAGATGTAATGGTAACGTAGAAAATTATATCTGGGGAAACCGCTGCCAATCGTGGGGATGGTACTTTTAAATTATTTTTTACAAACTCAAGTTGCCCTTTCACTCGAGTTGCAGGCAGACTTCAAGTGGAGGGAAAAACGAAGAGAAGAAGACGGAGAGTAAGATGAACGAGATCCCACTGTCAATCTCAGCCAGAGGACAGCAAACCAATGTTATGGCGAAAGCCAAACATCGGGGGAGGGTGGATCGGTCACAGACAATCAGTGGCGGAAATTCCACATTCTCACACTGGGGGCCAGTCTCTCCACAGTGAAGTCAACAGTCTCTCCATCGTCGGCTTCGTAACAAACTACCGCTCGTTTTTCTTTTCGCTGCGAGGGGGAGTTGACTCAGCCCGTGATCCCTCTCGCGTAAATTAAAGGAGTGCCACATTTGTGGAATGTCATCAGCGGTTATGCTGCAGAGAAACTTGCCCCTCGCCATCCGATGTGGACTTTTGTTGCCACGAGCTCAGGGCCATCAGCGTAGTAGATGGCCCACAAGTCCCACGTTCGAGCGAGCAGCACAAATATGTCAGCACGACGGGAACGTTCCAACGATTTCACCGTTTGTCGTTGGGAGCGCTGAGACGCATCGTATTTTTCTCACGAGATTTGCCAGTTATACATAGAAGAAAATCCATTGCCGTGATTATTTTGTGTAATTTATTGCCCGACTGGTAAAACAAATGCAATATGAGAAGAATAAATAGTCTAATATAATGGTAAATATAAGCATATTATAAATGAGAAATTGTTCTCTAATTGACTTATAATAATTATGATACGGAGGGGAATAGGGCATACAAAATGTAATTTTAACATTTCAAGTCAAATAACACTCTGAATTCCCATGCAAAACATTTCTAATGCTTTAATGCCAACCAATCAATACTATCACCCTATAACCTTTCTACAGTCATTCCGATTCCATTGAGAATGTATTTGTCAATATTCGCTCGTTTCTGCAGGAATATAATCTCGCGCACGCACGCATGCATTCCCCAAACCCGATAGTCGACAGCATTATTATGAAAGCAAAATAAAAAACCGTTCTATCACTCCCAAAGCATGTGCAATACAAACAAAAAAAAGAAAGAGACAAAGGTATCCCGTATAGCCTTAACATACGGTGGGGGCAAGTGCTGTTAACGAGTAGTACTGATGAAGGCCGGCACACGAGGGGGTGGGTGGCCAGCGCCACGCCCGGCCGCCTTTGTCTCTCGAGTGGCAACGTTGACACACAGTACCAGGTAGTCATTTTAGACTGAGTCGACCTAGGGGAGGCCCAGGACCAGGTTCACATAATGGAGAGCAGCGGTGGCCGTAAGTGCAGCACGCTAACCGCCACGCTACCGCTCCTCAAAACAAACAAACACACGGGCACTGTGCACTGACAAAACACAGACATCGTTTTTTTTTGTGCTTTCATCCACTGCGAAAGGACGGATGACTCACGCTGTGACACAGTCGCACCCAGGGCTGCCACGACCAAGCCAACGGCGGCATTTGGCGAGATCCCCCGCGAAGCATTATCCTCTTCACCCGCCACCGTCGTCGTCGTCGCCATTGTCAGCATGGGCGAGGCGGGCACGAGCGCGTGTACGGTCTCGGCTTTTGGAATGCAGAGTTGGTGGATCACGAAGACATTTTTATGCAAGGAACCCCACCGCTCAAGGAGGCAGGTCATGAAGCGAGGTTGCTCACCTCATTGTAAAGTGGTATTTTTGTATAATTACTACGCTTGTGTACCCAGGAAAGCCTCACTCATGACTCATGTTCAGGAGGGTCCTGCCAAGCCCACGCAGCAATTGCTGTGCAGATTCCAATTCAGTAATTTGCAATTGCTGAATTGGAAAATTTGCAATTACTCAATTGCAATTACTGAATTGGAATCTACATAGCAATTTGGACAATGACACTGGCACACAATGGCCTACACTGCCACACAAAGGGGCGCTCCGGTGGCGAGATGTTAGCTCCCTCGCCTGGTATGCAGGAGGTTGTGGGTTCGATCCTAGGCCCCTGACGATGCCTGTTGTATATTTGGAGCCTCTCCCCGTGGTGGTCACGTTGATTTATTTCCAAGTCCTCCGCTTTTGTCCTCCACATTTAGAAACATGCTTGTAGATTATGTATCTGCCAATATAAATTCACACATGTGATGATGATGATGATGATATAAGCCACTTCGATGATGTGTCCCGGTGTGGCCAAGTCGGCTCTAAAACAAGAGGTAAAAGCTCAGTGGGCTTTACCTGGTCAATGAAATGGTTTCGTGTCATTTACTCCCGTGAATGATGTCTTGGGATCTTTAACATCCACCGTGACGCAGACGACGCGTAGTATATTTCACGGTGAATAACACCCGCAGAATTAAATCGGGACAGCAGCTGGATTCGAATCGTGAGCCTCTGCGACAAGCGGCCA
The DNA here is from genome assembly GCF_964198595.1 of Lampetra fluviatilis. Lineage (NCBI taxonomy): Eukaryota > Metazoa > Chordata > Hyperoartia > Petromyzontiformes > Petromyzontidae > Lampetra > Lampetra fluviatilis. The sequence goes on along the minus strand of NC_136279.1, from coordinate 3,588,945 downwards.
CTGCGCTACCAGTGTCCATGTGGGTTTTTTCTCGGCACTCTGGTTTCCTATGAAAGCTCGCCAGGTTCAAGGCGTGGTACGCTAACCATTATGCCACCGCTCCCAAACTCTCACTTCCAACTTACAGGTATTTTATTACTGGCAATTATTGTTCCAATTTGGTTATATGTTCACTTTTAAACTAGAAATCTGGACTATGACACTGACATTTTATTCCACTCCCGGTGCATTTGAATTAAAAAAAAACCTTGGCTTTGAGAAACAAATGCTTCCTGAAAAAAAATGTCTTACCCTTTCCATCTGCCCATAGGACTTGGCCTGTGTGAGGTCTGCAAAACAGAGACAGAGAGAAAACAAAAGGTAATTAAATTAATTTCAAAACGGTCAACATGTCCCAGCAGTTGGTTGTCGATTTGGTGGCTCCCCCCCACCCACCACCACCCTGTAGGTGGCCGAATTGTAAATGTTGCAGTGGGTTTACTCTCCAACACACAACCGGTGTTGCTGTACCAGTAACGAATTGGCCACGTTCTGTTTACGTGACAAACCTTACTAGTTGGCCGTGTCGGGTGGTGGCGGGTTTAACGACACATTCATATTTACCCGATCTAAATACCCTTAGGTATTTTCGGTAAAGTCACGTAGGTAAAAAAAATTTAACTACACATTTTTGGACCATCTTATTTGACAGGCACTATTCTACTTTACCGAGTGTTAACATCCCCAGCGTTTAACAGTACTCTCCTTTTATGTATTTGGATTGTCAACCAACACTGGGTAAAAAACACATGTGCTTTGTCGTTCTCTTCTAGCATGTGCACCTTTAGCATGTGCACCTTTAGCATGTGCACCTTTAGCATGTGCACCTTTAGCATGTGCAGCTTTAGCATGTGCACCTTTAGCATGTGCACCTTTAGCATGTGCACCTTTAGCATGTGCAGCTTTAGCATGTGCACCTTTAGCATGTGCAACTTTAGCATGTGCACCTTTAGCATGTGCACCTTTAGCATGTGCATTTGTTCTCTTTTAGCCCCGCCCCCCCCCCCCCAATACGTTCCATTCATTGGCTACCCGATCTAACCCAAAAAAACCCTCTATTATGAAGTGGTGTAAGTTCCACGTTCCTTTGAGAGCAAACAATCTGTGCACAGGACAACCACTGTTCACGTTCGGCAAAGTGTTTCTAATTATACCGACCGCGCTGAGGACCAATGGGGCATGGCGGCCCTGTCTGGGATTTGAACTCACGACCTTTAAAAGCGGTGCTCTCCGCTAAAGCCCCTCCGGACAATAGAACATTAAATTAAACTGATGAAGAATAATAATATTATTACTTTCAATAATAACAATGCCTTATTTAATGAACTCTCATTTCCCACAAATGAGGTATAATTAGGATTCGCTCAATGAGCCTCCGCAGGCTCCCAAATTTGAAAGCACGCGAAAATGAATTCCCTTAAGGGAAAATGATGCACGCTAGTAAATAAACACATTAAAGAAGTTTGTCGGTTTTTTGCGAAAAGCTAAATTTGTGTTTCGTGATATGCAATCTGTAAGTAAAAGTCTGCCTATGAAACTAAAATTGCCCCCAAGTAGTATGCATTTCATTTTGTTCTATTACAACTGTGCTATCAGTGACTCTTTTTAAGAGCTACTGCATACCCCTCCCATGTGAGAAAACCGCCTCTGGAAGGTCATCACAGAACAATAGAGATGTATGATAGAAACCAGACATGTCCTACAGATGTGCTTAGAAATGTTAAGTCACTCGTTGTTTATTGTTGAGTTGTTAAGCAGAGACTTAAGATATTTCTTGACGTACCGCGAGGAGGCCGCTCTCCGTTCTTACAGTTACATGCTAATTTCTCACATTAACATCACTAGCCCCGGCCACTTCTTTATGACCCTTGAGCTACACCCATTTCAAACCTTTTAAAACAGTCTACATCAGCAGCAAACCATGCTTTCCCACCTGACGATGGACGCTTGTGTTGCGCCCGAAACGTCGTGATTTATTTTATTTTATACCTACGTGACTTTACCGAAAGAACCAAAGAGTATGGATTCCTGCAGTCACGAAAGCTTCAAATCAAGATTAAATACATAACAGCTATACAATTAAGAATAAGAAGAATTCAAACAAAATCGAAACCTAAAATCGTACCAATGACTCTCATACTGTCTGTGACACATGGCAGTAAAACTGATCTTTTTAATTACAATTTATGAAATTCCGATTATTAAATTTTTTTGGCAGTAAATTTCAGTGAGACAGTAAACTTCCGTTTTCAACAAGGCTGCACCGAACCCGGATTCAAACCCAGGTCCTCAGCAGTGCCGGGCCAACGATCTGACCTTCTGAGCCACCCCAATAACCTGTCCCCAAATGTTTTGTTGCTCGCTCGACTCACAACGCGGCCCACACTTGGCATCGCCAGAAGACTGCGAAAATCCATCGCTCGCCGTCTCGCGTAAGCCCTCTATGGCAATTCAATTCGCTGTCCCTCATTAGGCGATTCGTGAATGTAGCAAAGTTGCGCTGCGCTAGGAGGCGCAGCGGTCATATCACTCTCGCTGACTTGGCGGTTCAGAGGCGAAAGCTGCACAGCATGCTGGGGGCAGGGGGGGTCACGCTTCAGGTTGGGGACAACACAAGACAAGACAAGACAGACACAGACGAATGGACATTTGTTCCAACATACAGAACAGCAGAAACATAAGCAGACTTAGGGACAGGCAGGCAAGCAGTCGAGACACCGGTCCAGGTTTACATAGAATGGCAGGAAGACACAACAACAGACAGGCAGACAGACAGATAGACAGGCAAGCAGGGGAAACAAGCAGACCAGTCTGCAGTTACACAGAGAGACCGCCAGGCAGACAAACAGATGGTGATACATAGACAGAGAGAAATGCAGCAGGCAGAGATACACACCGGAGCATCACACAACACCGACAATGCATACTTTTTTGCGCAGATGTAGCACAAGACAATGGAGCCGTAATAATAGCCACGCGCTCTAGTCCCGATGAAATGTTGATCCACTCGTGGTGCAACATTTGCTGAGCTAATACCACCCATTAACGTGTTACTCATAAAGTCTGACGGGGAGAAAATCGGACGCGACCTTTTCCCCGATAACGGTATAAGATCGTCTGTGCACGTGTACACCGTGTTCAAATGAGGACAGCTGTAACATATTTGCCATGATGGAATACCCTCACATATGCACCTCATAAAATGTAAGTGTGTGTGTGTGTGTGCGTTCACTTCACGGTCATGAACACAATTTGCAATTGGTATCTGAAACTGGCCTGGGATTTCGTTAACAGGATTTGTCCTGACAGTCAATAATGATGAACAGGGTACCTCCGTCTTATTAGATTACACGTACATTACGTGTTACACAAGGATATCGCGCACACAACACATGTTGAATGTTTACTCCTTACAGAATTCAGCCGTGCGGTGCTTTGGTTAAAATGCCAAACTCACACTCGGGGGGCAGATGACTCAGTCTAGCATCCATTTGGGGGTCGATAAAATGAGTAGCACTTTGTGGGAAGTAATCAGGGGTCAGAGAGACTGACCTCCACCGTAGGAATGTGGAACTTCTACTAATGGCCCAGGGCTAGAGAGATGAGCACCCACTTTAGTCGTACACCACCCTAAAGTTGCCATTGCGCAAGGTCAACTTTGATCATATTTCACTTATCGCTGAACAAATAGAAATACGCTCCGGGTGAGAGTGAGTTCTGGCCCCAATGCACACTTTTCAAAGGTAATAAAACGATGATAATTATATTCCTAATCCTAGCATCAATATTTTAATGGACTCGGTCTGAGGGTGCAGATGAGATAGGTTATATATATTGCAATGATGGAGGCTTTGAGAAAATAGCCTACGATTGTGGACGATACCACCTACAGGCGAGACCAAGCACGGCTTGGCGACCTCACCTCGGCACCTAAATCCACAACTTGCAGGCGAAAAACACCGCTCGCGGAGTCGAACCTCCCCGAGCCGGACTCGGCGAGAGGGCCCAGCGGACCCTTGAACGCGTCAGTCAACCAAGTGATCTCCCGCCAGTGGCAACCTTGCTCTCTCTCTCGTTTTTGGACGTGAAATTTCCATACATTTTCGTATCGTTAATTAAAAATGCACATTTCGGACCTCCCCAAAAGATAATTTTGACCCGCCGCCGCCGCCGATGATACCTCCATGTCAGACAGCCCCCCGTAACATCACGGGCACAACCTCCGCATTGCCAGCTGTGGACACGCAGCACGAGCACAAAGCCAGTCACAGTGGCGTGCTGCTTGGCTCTTATTAAAAATAATAAACAAGCCGGAGGTGGCCGGGGATACAAAAAAAAGGTCACGGGGTGGAGCAGGCCACTTGTTAATAGGCGCGGCTGCAACGTGAAATTACCGTCCGCCGTCGCTACCACCGCTCCTTACTGCCACTCTGAGCCAACTCTTTGTCACGCTCGCCGGCTCCTACAGAGGAGCAACCGCTGCCACCTCTCCGCGGGTTTCCAGGTGTTAAACGGCAGGCTCTGCAATAATGCACAATTGCACATTTTGTGCGTGTTTCATAAAGGGAACGGAATATTGTCATCCGGGTTTTATCACTCGATGGCATCTTTTTGATTCCCCGTTTATTAACCTACCGACACAGCGCGCACAAATCTCGTTTCATTTTTCTGCTTTTTTTCCCCCAAAATAAGTGTTCTACTGCCACAGCGTGCATTATGTGAATTGCGTTTCTGGAATGAAACAAATCTTTAGAGCCACAGATGCTCTTTTGTAGATTATGATCCCGTGATGTAACAGGAATCTTCGCTTAAATCGGGTCTCCTGTTCCCTCGTCCCTGTGCACCCACACATTTAGAATGCTGCCACGCTCCTGCCGCAAACACCAAAAGCTAAAAGGGGAATAAAAAAGAACATGAAGACCAAGTGGAAGGAGCTCCAGGACGATGGCCTTAGCACATGGGGTGGGTTTAGCATGTGAGCTATGGTTATGATCTGGTTGGCCGGTGTGGTGAGAGCGAGCGTTGTGATCTGGTTGGTCAATGTGCTTAGAGTGAGCATTATGATCTGGTTGGTGAGTGTGGTGAGAGCGAGCGTTGTGATCTGGTTGGTCAGTGTGGTTAGAGCGAGCATTATGATCTGGTTGGTCAGTGTGGTTAGAGCGAGCGTTGTGATCTGGTTGGTCAGTGTGGTTAGAGCGAGCATTATGATCTGGTTGGTGAGTGTGGTGAGAGCGAGCGTTGTGATCTGGTTGGTCAGTGTGGTTAGAGCGAGCGTTGTGATCTGGTTGGTCAGTGTGGTTAGAGCGAGCATTATGATCTGGTTGGTCAGTGTGGTTAGAGCGAGCGTTATGATCTGGTTGGTCAGTGTGGTTAGAGCGAGCGTTGTGATCTGGTTGGTCAGTGTGGTTAGAGCGAGCATTATGATCTGGTTGGTGAGTGTGGTTAGAGCGAGCGTAATGATCTGGTTGGCCAGTGTGGTTAGAGCGAGCGTTGTGATCTGGTTGGTCAGTGTGGTTAGAGCGAGCGTTATGATCTGGTTGGTCAGTGTGGTTAGAGCGAGCGTTGTGATCTGGTTGGCCAGTGTGGTTAGAGCGAGCGTTATGATCTGGTTGGTCAGTGTGGTTAGAGCGAGCGTTGTGATCTGGTTGGTCAGTGTGGTTAGAGCGAGCATTATGATCTGGTTGGTCAGTGTGGTTAGAGCGAGCGTTATGATCTGGTTGGTCAGTGTGGTTAGAGCGAGCGTTATGATCTGGTTGGTCAGTGTGGTTAGAGCGAGCATTATGATCTGGTTGGTCAGTGTGGTTAGAGCGAGCATTATGATCTGGTTGGCCAGTGTGGTTAGAGCGAGCGTTATGATCTGGTTGGTCAGTGTGGTTAGAGCGAGCGTTATGATCTGGTTGGTCAGTGTGGTTAGAGCGAGCGTTGTGATCTGGTTGGTCAGTGTGGTTAGAGCGAGCATTATGATCTGGTTGGTGAGTGTGGTTAGAGCGAGCGTTATGATCTGGTTGGTCAGTGTGGTTAGAGCGAGCGTTGTGATCTGGTTGGTCAGTGTGGTTAGAGCGAGCGTTGTGATCTGGTTGGTCAGTGTGGTTAGAGCGAGCGTTATGATCTGGTTGGTCAGTGTGGTGAGAGCGAGCGTTATGATCTGGTTGGTCAGTGTGGTTAGAGCGAGCGTTGTGATCTGGTTGGCCAGTGTGGTTAGAGCGAGCGTTATGATCTGGTTGGTCAGTGTGGTGAGAGCGAGCGTTATGATCTGGTTGGTCAGTGTGGTTAGAGCGAGCGTTATGATCTGGTTGGTCAGTGTGGTGAGAGCGAGCGTTATGATCTGGTTGGCCAGTGTGGTTAGAGCGAGCGTTATGATCTGGTTGGCCAGTGTGGTTAGAGCGAGTGTTATGATCTGGTTGGTCAGTGTAGTTAGAGCGAGCGTTATGATCTGGTTGGCCAGTGTGGTGAGAGCGAGCGTTATGATCTGGTTTGTCAGTGTAGTTAGAGCGAGCGTTGTGATCTGGTTGGTCAGTGTGGTTAGAGCGAGCGTTATGATCTGGTTGGTCAGTGTGGTTAGAGCGAGCATTGTGATCTGGTTGGCCAGTGTGGTTAGAGCGAGCGTTGTGATCTGGTTGGCCAGTGTGGTTAGAGCGAGCGTTATGATCTGGTTGGTCAGTGTGGTTAGAGCGAGCATTGTGATCTGGTTGGCCAGTGTGGTTAGAGCGAGCATTGTGATCTGGTTGGTCAGTGTGGTTAGAGCGAGCGTTGTGATCTGGTTGGTCAGTGTGGTGAGAGCGAGCGTTATGATCTGGTTGGTCAGTGTAGTTAGAGTGAGCGTTGTGATCTGGTTGGTCAGTGTGGGTAGAGCGAGCGTTATGATCTGGTTGGTCAGTGTGGTGAGAGCGAGCGTTATGATCTGGTTGGTCAGTGTGGTGAGAGCGAGCGTTATGATCTGGTTGGTCAGTGTGGTTAGAGCGAGCGTTGTGATCTGGTTGGTCAGTGTGGTTAGAGCGAGCGTTGTGATCTGGTTGGTCAGTGTGGTTAGAGCGAGCGTTGTGATCTGGTTGGTCAATGTAGTTAGAGCGAGCGTTGTGATCTGGTTGGTCAGTGTGGTTAGAGCGAGCGTTGTGATCTGGTTGGTCAATGTAGTTAGAGCGAGCGTTATGATCTGGTTGGTCAGTGTGGTTAGAGCGAGCGTTGTGATCTGGTTGGTCAGTGTGGTTAGAGCGAGCGTTGTGATCTGGTTGGTCAATGTAGTTAGAGCGAGCGTTATGATCTGGTTGGTCAGTGTGGTTAGAGCGAGCGTTATGATCTGGTTGGTCAGTGTGGTTAGAGCGAGCGTTGTGATCTGGTTGGTCAATGTAGTTAGAGCGAGCGTTATGATCTGGTTGGTCAGTGTGGTTAGAGCGAGCGTTATGATCTGGTTGGTCAGTGTGGTTAGAGCGAGCGTTGTGATCTGGTTGGTCAATGTAGTTAGAGCGAGCGTTGTGATCTGGTTGGTCAGTGTGGTTAGAGCGAGCGTTGTGATCTGGTTGGTCAGTGTGGTTAGAGCGAGCGTTATGATCTGGTTGGTCAGTGTGGTTAGAGCGAGCGTTGTGATCTGGTTGGTCAATGTAGTTAGAGCGAGCGTTATGATCTGGTTGGTCAGTGTGGTTAGAGCGAGCGTTGTGATCTGGTTGGTCAGTGTGGTTAGAGCGAGCGTTGTGATCTGGTTGGTCAGTGTGGTTAGAGCGAGCGTTATGATCTGGTTGGTCAGTGTGGTTAGAGCGAGCGTTGTGATCTGGTTGGTCAGTGTGGTTAGAGCGAGCGTTATGATCTGGTTGGTCAGTGTGGTTAGAGCGAGCGTTGTGATCTGGTTGGCCCATGTAGTTAGAGCGAGCGTTATGATCTGGTTCGCCAGTGTGGTTCGGGATAACAAAGTAACAGCATACTAGCATCACTGTTGTCTGTGGTGATATGGGGGACACACATAACAGATCATATTCATAACATAGGTTTTTTGGGTTAGATCGCATAAATATTCACGCGATCTATTTACGCGCTCTAACCCAAAAAACCTATATTATGATTGATATTGGTTGCGAAAGCATACGTGTTAAACTGACAGATCCTATTATCTGCAAAAAAATGCACTCATTCGTAATTTTAAAAAAATGCATTGATAATAGTGGATAACAAGATGAAGAGGGACACGGAAAATTAGAATTCTCACACACCCTTCCAGCTGCCATGGATTCTAGGAGTTTAAAAATAATAGGGTTGCGGATAAGAGGAGTTCTCGCCTAATTTGACGCTACAATGAAGGGCGAGTGAACACGTGGGGACAGTAACCTGATTATAGGAACGCATCACTTGCGATGGATCATTTTCCCGACCATTCACCGCAGGTAAAGCTTCAACGGGGGGTGCGGACGTGATCACATCTGCCGGTCATCTCAGTCAGTCAACCCATGGCACCTGCAGGGTCTGTCCCGTGACCTCCTGCCAACGAGCGTTCGACACTCCACGTGGCCTTAAAAGCGCACATAGCCTGGCACAAGCGCCGTGGTGATACCACCACCAGTTAGTGGCGAATGGCGGTTATTGTTGTTGTAATAACCGGCAGAAAGAAAGAGAGAGAGAAAAAAATCAATACGGCTCGGGTAACAAACAATTAGGAGCAAAAAAATAACCAATCTGAAAGAAAAGACGGGAAGAAAGTCCCAGCGGTGCCTGGCTCGCCAGGCTGCATAGCACGGATGAAATGAGTGATAATGGATTAGTATTATTATAAGGCTGCCGTAGATTTGGGCGCAGCAGCTCTTTGAGGGATCCGCCGTTAGGGCTCCTTATTGAAGGGTCACTGTCATGTTCACGTCTGTCCATCTGCCTGTCCGTCGACGCCATTCATGTTTTTGCACGCATTTCTTTTTTTATATATATAAAAAATAAACGTCTATTTAAAAATGAACATCTATAAACGAATCCACTGTGAAACTTACAGCACCTAGCTTGCCAATGTGCATGCACTGGTCTGTATACTTTTTCGACAAAAATTGGACGCAAACCACTGGGGAAAATAACTGCGAGGATCCCAGCCCTGAAGAGTTCAATTCTTGAGCTTCAACCGTTCATCCCTGAAATAATCAGTTCGGTACGTACAGAGGTGCGGTAACATGGCGCGCTAATAACCTGTCCCGAGGCTGGGTGCGAGTCTAGGCCACAGCTAGCATCAGTAGCGACTGATGTCTGAACTGGTGCAGGGCCTGATTGACAAGAGAGTGTGGGTGGACTTTCGTCCAGCAGGGAGATGACTAAGAGCTGTGACCTATTTTATGTAACGCGTTGTAACAGTGGTATACATCTATAGGATCCAAAGTGGTGAAACTGTACACCCCAGGCGTATACATCTGTACAAGCTACTGCGGTGAGAATTTACAGAATTCACATCTTTGTCAATCTAGCAGTGTGCACCGATAGCAATGGGCAGACACTGCTGTGATAAGAACCTCCAAAATCTGTGGTTCGAGAATAGAATCCACAGTGGTGTGAATCGATAAAATCGGCAGTGGTGTGAATCTATAGAATCTGCAGGGGTGGCTTAAAATTGCAAAAAAAACCTACGATTGAAAAAAACGACGACAATCAACCAAGGCAACAATAGTCGTTGGCCGGCTTCGTAGAGCGAGAGAGAAGAGAGCGCACGGCAACAAAAAACACCAAAAGAACTCCGCCAACGGCAAGGGGCATGTGGCGCGCCCTCCCGCACAGAGCCGTGGGGGCCCCCTGCAGACGACGGGTGGCATCATTGAAGCGCCGCGTTGGGCCCGCGCCACCGGCGAAGACGCAAAAAGCTCATCCGGGCTCTCGAACCGACGAGCCGTTTGGAATCATTAGCACCTGGGAGGGGGGCTGGGGGGGGGCTGTGGGGGGGGCTGGGGGGGGGCTGGGGGGGGCTGGGAGAGGGGTTTCGGTTCGCCATCACGTGCCGGGGCGGTACCACTGCCGCGCGAGATCGCTGGGAGGCGAAGGTGGTGGCTGCGAATGAGGGAAGGCACGGATCATGGGTGCCCACTGCGGTAGGGACGACGCAAGGCGTTGCGGATTCTTATGTTGTTGTTGTTGTCGTCGTCGTCGGGCCTTGAGGGTGGCCGGTGTCGTTGGTGGGCGAGGAGCGACGGACGCAACGCCGGCGTTTGTGCGCTCGGACGACACCAAACATGCGCCCGTGATTAAATAGAATGTGCCAATACATCCCATTAGACGTGCCTTATTTACAGCTGGCCCCGATAATTGGATAGAAAGTGCCAATGATTCCTGCTAACTAAGAGAAATATACAAACAATGGGGTCGCCCCCCCCACCCGCCTCCACCCGACCCCGTAATGGGACAGTGCGGCGTGTCAATAATTCCTGTTCGATGGGGGGAAAAAAGCATGCAAACAAACGTTCCTAATTGAATATTGCGCACCAGTACGTTCCATTCATTGAGAATGGCCCGTACGCACAATGTATGTATGTTGAACTTCTTTTGCACCGTACATACGCCAACCCGCGCACAGCCCTCTATGCCAATGCACCGCTGGATGGGGGGGGGGCTCTCCACGCCGTACGGATCGTGAGGATGATTTGACCATACTTCACCTTGCAGGTCAGTGTTAGGTTTGTGAAGGTGACGGGGGTGGGGGAGGGGCACAGATATTTGAGCATTGTACAGGGTGGTGCAGATGTCTTGTGACCTCCCCCCACACCCCCCATTTAAATCTCTAAAACCAACACATCTGGACCACCCTGTACTGGACAATTGTGGATTTTTGCTGCACTGCGCCCTGCTGCCGACAACGTCACCCCGCGGCAGCCTATAGCACCTGTTTTTCCACGGTGGCCACCCACCCAAGAACTAACCAGGCTCACCCCTGCTTAGCGTTTTAGTTCTGACGGCAAGGTCGGGTACATTATGGGCCCTTTGGTTACAGGCCCAATGTAACAAATCGGAAATATTTTTCCCATTCAAAGGGTTGCAAAATATGGAGGCTTATCATATCGGTGACACGGCGAGCAAAAAAAACGTCTTGTAATGATGAAAGCAAAATGAATATAATCATTCAGGGATGTGGCACAGATGGCTTCACGCAATAGGAGCAGCAATATGTGGTCCCTGGTTTGACCTTAAACATTCAGTGGTATAAATCAATCAGCAAAGCAATGGCCTTCATTTATAAGCCAGATGAGAAGTCGTTTGGGAAGCCAGTGTCATTTTCAAGTCGTGCCAAAGCACCTCCCCGCTCACAAACGCGCTCGGCATGTGCTTCTGTCCACTTGTGTCCTTGAGCAAGCGGCGCATATTACAGATTGCTACAGGGAGGACCATTTAGGGCAGCATCAGGTCAAATTGTGACAGAAATTATGTTCGGAAACCCTCACGGCGAGCGGTCACCTCAAGTCACGGGAACAATCCCTGGAAGATGATACCGTGGAACTACTTCGGAAGTTGCAAGTACGCTTCGCTAGGCGGCACATGCTTCTCAGCCTTTAAAATAACATTTGCCACGTGGTAAACAATTCGGCCAGGTGGCTCCGTGGCAGAGCGAGTGGCTCGCATTTGAATGTTTCGAGTTCCAGTCGTGGTTTTGCGGTTTCGCTGCGCCTATAAACCCTCCAGGGCCGATAAAATTCCTAACATTTCGTGGGGGACGCCAAAAGTGTTTGTCCTATAGAAAGACTTACCCTGCCATATGAACGTGGAATTTCCACCGCTGGTTCGTCGATGTAAAAAGGAGATAAGCACCATCTCAATACTCAATTTGAGCGGTAATTTTTTTGTCTTTCTTTGAACAATCCAAAACATAAACCCAAAACATTTCTCATCGCTTCCCGAGTCGCGTAAAGGCGCAAGGAGCGATTCATTATCGTATCGAGTCGCGGTTTGTAGGGGCGACACTTTTGTGAAGTTAGGCAACAACAGCAACAATAACAACAACAAAAATCGCCCGTTTTGCTCTTTGTCCGCTCCGTAGAAGCTGGGAAGCGTTCAGTGGGCTTCACGTAAGTTTGTACACTTGTGGCAGAGCGCAAGAAGACAGAGTTTGCGTGGCCGGAAACTGTCGAACACTGTCCCACCTCCTCAGCCGCTTCACTAAATTGTTGACCAGAGATGCAACGTTTGACCACCGCTGAGGGAAGAAGGCATTTCCCCTTGCCGCCACCCCCGACTAAAACCGAGGCTCACCCCGAACTCTGCGCCCTTGGCAGGAATCCTCCGAGCACAATGACGTCACAATCACGTCCCAAACACACGAATTTATTTCGTCCCCCGACGAGAATGTGAAACGTTTACCAAGACCGCAACGAGATGTCTGGAATATTGCCGAAAACAACCCTTGCGCAGAGGGCGCATTCTGCCGGAGCCCCGAGAGAGGCGTTCACAGATGAGTCCGGCGTGGGCCCTACCCACGCAGGCCCGAGGTTCCCGCGCGAATTAAACCCGAAGAGAGAAACGAAAACCTCCAGTTAGGGGCCATCCATTTAGTACGTGCGCATGGAGGGGGGACGGGGGGGGGTTAACCCAAATGCGTGCGTTTGCGTATGGGGGTTTTACTGACAATGTACGTACGCATAGGAAACGGGGGGTGGGGGGGTGAAGCCTCGATAATAATTTGTCTACATTGGCCTTCAAATGAGCCACAGTTCAGTTTCTTCAGCTGTCAGACAACAAGTACTAGCGGGAGAAGTGGGACTGTGGGAGGGGTGTCACTCGTGTGCCACCGTACCCCTGACTGCAGCTATTATGCAGCTCGGCAAAATAAGTGGCCAAGGAACGCGACTTAATTCTTTAATGCAGCCGGCGGTGGAATATATGTTTGCTTAAACACGTTAATATGATTCATCTTTGATCGTTTTTGCGTGGATTAAATATTCGCCGTTCTATAGGATTCGGGGGGGGGGTGCGTCAAGCGTACGTACGCAGGTGGGGGGGGGGGTGTAAAAAGTACGCGTGCGTACAGGGAGTGTGGGGGAGGGGTCACGTTTTTACAGATTATTTGCGTCCCTACTAAATGGATGGCCCCTTATCCGCAGGCTGCCGCAGAGACGGGGGCTGTTTGTGAGCGCCTATTTGGAATGGCATTCCACTCGAGGGCGTGGTGTGTCCACCACTATTTTCGTAGTGGTTGCCGTTTGTCTCGCCGATGTTGGTTTTGAACACTCAACCAGGATGAGATGATCAAAGGACAAGGCGAGGTTCAATAGTAAATGCCAATGCCACGCGACATCACGGCCAGCAGTTGAGTATATTGAGACTTCAGAGATACTTGTAAATTGTGCAACAATGTGATACAACAACAATTGTTTTCAGACCTTTTCGAAGTCCATTGCCAGAGGAAGGCTTCTCTATGCAATGTTGGTCATTAGGGTAGTTGGATCATACTTCACCGTGATGGCCAGTGCAGGTTGGTGAAAGGGAAGGAGGTCCATGACCTCAACACTGATGTTGGCTGCGGCCAGTTATGAAACTCAGTGCGCCATTCACTGTGCCACCATTCCACTCCAATGTAATATACCGAGAGCCCGTATGAAGAACACTGTTCATTTTAAGTCAAGATGCCTGTCTTTCTCAAACGCAGGAAATTCCACATTCCTACGGCAGAGGCTAGTTTATTGACGGCACTAGCACTGCTGACTTTCCACAAAATGGTGCCCGTTTTATCTACCGTAAATGATGATGGGCTGAGTAGTCCCCTCGATTTTTTAAGCACTGCTTTCAATGTGCGTCCCCCTCCGGTTACGAGAGCAAGCGTTCTGCGACAGGGTTACGTCGCAAGATAGCACTGCGTTTCCAGCGACAGCCACAGGTTTGCGTGTACACAGTCAGCGCACGTGGTTCTCAAGCCACTGCAGCGCAACCTCAGTTTCATTCCTGGCCAACATCAGACGTGAGTGAAATCTACGATGGTCCTGGAACCCACCCTTAAACCATACCGCATCGACCAGTAGGCTTAAGTAATTGTCACAAAAACATGGGGGGGGGGGGAGGCAATCATCTAGCAATGGATTTACCAAGAGCTGCAAATCATTATTATTATTATGATTGCTGCATATTTTTTATACCATTGACAGCAAGTCGAGTGGCACTCTGGTTACAGCACCTGGCTTGCAATTGGAAGATTGAGGTCGTTAGGATCGATGCAACCCATCGGTCCCTTATGAGTCAATAAAACAAGGTACCAATTTGTGGAAATTCAACAATGGTTGCGCTACAAAGAGAAAGGCCCCAAACTTGCAAATGTGTAAGTCAGAGCCAGTAAGGGGGGATGTGCACCAGCCTCATCGCTCACCTGAACGGGAACAATTTTAGAACGTGGGCTGCGTGGAGTGGGGTGAACGCTCGTAATCTCGCAACTCGACTTTCCACCTGCCCTCAACGACACCCGGCACGGACCCTCTGGAGCAGGAACGTGCCAACACAGTGAAGCTTTCCAAATGCACTCCTTTCATATATAAAACAATTACAAAAATTGGCAGGAGCAAACGTAAAACAGAAATCGAATAAATAACACCGTAGAGCATTAATTATGAAATGTACCAGGCCTGGGGCCATGAATGCCACGGCTTCATAATTCATCAGCTCCGAGATGTTTCTCTGACAACTCAACAATCGTGGTGGCTACGCGGAGCGTTACCAAACACCGAGCCGCGTGGTGCGTGTTTGTTGGGAAAATGGGGATGGGGAGGCGTGCTAGGCTGGCCTCCCGCTCCTTGGGTCTCTCTCTCTCGTGTGAGCCGTGCGTTGGTGTGCTCGTGTATAGCAGAACGTCTACAGCGGGGAAGCGGCGACGCGATTAAACTCCTGGCCACGGATAAAACACGGAAGTGCCAAGTGGCGTCTCAATTGTTTCCGGGACGAGCCCCGTCAACGAATCCGCACTGGCCAGCGTGGGTGAAGTATGGTCAAACAATCGCCATTAACAGAGTGGCAACGGGAGGCCTTCATCCAGCAGCGGATCAACAAACAGCTGAAAATTATATTGGAACTAATTTTTGTTACGTTCGTGAGTACACCCCGACAGTTTTGTTCCTGATTATTTTGACCGCAGCATCGTGGCCTAAGTAACATTTTTATGTTCGCTTCCCATAGTTCATTTCGACTGGATGATTTTATGATTGGCTGACCTCACCAGCAACATTTGAGAGGGTTAACAACGTGTCTATTTATATCTATGCATTGTACTTACACTTTAGCAAAAAAGGAGCAAGGTGGACTGTCGCACTGTAGGACCGTGAGAAATGGCGATGCCTTGGGAAGGCCTTCATCCAGCAGTGGAGAGATCACGGCAGGCGATGATACGTGTGTTTGCTAATCTCTGTGGACTCTGAGACAGTGAAACTTTCAAATTCCACAATGCAAGGGCCGGTCTATGCATAGCACGACCCACTGCTGTTTTCCCACAAAATGATACTTATTTGATCAACCCTGGAAAGATGATAGTGTTCGACCTCCAAACATTCCAAGCTTCAGACGGGCGCTCCGTTGGCCTCAAAGTTAATATGGTATTTCTGTTGTGTGGCTGTGCTAATGACAAACATGGACATGTTGTTTTATTTGTTCCTGCACACCACTGCCAAGGCATTCTGCAATTATGTAATTTTGTTTTTATATGTTTTTTTGTGTTTTGGCTTGTGTGTGGAGAGGAAACCGGAGGACCACAACACTCAAAACTTAAGCAAAAAAAAGGCCACACACCCACTTGCTGTACTGCCATCTCCTGGCCAACTCACAGCCCAGCAGGTTTGGAAGCATGAGCTCAGACGGAACACCCACGTGATCCGCAGACCCTTGCCTCCACAGT
Organism: Lampetra fluviatilis; assembly: GCF_964198595.1. Classification (NCBI taxonomy): domain Eukaryota; kingdom Metazoa; phylum Chordata; class Hyperoartia; order Petromyzontiformes; family Petromyzontidae; genus Lampetra; species Lampetra fluviatilis. The sequence continues at coordinate 3,573,098 of NC_136279.1, read as the reverse complement.
GATGGATTAATGGCATGTGCCACTATACCCGGGCCCAAGGATATCAATCAGTTGAACTCCGGCTACCCTGGAGTTAGGGCTGTGTAGAAAAAGCATCGCTGAGCGTGGTGGGAAGAGATGACACATCCACTCCCTCTTGGCCAACGTTGCTACGTAAACTCCCATGGATTTTTTTAGTGGTAAAACAATTTACTCCCTACGTTTTCAAGTATGTGCACACCAGAGATCAGTGGGAATTGAATAAGCAAAGCTCTGTGCAAACTGGCTCAGTGGTGATTGAGCCTTTACACACAAAAAAATAGTATGTGTGGGTGTAATGCTGTAGACAATGTGCACACCATGAACGATACGACCAAGCAGCAACAATAGACGGTGAAAGAGCGACGCTTAACAATCACGAGCAGAGCACCCGGCGGATGAAGCACGGTCAGCTCGCACAATGGACGATGAGGAGGCCGGGTGGGTCGGAGGTCAGGGGGCTGAGCTGGCACCGCTGGGTTCGAATCAGGACAGCTGCATGCCATCCTTGACACCACCGGTGACCAGTTATCGGCAAAAGTCCAATCAACTCCACATCTTTCTGTACCACATCGACGCATCTCTTCTCTAGCCCATGACGCACCCATTTTGCCTCCTATATCTAGCTAAACAAAAGCTACTTGGTCATGTGGTGGATGGGCATGCGGGCTACATAACCCAGTCAACATGGCCTTACCTGCCGTAGGAGCTCACCGATGGGACTGTATCCATATATGTTATGGATATGTGAGCTCATTACACAATTCAGCCCGGATAATCCCAGGATTGATCGGAGGCAGGTCAGCCATAATATTTCAAGCTGGTGTAAGTGTTCCTTCCGAGGGGTCCACGTTTTCCAAGCATAGAGAAGGGAGGGCATAAGTGTGGCCAAAAAGACCTTGAGCTCTGTATGGCGCGACAGGCCGAGTAGCTTCCATACAGCGTTACACAGCTATTGGAAACATAATGCTCCACGAATGATTTGGAGTGAGACCTCTGCTGCCCAGTACACACACACAACTTCATAAACAACCACGTAAATATACACGTAGACTCCACAGGCACGTACACACACAACCACAAACAAGCGCACATACACTCCCTAAAGACAAGACAAAGATCCCCCGTGTAGCCTTAACAGACTGTTGGGGCAAGTGCTGTTAGCGAGCTCCTATGAAGGCCTGCACGGTACACGAGGGAGTGGGTGGCCAACACCTCGCCCGACCGCCTTTGTCTCCCCAGTGGCGATGTTTTTACACGCCACACCAGGTACTCATATGAGGCTGAGTCGACCTAGAGGAGGCCCAGCATCGGTTCACATAATCGTCACTGGGTGTTGACCGTGAGCAGGAATCAAACCGCTCCCCCAAACACGCATACATACACAAGCACATACAACTACACACATTCCACGAACAGAACAAACAAACACACACAAACACACACACATCAAAGGCAAGGCAAGGCAAAGCGCCTCTGTGCTCAAACAACAGCACTCATCTCAGTTGGCAGCCCTGAGCGAGTGGTGAAATATTCCCAAGGTCAGGGCCAGTGTCAAGAGGACAACCGCTGTTGACTTTCCACAAATTGTTTTTTTTTTACATTGTATGCACCGAGGAGGGATGATCGGCTGGATCTCGGCCCCTCCCTGGACCGGGATTTAAACTCCGAAACATCCCGACCGGGAGCCAAGCCCACAGCGGCCATGCGGCCAGACACTCAAAATACACGAGGCGAAGATCCCCCCCCCCCCCCCCGTGTAGCCTGAGCAGACTTCTGGGGCAGGTGCCTTCAGCGAGCAGCTCCTGTGAGGGCCGGCACGGCACGGCGCACGCGAGGGTTTCGGGGTGCCAGCGCCACGCCTGGCCGCCTTTGTCTCCCGAGTGGCGATATTTACACAGTGCACCAGCTACTCGTTTGAGGCCGAGTCGACCGTACGCGCACACGCTGCGTCTCGCACATCTGTGAAGAGCAACGCCTTTGTTGAGCCTCAAAGCCAAGCGACGGAGCAAACGCTTGTGACCTCTGCCACAATTGGACCATTCCACAAAGTATTTGCTGGGCCCGTAAATGTATTTTTTGCTTTTTTGCCCAACCTACAGCCCGATGTTACTTTAACCAACTCCTCAAGCTGTCAATTAAACCTCGCCCGTCACCGGTGCGTGCCACCCGCCTTCTCCAATGACAATATTTTGCTTTCCTAAGAGCCGCCCGCACGCTTCGTTTTTTTTGCTTTCAATCTCCGGGCGTGCGACCCAAAATAGCTCGACCAAAACAACGACGTTGTTCTTTCAATTCCGCAAACACAATGATGAAGCCAACATCGCCGTCGCATGCGCACGCATTTCGCGAGCCCCCCAGCGGGCAGTGCAATGTGAATACAGTCCCTGATAGAAATGTTAGATTCTTAAGCCGGGCGGTTATGGTGATAACTGAGTTGGTCGTGATGATGGTGGTGGTGGAGTTGGTAATGCTGGTCGAAGTAACCGTGGTGGTAGCGATGGTGACAGTAGTACTGATCGAGATTGTTACCGCAACTGGGGTGGTTATATGCTGCTCATAATGGTTGTGCTCATGGGGTGATCGTGGTGGTAAAGGTTTGTCGTCGTGGTGGTGGTGTTTATGATGGAGTTGGCAGAGACGGCGCTGGTGATAGGGTCATGCCGGCTGCTGTAAGAACAACAATATCAGTGGCGTTTGCGACGGTGATACGACGGTGGTGGTGATGGTGGTGGTGGTGATGGTGGTGATGGTGGTGGTGGTGGTGGTGGTGGTGATGGTGGTGGTGGTGGTGGTGATGGTGGTGGTGGTGATGGTGGTGGTGGTGATGGTGGTGGTGATGGTGGTGGTGGTGGTGATGATGGTGGTGATGGTGGTGGTGGTGGTGATGGTGATGGTGGTGGTGGTGATGGTGATGGTGGTGGTGGTGATGGTGGTGGTGGTGATGGTGGTGGTGGTGGTGGTGATGGTGGTGGTGCTGAGGATGGTTGTTATGATGGTGGCGGAGATGACAGTAGGTGGGTTGGCGAGGGTAATCGTAGCGACAGTTGGTGGTGGTAGTTATGTCGCTGCTGGTGACATTTATGACGAAGCACAGAACAGACCCCTTAGACCAGACCGCAAATTGGTTAATAACAAAAGCTAACATCAACTTCCCTTCCTTTTCGCCCCTTCCTGCATTCCTAATGGTCTGCCGCAATCTGCTGTTTAGACGGCCGCGCGCACACACAAGGGGGTGCGGAAATGCAAAACCAAAACAAAACCGAGCGGACAGGGGCGAGTGGTGCGAGTGGGTGCCGGGAAGGCGAAATGCGAGGAGGACGCCGAGATATTCCGAGCGGGGCCTATTACCGCTCAACAATGGCCCGCCCCACGGTGGGGCCGGGCCGGGGCACCTTTGTGCGAGCTCACGGGCCCTGACGCACTCACACAGCGAGGGGGAATGGCACAGCGAGGGGGAATGGCACTGCGAGGGGGAACGGCACAGCGAGGGGGAACGGCACAGCGAGGGGGAACGGCACAGCGAGGGGGAACGGCACTGCGAGGGGAAACGGCACAGCGAGGGGGAACGGCACAGCGAGGGGGAACGGCACAGCGAGGGGGAACGGCACAGCGAGGGGGAACGGCACAGCGAGGGGGAACGGCACAGCGAGGGGGAACGGCACAGCGAGGGGGAACGGCACAGCGAGGGGGAACGGCACAGCGAGGGGGAACGGCACAGCGAGGGGGAACGGCACAGCGAGGGGGAACGGCACAGCGAGGGGGAACGGCACAGCGAGGGGGAACGGCACAGCGAGGGGGAACGGCACAGCGAGGGGGAACGGCACAGCGAGGGGGAACGGCACAGCGAGGGGGAACGGCACAGCGAGGGGGAACGGCACAGCGAGGGGGAACGGCACAGCGAGGGGGAACGGCACAGCGAGGGGGAACGGCACAGCGAGAGGCGGCTGCAGAGCGAGGGACAATGTCACGGCCCTCGTCTCCCAGACCCACCCACGCAGCCCGGGCCCTCCAATTCCACCCACACAATGGCAGGAATTTAAGTTTCTCCTCCGCAAAAAAAAAAACGAAGCCCGCCGTGCCTTTATGTCCTCTGCCAGCCAGCGCACCGCTCGGTGCCAGGAGCGGCGACGACGCTCGTGCCGTCCGGTGCTCGCGGAGGGGACCTGCTGGACATCTGTGCGAAAGAAGAGCTTTATACAGGCTCCATCAGATTCCTCCAGCATAAATACACATTCTGATTCTCATTGGGTTCACGGCCGCATGCCCGGATCGATCGTGCCGTGAGACTCCTGCCCGCAGGCCACAAAAGAGGCCCGGTAGGTGATGGGGAAAAAACACGAAGTTGTCGGCCGGCTCGTGTGGATGAGCTGAGGAGAGACCGCGTGTCGGAACCAGTCCCAGAGTTTGCTTGTCCTGAGATATTCCTGCTGAGGCTGTGCACTCCCCGAAGGCAGTGCCCCCACCATCACCCCCTCCCCCCGATCCCCCTCCTCCATGGTTTGTGTAAAACAATATTTTTTGTTATATTTCGACGTAGAGGCAGATATATGAAGGGGAAATATTGTGTGCTTATCAGCTGTGTGCATTGTGCAGCATTGTTTTCTTGAAATGCTTGTGCTTTCTCCAGGGACAATGGCCGTCTATTGCAGGCACACACTCAATGAGCTCTTGCTCCAAACCTCCCGACGAGGAACTTCCTGAGATAAATCTTGGCACTATGCAAGGTTTCCTGAATAACAATAATAAAAGCGTTGCATTACACAGCACCAATTTGGATATCACTCGCCATTGATGTTTGGTCATGGCCGGGAACTGAACGCGAGTCTTTGGTGTTCATAGAGCAGTGTTCCTAAACCACCTCGGTTCCACCACTGCCCTCTGCCACCGCCCCACCAAAAAAACGGATACTAATCCTTATTATTTTTCCAGCACATACATCAGTTATGACCTCGCATAAAACTGCGTGCACAGAGCCTTAAATAAGCAGACATCATCGGGCCAAGAGTCGGGGCTTCCAGGCATCGCATGCTTTATTGCGACGGCGATGCGGGCGCCGGGCAAACAGGCCGCACGGCCCCCCGCGGAAAGACTGGCGGCGAATTATAAATCACAGGAAATTCCACATTATTCTCAGCGGCGACAACAACAACAACAAAAAAAGACCGATCGTCGCGTCCCAAAGGGCCTTGGCCGTACCTTGCGGCTGCCGGAGAGGAAAACATTGCTGGGCAAGGACAGGGACATCGACCATCGTCGAGAGCGCGGAGAGGAAATATTTCAAGGAACATTTTGACCGGAGAGAGGATATGCCGACACGTATTAATGAGCTTAGGCGGCCGTTTTAATGTCCTGATGATATGTATTTTGTAAATGAAACACACGCCACGCACACCCACACATAACCATAGACAAATGCAGCAAGCTCTTAATGGTTATTTATTCATTGTCACGAGGAAATATTTCACTTGAGAATCATGGTTGAGCAAATCTTTGCACTTGACAAATAAGACAAATTGATAGTTTTCAAGTCTAAAAGACTTTGAGCAAAAAAATGTATCTTGAAAAACAGAGTGGATAAATTCATCTTTGAGTTTTGCCCTTGTGTTATTTATTGTTATAACTTCATGACAAATTATCTTGCCATTTGTTTGGAATAGGATAATATTCTCATAAACGTTCATTCTTTGTATGCATAGCTTTTAAAAAAAAATGTTTTTAATATTGCAATTTCGAGACAAATTGTACAAGTATGGTAATGTGTCGTGAGGCATCTCATCTCTCTGGAACTTTTTGCTGTCAGTAGAACAGCTGAGAAAGTATTATTAATATTACAATTATCACGCGTTTACCCAAGGAACCTTCACCGAGTCTCATAACTCTCGCTCACGAGGGTCCTGCCAAGTTGCGCTAGTGGGTGGCGATACTTGCAATGTAGGTTCCAAATTGAGTAGTTTCTCACTAAAAAAAAAATCCCACGGAAGATGACATGACGACAGAGGCACAGCACTCCCTGAGTGGCGAGAATAGGCCTCTATCAACAGGGGCTTGCTTCGTGCGCCAATCATCTGGCGTGTTTCTACATTTCACCCCTCAGAGCTGGCAAAGACAAGTTGAAAACAAAGTTGACATTTAAGTGTGTTTTTATGTTATTGTTGTTACTATTGTTGATGTTGTTGCACAGTCAATGGTGACCAGGTGAAAAGAATAAACAACTCCACCAAAGTTGAGAAAGTGGTTTGAGTGCAGATTGTTTAGAACCCATACTTGATCCGAGGAACTCAGCCATGCTGACTCTTAACACAGCCAATATGAGCACACTCCCTACATATATACTGGATACAAGAACAACAACTGGATGCACATACACACATATACTTGCATGGGAATTTCACGATAAAATGAGGGGATAGCGGTGGCACAGTGGTTCATGCGATACACCATGAACCCGGCGCGCCTCGCCTTCGATTTCCAGCCGTGGCTATGACCGGTGGCGAGCGATACGCGAACTGCTCCTAACTAGGCCACCACCTTCACCAGTCCACACGGACCAGCACGGCGAAGTATGGTCAAACAATCCAGCAACATCCACAACCCAACGTGCCGTGGGGGAGGCTTTCTACTCGGCAGTGGATTGAGAAATCGCTGAAAGATATTTACTTTATTTGAAGGTGCTATGTTTTGAATCAGCGTCATGAATCACCAACACTCACACGCACGGCTGGAACAAAAAAAAAAGCCCCAAACTGAACCCGTCGGTACGATGTTATCGACAAAACAGACCGTGCTCGCACAAATGCCAACAAATTATGCTTTGTGCAAGGCCACAAGCAGTACACCAAATATGGAAGAAACATATGACCGCAGATGCTATTTTTGGGGGGTGTTTAATATGAGCGAGAAATTCCACCTGCTCAGGCGGCGTGAAGGTCTTCTTCAATGCCCTCACGTGTACAGTCCGACAACCCTCAGAGCTTTCTTCACACTCACGCACACTTCAAGGGGAAAGTTACTGGAAGGCTGGCATCTAAATCAGACAGGCCACCCACTCACACAGAGGCCAATGCGATAACCACTGCGCCACTGCTGCCCAAAAAAGACAGAGATCCCCCGTAACGCCATACAGACTGTTGGGGTAAGTGCCGTTAGCGAGCGCCTATTTAGACCGGCATCGTGTCCGGCCACCTTTGTCTCCCCGTTCTGACGTTTTCTCATCACACCAGGTACTCATTTAAGTCGAAGTCAAACTAAGGAGAGGAGCAGGGGTGGTCCAGATATCACTCGCCACTGATATTATCCATGGCCAAGAATCAAACTCAGGTGGACGGGTTGGTTGCATAGCGGTATTGAGCAGGTGGTGAGATGCTAACCACCTCGCCTGGTATACATGACGTCGTGGGTTAGATCCTGACCCTGACGCCTCTATATTTGGAGTTTGCATGTTATCCCCGTAGTCGCGTGGATTTTTCTGCACACTTAGAATCAACGTGAGTTTAAAATATTTGGCTACTATAAATCTCCACACGATAAGCCACTTCACTGGGCTATCAATGTGATCACCAGATCGCTTCTGAAAAAAAGAGCAATATAGCTGATGGGGGCCTTACCTGTTAAAAAAAAGTGTTTGTATTAGTTTAGTTTAATGACCGACAGGTAAACACCGTTCCTCGCAGGAGTCACCCCTTACATGCTGATGACCTCAAACGCCACGCACTCACGCAGCCAGCCAGCCATGCTCTCCACCAGCAGCAGAATCACCACCCTTCACCACGCCACCAGCTACCCCCCCCCCTCAACCCCACCACCCACAACACCACTCCTGGCAAATAACTGTATCTGCTGCCACTAGGGGCGCTATAGCAGGGGCATCTCAACCACATGGGCGAACACCGTGTGTACGTGTGCACAGATGTCCACGTCTTTCGCGCCGTACATTGCCAACTGTGATAATGGTCAAATCGGAGGGTGGATTCACGATTGGCGCAAGCCGAACTCGAATTTGGCCAACCGTGCACCACCCTGCGTCAGTGCGTCAGACCTTGGCCGTGGACGATGATGGGCACAGTGCCGCCGGACTTCCAAGTCACTTCGATAGGTCTCCTTTACGGATGTAGTGACATCGGGGATGTCACTGTATGGTGCCGGCCCGGGAGGGCCGTGGCGTGCGATGTCCCCACGTCGCGGACAGCACCGTGTGTGTTGTTGTGTGAGGCCGGCTCTAGCACAGCACGGCGTGCGATGCACCGTCATCGCGTACACCCCGTGGGTGGGTGTAGTACTAGCCCTAGCGGGGCTTGGTGAGCGCTGGGATAGCGCGGGCACCACGCATAGCGTGTAGTGCGGGCTCCCACAAGGGGGAGCGGGAGAGTGTCAGCCCAGGGGCAGGGTTGCCCCGGGCTATGGCACTCTGGTTGACCCCGTAGACACGTGATCTGGAGTGTCCACAGAGAAGGCCCCAGGTGGGGGGAGCTAGGGGGTGATCACGTGTCCAGGGAGAGCTCTCGAGAGGGATCGAGAGGGAGCTGGAACGCTCGAGAAGGCGGGCGGGGCCGAGGGCGGAGCCGGCCCCCACCCGGGAGGATATAAGGTGGGTCCTTGACAGGGACCGGGGTCGCTTCGTCCTACAAGCTGGAAGCTCCCCGTCTACAAGCTGGAAGCTCTACGTCTACAAGCTGGAAGCTCCACATCTACAAGCTGGAAGCTCAACAACTACAAGCTGGAAGCTCCACATCTACAAGCTGGAAGCTCCACATCTACAAGCTGGAAGCTCCACATCTACAAGCTGGAAGCTCCACGTCTACAAGCTGGAAGCTCTACGTCTACAAGCTGGAAGCTCCACATCTACAAGCTGGAAGCTCCCCGTCTACAAGCTGGAAGCTCCACATCTACAAGCTGGAAGCTCCACATCTACAAGCTGGAAGCTCCACATCTACAAGCTGGAAGCTCCACGTCTACAAGCTGGAAGCTCTACGTCTACAAGCTGGAAGCTCCACATCTACAAGCTGGAAGCTCCCCGTCTACAAGCTGGAAGCTCCACGTCTACAAGCTGGAAGCTCCACATCTACAAGCTGGAAGCTCAACAACTACAAGCTGGAAGCTCCACGTCTACAAGCTGGAAGCTCTACAACTACAAGCTGGAAGCTCCACATCTACAAGCTGGAAGCTCAACAACTACAAGCTGGAAGCTCCACGTCTACAAGCTGGAAGCTCAACAACTACAAGCTGGAAGCTCCACATCTACAATCTGGAAGCTCCCCGTCTACAAGCTGGAAGCTCTACGTCTACAAGCTGGAAGCTCCCCGTCTACAAGCTGGAAGCTCTACGTCTACAAGCTGGAAGCTCCACGTCTACAAGCTGGAAGCTCTACGTCTACAAGCTGGAAGCTCCCCGTCTACAAGCTGGAAGCTCCACATCTACAAGCTGGAAGCTCCACATCTACAAGCTGGAAGCTCAACAACTACAAGCTGGAAGCTCCACATCTACAATCTGGAAGCTCCACGTCTACAAGCTGGAAGCTCCACGTCTACAAGCTGGAAGCTCTACGTCTACAAGCTGGAAGCTCTACGTCTACAAGCTGGAAGCTCCACGTCTACAAGCTGGAAGCTCCACGTCTACAAGCTGGAAGCTCTACGTCTACAAGCTGGAAGCTCTACGTCTACAAGCTGGAAGCTCTACGTCTACAAGCTGGAAGCTCTACGTCTACAAGCTGGAAGCTCCACGTCTACAAGCTGGAAGCTCTACGTCTACAAGCTGGAAGCTCCACGTCTACAAGCTGGAAGCTCCACATCTACAAGCTGGAAGCTCCACATCTACAAGCTGGAAGCTCAACAACTACAAGCTGGAAGCTCTACGTCTACAAGCTGGAAGCTCCACGTCTACAAGCTGGAAGCTCTACGTCTACAAGCTGGAAGCTCTACGTCTACAAGCTGGAAGCTCTACGTCTACAATCTGGAAGCTCCACGTCTACAAGCTGGAAGCTCTACGTCTACAAGCTGGAAGCTCCACGTCTACAAGCTGGAAGCTCAACATCTACAATCTGGAAGCTCCACGTCTACAAGCTGGAAGCTCTACGTCTACAAGCTGGAAGCTCCACGTCTACAAGCTGGAAGCTCCACATCTACAAGCTGGAAGCTCAACACCTACAAGCTGGAAGCTCAACACCTACAAGCTGGAAGCTCTACGTCTACAAGCTGGAAGCTCTACGTCTACAAGCTGGAAGCTCTACGTCTACAAGCTGGAAGCTCTACGTCCTACGAGGCATCAACACGTGGCCGGGGACCCGAGTGATGGTCCGACCATTCGTAGCTGTAACTCTTACGTATAGTGTAGTTAGCTGGGTGGTCACCACCCCAGGCTGTATCTGGTAAAGGGGCAGTTACCCCTTTGTGTTACGGTGTTACAATAAATGCATTGCCTCTAAAGAACGTCTGCGACTCAGTTGGACTCACTACACGTACACTGCAGAGTGCATGGAAAATAATCCAACGGTATAACTTTTGAAGGTGGATTTTCAACGATTGCCGAAAGCTTGGGGTGTTAGCCGTCACTTCCCCTCCCCGCCGCTCCGTGTCGGCGTTTCGTTTTTTGTTTCTCCGCGTGGCAATTTAGTGAAGTTACCGGCAGTTATTGATAATTTTTTCGACATTTTGAGAAGCAATTTGCATCACCGACGCCGTTTAAAAGAAAATCATTACTTGGTATAAATTTTTGAGGGCTGAAACCAGCTGAATTAAGCAATGTTAATGGTACAGTTACTTGCTACTGCTGTGAGACCCATCGGCTCACTGCGTTTGAATCCAGTTTAATTAGGGCTGGTTGAAACCTGGATTAAAACCAAGGGCCTCTAAGCGATGCTGGCCCAGTGTCATGGCATCAGCCCTCCGATGTGAACGTGTAGGGGGGTTTTTCTGTTGTTGTTGCCCCATCTGCCAAACCCTGCTTGATCAAATGAAAATATCAATAATACAAAATTTGCTGAAGCCCATTGAGTAGAGGCTGCAATAACTGAATTTGCAGTAAATGTGTGCAGACTATTGATCATTTGTGCGCGTAAATGTAAATAATCCTGTTGAACACGTAGGCTTTCACAAACCAATGTCATCAATAATATAGGTTTTTTTGGATAAGATTGCGTAAATATGATATAGGATTGCGAATTTGTACATGGAAGATTTTGAAGCAAAAGTAATAGCTTCAAGCACACTAAACCCCTCTGCTTGGTTTAGATATGTGGATGACACATTGGTGGTCTGGCCACATGGCAAAGATACACTTAACGCATTTCTAAATCATCTCAACTCGCAAAACCCGTCCATCCAGTTGACCATGGAAGTGGAAGTTGACATTTTTGGATGTTCTGCTCTGGCGCGGCCGAAATGGTAAAATAACACAGACAGTACAAATGATGAGCACAAAGAAGTAGTAAATACTCCCAAATACAACTGTCGGCAGTGGCAGAACATGCGTGCCAACAAGGACACTCAATTGATTTGTATAATGTTGAAGTTTTGTGCAAAGCTAGTTACTACTGGCCAAGACTAAGAGAATCTATTCTATATTGAGAGAAATAAAAAAACAATTTTACCGCTCGGATAGCTGCAGGCTTAGTGCTGCTTGGAAGCGAATAATCAAATAATACATTGTTTAAATACATGCCTATACAGGTCACCATACGTCAATAGGGATTACCTGTGGGCACACAAGCGACAGGAGGTACAAGAACAACGTGCACGCATAACGTACGTTGAATACCATATGAACAACCCAACCGGTAATAGATACCCATTGTAATGTAGATGCATTCATTTATCCCTCCACCTTCGCACGCGAAGGGCTCACAAGTGACGTCATCACATCTATCCCTCGATTTAAGGAACGAACCAGGAGGGTTTCTCCACAAATCTGGCTGCCGCCTGATAATGCCGGTTGTAATTACTGGCGAAACGTCGCACCCAGATTGTAAATGTTGTGGATTTGCTCTCCAACACATCGGTGTGCTTTTTAGTAATGAATTGGCATTTTTAGTTTACGTGAGAAACCTTACTAGCTGGCTGTCGGGTAGTGGCAGGTTTTAACGACATTTATATGTTTGCGATCTAGCCAAAAAAACCTGCATTCTGTAAATACGCCTCAAACGGTTGGCGTCAAAAATGTCCCCACGCTCAACCGAGCAACGAGCAGCACTCGTCTCAATTTTGTGAAATTCCACATTCCTGTCACGAGGACCAGTATATCCATATAACTATACAGTACGTGTCCATTCGTTTATTTAATTACTCGCTTTACTGCCCGGCTTCGCCCGGGACTTGGATTCAGTGGCGATGTTCACACCACAACAGTTACCCGTTTGAGGCTGAGTCGACCTAGGGGAGGTCCAGGACCGGTTCAAATAATCGTCGCTGGTGGTGGCCGTGAGCGGGAATCGAACTCCGGTCGCCGGGTTCGTAGCGCAGCGTAGCGCTAACCTCTACACTACAATGCGTTACGCTTCCACATGCGCGGGTCACATGACAGATTTGACGTCACAGCTCACTTGCCGCGCAAAAAAAATTAGCAAAAGTGTATTTTTATAATGTTTGCATGGTGTACAGTCTGGAAAGTACCCACATGGCAAATTTTCAGTTTGTTGCATGTCGGGAAGTACGCTAAACATTTTGAACAGACACACATATTCACAACTTCGCCTTTTATATATATGGAGATGTATGACTACGCGGGGAATGGTGGTACAGTGGTTAATGCACGGCACTATAAAACACAGCAACCCCGATTCGATTCCTGGTCAGAGCTAGCATCAGAAATGAGTGGAATTTCAACGGTCCTGTTTGAGTAATACTCAAACAACCCACTCGACTGGTACGGTGTGGGAAGCACTTAATCCATCAGTAGATTGACAAAACCACTCGACTTTGTATTTTTAAAGTGCAAATGGAGACAAACGTCTCCTTTGTCAGGAAGACCAAACCAAACAAACGCAGTGTGAAATATAGCGCAAAGAGAAGAACAATACTGACTTCACCACACATCCTTTTGTGTGTATGTACTGTGCGTGGAACTTCTTTCGCGCCGTACGTAGCCAACCGCGCTAATCGGAGGTGCGGGGGAATGGACCACAAAGCTAAACACAGCAACAAGCTAAACTGCGGGATGATGGCGCTGAGGCAACCTATATAATTGGCGGCATTCAAACATGGCACCTTGCGGTCGCGAGACGGGGACTGCAACGTACGGGACCAGCCGGCCAGATGCACTCGCTCACCCTGGGGCACAGCAAATAACATTACCTCCCGTGCGTTCACGTCCATGCATCAACCGCGTGCGTTCCGTTCGGCCCTCTGGCAGACTTAATCATCATGGCAAAGGAGAGGGGGCAATTGACCGACGAGCCGGGCAGCGAAATGAAAGATGATCACAAACAAAGGGCTCGCCGCAGCTCCATGGATCACGGCTGAGCCATGGGCCTGTGTCCGCAAAGCGAACGTCTCCATTATAGTTTGCGTGAGACAACCCTTCCATTGCCATTCATCGGGAGGGCCGCTGGGCTGATGGGCTGTGTGAGAAATACTTCGGTGCGGTTAGACAGATAAATGGAGGACGCAAATCGTCCGCTTGGTTGTCGATTCCTCAAAACAAGTTAAAGTGCATCGCCGCTCGATCGCGTGCGAGGTGGCGTTCTGATCACTGTTTTTCCAGCCTTTATGCGGCGGTGTAAATTTCACACTCTCACGGCTGCAGCCAGTCTACGATGAACGCTGTTTGCCAAAACTTCACCAAGCTGACCGGTGTGAGTTGGTGATGGGAGAGGCCAGGAATAGTTCCCAGCCGTGGCCAGAGGTCGCAACCGGGTACCCGATACCCGTACCCTACCCGATACCCGGCTACCCGTACCCAGCCGGGTACGGGTAGCCGTTTGCGACCCTGGTGCGGCCGGATACAGGTACGCGTAGGCCGTGAGTCACTGGTGAGTCACCGTTTGTCACTCATTTCGGGTAGGGTGCGGGTAGGGAACGGGTACCCGTACCCGGCCGGGTACGGGTACGGGTAGCCGTTTGCGACCCTGGTGCGGCCGGATACAGGTACGGGTAGGCCGTGAGTCACTGGTGAGTCACCGTTTGTCACTCATTTCGGGTAGGGTACGGGTAGGGAACGGGTACCCGTACCCGGCCGGGTACGAGTACGGGTACCCATTTGCGACCCTGGTGCGGCCGGGTAAGGGTACGGGTAAGGAATCAAAACCCGTGTGCGACCTCTGGCCGTGGCCGGGATTCGAGCTCAGGTCTCTGGGTTCACAGCGCAGTCCGCTTCGTCACCAACGTGACCAGGTACGCAGAGGGTCGGTCTATAGACGTGGATAATGGACTTCATTTTAGCGTTCAATTATGTTTGCACGTCGTTTTTGTAATTGTAATTTAATGCTTGTAAAATAGACATTACATTTGTGAAATCATTTATTCACTATAAAATAAAGGGTTTTTTTGTTACACTTCCCGGCACAATGGCTGCAAGTGGAATCCAGTTTTTAACAGCTCCGTTTATTGTACCCGTAGATCACAAACAACGAGCGGGTTTTCAGCACGTGTATGATGGTTGTCGTTTATAGTTCCTTCAATAACACGGGAAATGTGGAGAAAAAAATTAAGAATTCCGGGAAGCACGATTGGCACGCAGTCGTATCTTCGTGTTTAGTTTTTTGTCCCCCCCGCCCCACACCTCCGATGAGCACGGTTCGCAGCGTAAGAAGCTCAACATACGTACACACAAATGGGAAAGTGAAAGTGTGTTTGAGATCAAGATACCGAGATGAAGAAAGCAGAACCATCACAATGAGAGCTCTCTGTTGAGGGATCAGTTAAAAAAACTAAAATGGACAGCTCTTTGTCAATCCACTGCGAGATGAAGGACTCCCACGCAGTGTCAATCAGGAGTGTTGTTTGAACATATTTTCACCATGCTCGTCGGTGTGGCTGGGTGAACGGGGCTGGCGGGGGAGGTGGAGGTGTCCAGGAAGGGTTCAGATGAAAGGGAGTCCACAGGAGTCGTCGACGGTAATAGGCAAAGGCGCTTCATTCTTGCAGCACCACGGCACGCGTCCTCGCGTAGAGATCGCATCACCACCAAACGACACTCACCCGGCGTGGTGGGACAACCACCATATGTGACACGGATAATCTTGGAAGCAAAAACAAGCACTCTGATTGGTAACTTGACGGGCCTGAATGGGGATTGGTTGGAGGCAGGGAATTTAAGTGATTGGATGATAAATACAACGTGGAAAGAGCGGGAATGGAGGATGATTGACAAGGTGGACGGTTGGAATATGTTAGGAGAAGTGGGAAGGTGGATTGGCTGGATGGAAAGCGGAAGGTCAAGGAACCTTCGGAAAAGGGGGCTTCACGGGATATATAAAGGGGGAGAGGGGGAGTTCGGGCTGCTTGGAGTGAATGGAATCCTTGAAGATCCGCGTGTCTCGTGCTGGAATAAGTAAAGACTCCGACTGCTGAAGACGACCGTGTCGGATGTCAACTACACACGTATAGGAAAGCTTCACCGCTAAAGACGTCGTGCTCACACCAGGCCCCCCTCCCTCCATTCCCTTTTGTCTTCTCCGCCCTCTTCCGGAAGGTTCTCTGTCTGCTCCTCCTTCTCCTCTCTTGTTTACTTTCAAATTACATGAAATACGATTCACATCATCGCCCTGCGCACGTGTTTGCGGGGGAATGTTGTGGAGGCATCTGCTCGCGAGTGAGCGTTTGGAATTGTTCGTCACAGATTGACTATAAATTAAAGGCATTTAAAAAACTAAACAATTTCCGGGCTATGCCTGCCAGCGGAAACCGGATTCAGGAGAAGTCAGTTTAACAGCTGCATTTTTTATCTGTAAATAATCATTATACACATTTTATTTAATCCGTAAATCCCAAACTGAGCCGGTTTGAGCACGCTTATGATGGCTGATAACGCGGGTGGCCAGCACGCAATGTGGGTATGTGGAGGCCTATGCCTTGATACGTTTCTGCCTTGAATCCCAAAGCTAGGCCAAAAGTCAAAGCGTCTTCCTGCCCCGAAGTAGCAATGAGGCAGCACTCACCTCCTGCGTCCGAGGCCCCTAAACTACAGCACCGGTGGAAATTCCACACACCTAGGGTGTTGATTTCCCCACAAAGTGCCACGTATCTCTCACACGCTGGACGGAGAATGTGCCAAGTCAATGCCCCGACCGGGACGTGACCTTACGACCTTACGACTGCGACTTTGAGCGCAGCAGGAAGCCCGCGGAGGTCATGGCACTGAAAGGACCGGTCCCCCGTTATGGGCATGTGAACATTTTCACGCGAGAGATGTGCACCACCCCATACTTGCGAATGCACTCGTCGCTGCGTTTACTCTCCGCAAATTGCGGGGTGAAAACAATCGCTCTGTGGCTCAAACGCCCTCTTAGAAAAACAATTTAAGCAAGCCAAACGTTAGCTTGCTTGGCTATGGTATTGTTTGTAAAGTACATTATTGTCCACAGCCTTAAGAGTACGGTAATCCTTTGAGAATGTTGTACACGGACGCTAATAAATAAATATGCTCGCACGTAACCTCGCACAACACAAACATCCTGTTTTTCCTCACAGGCAATTCCAGCGAGAGCTGGTGGCACGCGGTCATTAAAATACAACGGCAGCATGGCCAGCATCATGCATGCCCAGCCACCTTTGTCTCCCCGGTGCAGTAGATGCGACGTTGAAAGTGCCTACAGGTTCACGCTAAAGTTCTGCGGTGCAGCACTCGTATGCAGAATCAGAATATTTATTGACACTGGAGGAATCCGATGAGCTATGAAGCTCTTTTTAACAGGTGTCCAAGTTAAGGCGGGTCAGAACTTCAGAACGTATCCACTGGCATCCACAGTGGGAGCCGACATTTGGACAACTGCTGTACAAAGTAAGCTATATTTTGGCTTCTACAATCTCGGGCCGTAGGAACAGGTTCAGATACCAACAGACACTCGTGTTGTGCATAGCCCAGGGCAGGGCTCCCCAACCCCCGGGCCGCGGACCAGTACCGGTCCGTGGCCTGTTAGGAACCGGGCCGCACAGCACGAGGTGAGAGCGGAGAGTCCGCGCGTGGCCCACCCCCATTATTTCATTATTTACCACTTCCATCCGTGCCTCTTTCCCGCACTGCGCACTTGTCTCAGTCACACAGTGTTGGTAAGCCCACAAGCTAACCCCGCGCCAACATGAATAAGAAACAAACGTCGCTGGAGAACTTCTTTGAAAATGTGGAAAGACCCAATGATGAACCCCACCCCTCCCCCCACCGGTCCATGAAAAAATTGTCTTCCACGAAACCGGTCCCTGGTGGCAAAAAGGTCGGGCACCGCTGGCCTAGGGAAGGGTCCAGTACCGGTTCAGATACCAGTGATGCCAGCCGTGGCCAGGAATTAACCTCGGGTCGCTGGGTTCGTAGCGTAGTGCGTGAAACAGTTCGAGCCGCCCGCCGCGCACAACGCACAGGAAGCGTGCGACGAAAAATATAACGGGGGAAAAATAATTTCCATTGTTTTTTTTATTCACTTTCCGATACTCTTGCCTTTCTTACGACAAAACACAATGAAAAGCAGCAGGAAAAAAAACCCACTTGCAAACTTGTACCAGACCACATGGTTTCATCTGCCTGCAGGCCACAAGGTTATTACCGGAACGCGGCTTTACTGCTCGTCATTATAGAGTAAAGAAACTCCATTAGAGAGAGCCCTGAAAAGATAACCAGCAGTCTCTGTCTGCTCCAAGCTAAACAGACAGAACAATCCGAATGAGAAATGCCACCTCCTTTTCCTCACTCTATCTCAGTCTGATCAATTCAACACAATGGCCTTTGGAGGGAGGGAGGGAGGTGCACGCCTATGATGTGGCGTTTCAGAGGTGGGTATGTGGAATGTGAAAAGCTGCACGGGGTTTGTGAGAATACAACTTATAAGGCTACGCATGGAGGTAGCAGTACATCAAGTAGGTGCCCCAGCAAATCAATGTGGCATTGTTTCAATGGGTGGTCCTGAACCAATGGTGTAAATTCCACATTGTTACGGGATGGGACATTTAATTTACAGCTGGCTTCTTTGCAAGGTGGTGTGGACGTTATCGACCCGCCAGAGATGTTGGATTATGGCAACCACAGGCCGGGATGTGAACCTGCAAACCTGACTTGTTGCTAGGAGACGGCGCGGTACAGCAAGTGGGGTTTATGCACCCGTCTGTATGGACCCTTGAATGTCATCCTCTTGTGTGCGTGGATTTTTTCCCCACCTACTCTAGTTTCTACAGGGCACTCCGACCAAAGTTGTCAGTTATCTAGCAACTCAAAATGTCCCCTTTCCTCAAAAGAGCAGTGGGGCAGTGCTCACCGCCATTGGCTGCCCTGGGCTAATGGTCGAAATTTAACATTCCAGATCTCCCTCGCAAAGGAGGTAATGGATCAATGCGTGTTCCCACCTCATTAAGAAACTTTTATTTTCTACAAAACAAAGCCTCATCCAGTCGAAAGACTTCGTTTACAAGAGGGTCCTGCAGGAGATGAATGGCCAGTTTCCTTCTTTTCATATGGTTGATCTTTCCCCCAGATTGATTCTAATGGAGCCATCGGCATCATGTCAGCATATGGAGAATCCAAATCTCGTTGCAATCTTGTTTCATGACAATCTGACCAATATATTTCATTTTGAGAGCTGATATTTAGCCAAATTAAGTGCAAAACCAAACTTAACAAGTTTGGCTTTTGTCACGCAATCATTGCCCACTTGAGAAAACCCATGCGTTTTAATCACAGGAGGGTCCCTGGACTCAAGGTTGGCATCTCAGTTGAGCCGGTCCAGCCGAGACAAGCCACCACCGTCGTTTGGCAAATTCTATTTGAGAGTTTGCTTTGCGTGAGCAGACATCAGAGTGGTCAGAGAAAATGTACAGGCACCAGGGGGCGGGCAACTTGAAAACCCCACGCATTTAACTGCCTTATATCTGCATTCATGCCACAGGTTTTGCAACCTGCACCGTGACTGCGCTCTTAGCATGGTTGGCTAGGTACAGTGCGAACAAAGTTCAACATGCTGCGGTTTCAGACGCCGCACGATTTGCTTCAGCGGGCAAAAAATCCTCTTCACCCCGAGACTAACCGTACATACATTTACCCACGTTTAATAAAAACAAACAAAATCAATGGGCCGCACCAATCGGAATTCGTGGATTTATCGGTCTCCCCCAAAAGGCGCATTCGCGTGCCACGTTTCTACCATCGTCGCCGTCGTCTTCCTGTGCGCGCGGTATCCAGAGCGGCGATCGCGTAGGCATCGGACGCGACACCGGCGACGCGCGATTTCCAGTCCCTTGCGGAAAAAACCAAAGTGTGTGCGCGCGCGTGCATTGGGCGCGCGCGCGAGCGCACACTGCGTGAATTCCAATTTGCAGAGGCGCTCCTCCTTGCTCCGGCGCGTATTAGATTGCGTTAAAGCTTCCGCAGACGTCTAAAAGCTGTGCCCCACAGGGGAGCGGCCGGGTTTATTACACGCGCAGCGATAACGCCCGAGCCTCTGGATGTGGAATGCAGACGCAGGGACTCTGGCTTCAAATAGGAAAAAAAAAAACTCCCAACATCCTCCTGCCGGCTTTGACCTATCGGTGTTTTTGAATCCGTCCTCCTCATGCCTGTGGCTTCAACGGCCACTTGCATACTTATTTCATTTTAATCAAAGTTTATCTTTCCCCGGAGGTTGACAGCGTGAACTCCAATTTGTGATAGGTCAACAGGGGTCGGCGTACGGAGGCGATGGGCCCTGTCATGGGAACGAGGAATTCCCACCGGTGGCTCCGGGCCGCCAACAAAGACGAGCGCTGCTTCATTGAGCCGAGATTCGCTGACATTTGCACTGCAATATTTGCTTGGCCAAAGCCTTATTGAGTATTTTGAATGTGGAAGGTAGCCGATGTGCCTGGAGGACACACGTCCACGTGCGGGGATTCCACTCAAATATCCACAAAAAACTGACAGATCAGCAATCTATTCGCTGTACCGACTACAACAGGCTACCCTGTTGAGCCTTCACGCGGGCGTCCCGTACGCACGACTACCACGTTTGGCTACATACGGTGCGAAAGAAGGTCGAGATATACGCGTGAAGATGCAATGCACCAACGCTGGGGACACCAGCTCACGGGCACGCCGGGACGCGCAATGCCAAGGAGAGCTCGAAACTTGAGCAAGCGTCCGACGACGGGCGCAGGTGGAGCGTTGCTCCGACGCAGAAGTCGGGGCAACAATCGGCCGCAGCCTTCAAGACGATGCTCGCTCGCCAGACTTGCAAAAGGAGGGCTGATGGGGCTACTCAGAAGCTCGGAGCCGCTCGCTCACTCGCTCGCTCGCTCGCTCAACGGAGCGGCTGCCTCGCCTGCAGCGGCGCCGTAATCGAGCGAGCGGTGGACTTTGCCGTGTGCCGCACCGCGGCAGTTTGAAGAGCCCATCCCCTGAACGCGCCGTTCCGTGGCGAGCGACAAATCACCGCGGAGCGCCCTGCCGCTCTTTCCTTTCACCCTTTTTCCTGTCCTCCCATTCATCCTTTTCCTTCCCTCTCTACCCTCCGCACACCCGCCGTCGTCTTTGTTGGACACGGTCGATCCACCGCCGGGCGAAAGCCTTCCCGTGCCGTTGGCATCCTTGATGAGCTCGCGGTGCCGCGACACGTTGTGCCCTGCGCACGATGGTTGGTCTCGACCGTCGGCCACTGTCCCCCGTCAGTGACGCGCCCTGCCCAAGCCCACTTACTGTGCTCACAGTCAAGGCGACCGTCTCCGAATCGCGTTTTGGTCCCCGGATCCAAGTGCTCCTCTCTCTGTCTCTCAGTGCAATTCCAGGCACACACCTCTCCGTGCATCATCTTCTACTCCTTGTTTTTTGTTCAACATTCATTGTCGGTCTCCGTGTGTTTGATCCATGTCGTCGTAGCTAATATGCACCGATTGAAAACTTCTTCTTTGAGAATATTGCTGTGTTGATGTTCATCATCAACACACATCTTAAGTTCTTTACCAGAAAAGCCTCGCCGAATGTGAAGGCTCGATCAAGAGTATTCCCACACTGCGAAATTTGGCCCAACCCACGCGTACCAGGAGACAACACTCAAAGGTTCACAAGGGCGGGTTTGTGAACCCACTTGTTGTACTGCCATCTCCTGCCCAACCAGTTAGGGTGCAAGGTCATATCCCTGTGAGTCGTCACCTCAACCCATCATCTCTCCAGAGTGAATAACATAACCGTCACCTTGGACAGAAACCAAACAGACTAATTCTACGATGAAAATGCCCCTGCCATAGTAATATGGAATTTGCACTCTTGACTCAGGACCACCAGTGGAGATGAGCACTGGCCCAATGCTGATTTGACCAGAGAAGGCACTTTAACTTGACAATAACGTTTACCCCATCGCTGCATATACACTCGGGTTTGATTATACAACGAAGAACACATCAATGCACGCTGCTGGCGTTGAATCAAGAACATTATTACATTAAGGTAATTGTAATTCAATAGTAAACGTATTATACATTGGGTTCAACATTCACCTTTTCTGCCAGTCAAAAACATTAATACTTGGCAGTATGCTGATTTTGGCACTCCCAAACATTTAGCTCCCAGCAGGGCTCCGAAATACCACAATCCAGTTGCTGGAGGACTTTCAAAGACACACACACAAAGACAAAGATCTCCACTGAGTCTTGCATACTTTAGGGGGCAGGTGCTGCTTGCAAAGCACATCACCCACTCCGGTTGGCAACAACACAAGGCAAGGTGATCTATTCAGCACCACGCACAGCAACATTCTTTGCCCCCCACCCACGCCCCGTGCTGACGTTTACACGTGGCATCTGGTACTCCCTTAAGGCTGAGTAAACCTAGGGGTGGCGTAGAATATTTTTTCAATGTCACGTGTGCCACCGATACTTATCTGTGATCAGGATTCAGAT
Organism: Lampetra fluviatilis; assembly: GCF_964198595.1. Lineage (NCBI taxonomy): Eukaryota > Metazoa > Chordata > Hyperoartia > Petromyzontiformes > Petromyzontidae > Lampetra > Lampetra fluviatilis. The sequence continues at coordinate 3,551,082 of NC_136279.1, read as the reverse complement.
GCTCGAGGTGCTGGAATCAAATCAGCGGACGACATCCACGATGTCAGCAAGGCACTTGCGGCAGGCTAGGTGTGTATATGTTGAACTTCTTTTGCACCATACGTAGCCAACCGTGGTAATCGGAGGTGTGCTTTGAGGCCACGTAAAGTGTCAAAGCATCTCTCGCAAGAAGTCACGTAACAGGCCCAGGTGTTGTGGATTAACTGAATGCCTGGTGACTTCATTGGCCAGACAAGCTTGTAAAGTTGCGCACGAAGACAAGTATCCCCCAGATGGCCTTACAAGACTCTTGGGGCAAGTGTTGTTAGCGAGCACCTATCAAGGCCGGCATGGAACACGAGGGGGTGGGTGGCCAGCACCACACGCGGTTGCCTTTATCTCCCCAGTGGCGATGTTTTTTACTCATTTGAGGCCGAGTCAGCCTAGGGGAGGAGGCCCAGGACCGGTTCAGATCATTGTCACTGGCGTTGGCCATGAGCGGGAATCGAACTCGAGTCGCCGGGTTCGTAGCGCAGCGTAGCGCTAACCGCTCCACACACACACAGACACACACTCAATGCGCGCGCACGCACGCCAGTCAATTACAAATGCAGGTTGGTGAACCTGGCAGATGAGGTTGAGCAAGGTCCACTCAACAACCCCAGTCACTCTCGGCACGGACACACACAAACGAGCCAGCGCTGCATATGGCAGCTATTTACGTGCGCTCTTTGTACGGGGCGGCAGCTAATTGCGTAGAGAATGCCGCGGCGAGAGGGCAGTTTATCGCCGAAGCGAGATTAAAATTCCAGCCGCATTTTCGAGGAGTGAGCGCGGCGTTCGCGGCGGCGGCAGTCGCCGCCGTCTCGCAATCAAAGTGGAGTTAATTTTGGCCTCTTTGTCGAAATTGTTGGACCCAGCCGGCGTGTCAGAGTGATGCTCTGGCTCTGCACCCCCCCCACCACCCCCGCGAGACCCGATGCCCTCTCCTTGTTTACTCTACGGATGTCTCGGGGGGGGGGGGGCGTGTACACACAGCTGGCTCCGATTATCACATTCCACAGCCGGCAAGGGCTGCACGCTCGGCGGGCTACGAGCAGCCGATGTGCCAACTACCGCGGCAGCAGCGGCGGTGGCGGCACCGCTGCCCCATCCCAAAGTGGTGCGGCTCTGTGTTGGGGGAGGTGGAAGGGGTGGGTGGGTGCGAGTGCACCCGTGGTGCAGCCCAGCAGTGAGCTGTGCCCTCCTCCGCCGGGGCCAATTTAGCACGCAAGTCGCAGGGTTCACATGCCACGGCGTCCCCAACGCTGAACTTCCAATCGATCATTCGCTGCTTACGCAGAGTGAGGCACGGGCCTCACAACATTCATCCCGGCGATCATTCAGAGGAAGCAAAGGGCAAGGGGGGCAGCCCTCCAATGTCTGGCTCACGTGACTGCTGCTGGCGGAAGGGGGGCCTCCAGTGCGGGCAGCCCCTCTAGAGAGAGACTAATTTGGCCGACTCCTCCACGCTGGCAGGGCCCTCTTGGAGGAGGCGGCAGTACCACACACTTGACCCCGCCACACGAGACCCGCCAATCAAATAACTGCGCTGGACTCATTGACACTGCCGGGTGGGCAAAGGCGGGAGAGAAGTCCAGCGCCTTAACCGTTACAAACCATGGCAGCAACCATCGACATCATTTACTGATTTGCTTGTGATTTGCCCAACGGACAAATTGGTATTCAGTGGTGAGCAATGACACAAAAAAATAGTGCAGTGGACTACGATATCCCTGGAAATTCATGATATGCCTATCCTACGGGCAGTGCTACTACACAGCCCCACTCTCAATTAGAAATATCTCAAATGTGAAAATGTACACAACATTGACGTGAAAATCAATGGACCCTGTGTAACTATGCCTACCCAGGGCTCTCTGGCAAAGACACAATGAATATAAATAGGCCCTTAGCCGGTAAAATATAGTCCAGTGGGTGATTTATCGCCACTGGCCAGTACTTGTGTCCATATGGACACAACAAAAAGCATTAGCGTCCTCTCTATACATGAGAAAGCTTAATTGATTCTATCCAGTCGGCTGTGGCATTGGGATATTTGGACAACACCTACTTGAGCATATTTTGCGAGCGAGGAAAAAACGGTGATTGGAAAAAAAACGCCACGAACTAAGGTATAATTAAATATTGTACCACCTTCCGTAGGCACAACCTTGCAAGCCTCCAGCTGGGCAGTTAACTAGTTAACCAGGGGCACCACGGTGGCAAGATGTTAACTACCTCGCCTGGTATGCACAAGGTCGTGGGTTCGATCCCAACCCTGACGTCTGTAAATTTACCAGGTCAGGCCCAATGAGCAATGTAGCTCTTTTTCAGAAGCGACCTGGCCACAAATGATAGCTCAACAAAGTGACTTATCACGTGGAAATGTATCGCAGCCAAATACTCTGAACGAATGTTTTTAAATGAGGAAGGAAAATCCGCACGACCAGGAGAAAAATCCACGTGACCATGGGGAGAACATGCAAACTCCAAATATACAACAAGCGTGAGGGTCGGAATCGATCCCACGACCTCCTGTATACCAGGCGAGGTAGTTAGCATCTCCTGCTTTTCCCAGAATCAACCTTTTCCTGAGGTGGCTGTCATGATACATCTGACATAATTCGCCACACAATTCTCCTACTCTCTCTCGGCACTGTGGGAAAAACAAACCTTCCCCCCCCCCCAAAATTATTCACCGGCGTTTGCCACCTCAGGGGTGGCAACCCGAGTCGAGCGGCACGACATTTTGCCCCCACCGCCGGTGGCCACACGCTCCCAAGGGCAGAAGCGACATGAGGAGTCGCGAGAGCCACGCTCGCACGTGGGGCAGGAACAACGAGCAAACGAGAACGGCGCGTTCAAACACACGAGAACAAAAAAACCTGGAACCACTCGGAGCAGGAAGGACGATGGCATTTTGCCCATGATGCTGGGAGCGGCCATGGGAGAGTGGACCGATAAATAACTCAAGAGCCTCCGGCACGTGCGAGCATTAAAGCGGGGACTCTGAGAACCTGGCTGCTGTTGCTGCTCCTTGTGGGAAATAAATAATTGTGCCACTTGCCAACGGCTAAAAAAAAGAAATCGCTCAAACCCTTGCCCAGCCAGGCCCAAGATTAAGCGTGACCGATCTCCAATGTCCACATCAACGAGGCATCTTGTGCCTCATAAAATTGCCAAATATGGTATCAATGTGATAGCGCAGGGCGTAGCGGCACGGCGGGTGAGCGCACCACGCCCCGAGTTCAATTACCGGCCACGGGGGAGTGACATATGAACCGGTCCTGGGTCACAATCCGTTCCTTCGTTAATTCCCACCGACTGGCGTGGTGAAGTATGGTGAAACAACCCCCATGGCCGACGAGGCATGGGGAGCCCTTCAACCAGCAGCAGAAGAGGCCAGCGGCCATAAATTAATTATATAACAGCATCCTCGCTTGTGTATAACTCTTTTTTGGGACGGTAATATTTCAGGTTATAAATGAACGATGGGCTTTACTTCAGTATCAAAAATAGAATTGGCGATCGGGTGTTGTGTCATCACGAATTAAATCTGAGGGAGCAAGCGAGAAAAAGTCGTCCAAAAATGGGGAAAATATGAGGCTCAATGGCATCCAGTTGAACAGCGAGAGCCAGCCCTGATCTTTAACTGCCCCCCGTACATCATGGCCTACATTGAACACATTTCATTTCCAAAAATCAATTTATTGGTTGCATGTTTTATACTTTGGATGAAAATTGTGCAGCAATGAAGGTTGCATTAAACGTATGAAATACCACGAAATGCATATTTATTTTAGTCTGCTCGCGTTTTCCAGTGACGTTCACATACCTGTCAACCCCTTATCAGTTCCCTACCTTATTACAGACCACTTCAGACCTTATTGGTCATCCCGTGCCCTAATAAACTTCATCCTACAAAGCCCTATCACAAGGGACAAATACAAAAAATAGACCAAAAAAATGTTGTTGCCCGTATTGGACCTGAAAACTCAATTTCCCTGTACAAGAATACGGGGTAAACGTACGGGTTGACACGGTATGCGTTCACGGGGTTTGCGGCTTTATTCGTGTTCAAGGTGCATGGCACAGGTATATTTGACATGGATCATTGGAATTGTTCCTAAAATTATTATAATAATCTCAGACCGATCCAATCTGATCCAATCTGATCCTACAGATCTGATCCAGATTGTTTTTTTCAATCAGATACCGATTGGGATGGCATTTCAACAATTTGTAATCAAGTATAACACTGTTACACTATCATTTATCGTACAACACATTTTAGCGGCGGTATGGAACTGTGGCACCTGGAGGATACCCACACGATTGAAGAGATAACGCTCGAATATCTACGTAAAAACGAATTGATGTTTGTTAAAAAAAAAAATCGCACTTGCTGTGCTGTCATCTCTCAGCCACCTCAACTCCCAGCAGATTCGGGCATCTCACAGAGACCACCAACAACTCTGTCCAAAGCACGGTTGCGCATCCAGTGCCACAAAATGACACCAATAATAGCAATCGACTTACGAATCGACCCCTAACACCTGCAGCCACCATCGATTCCGCAATCCCGATAATAAATAATTAAATAACATCGCTAATTCATAGCCGCTATTGATTCCGTGTTGTCGTGTCACTGCTTTCAGTTAGCGTCCAAATTTTAAATAAACAACGTTTTTGCCACCTGCCTCGTGTCATTTCACGTTTGCTTTCCAATCGGTTTTGTGTTTTTTTTTTCACACGTGTACTTTTCATGAATCGTAAATCGAGGCGCAAATTCTACGCGCACAATGTCGCGAATGTACGAATCAATTTTCCATTGAATGGATGCCATTGTGCATGTGAATTTAATGCTCTAAAACATCATCATCATCATCACCGTTGTTATTGTAACTGGGATGCTGCGGAGAAATAATGATTCGCGAAACTCGAATTGCAATCGAGAGGTCGCTGGTCGGTCCCATCTCCTGCTACGGCGGTTGTAAAAAGTCTCCGAAATTCTAGATTTGAAGCTTTCGTGACTGCAAGGATTCATATTCTTAGGTTTTTTCGGTAAAGTCCCGTAGGTAAAAAAATTTCAATTAATAAAAGTAAAATTAAAAATAAAATAAAAATCACGACGTTTCGGAGGCAACACAAGCTTCCGAAATCTCACCAACCCCTGTCCACCAAGCAATGTACAAACGGGCGCACTGCAGCGTGCGCACGTGTGGTGGGGTGACGTGTGGGCGAGCTAACAGAGACTCTGGGGAGCTCTCTAGAATGAAGGCTCTTCCGCCGAGCAGTGCCGTGAGCAGGCGATCGCAGGGTCTGCACTTTTACAAACCTATACCGACTGCATCATGCTAATCTCTTACATTAACATAGCCACTTCCGTACCCAGTTACATGCTAATTTCTCACATTAACATCACTAGACCCAGCCACTCCTTTATAACCCTTGGGCTACACCCATTTCAAACCTTTTAAACAGTCTGCATAGGCAGCAGACCACGCTTTCCCACCTGATGACGGACGCTTGTGTTGCGCCCGAAACGTCATGATTTCATTTATTTTTATACCTACGTGACGTTACCGAACGAACCAAAGAGTACGATCGTTAGCAACTGGCTCCAGGCTTTAAGTGAGAGCATCCAACTCCGCATCGGCCCATCGGAGACGTTGCCAGGCAACAACGCTTTCTGCAGCTTCAGCGAGGCGCTGTTCACCCGGTCAACGCTCATGAGGACGCAGCGTTTACTCCGTGCCCCACCTCGTCAGGTTCACATCGTTCATTGCACCGCAGCTTCGTGTGCTCAACAGTTTGGCGGAATTCTCCGCGTTGCTTTTGATCCCTTGGATTTTTGTTTTCACGTTTGGTGGTGAGTGCTATCGCAAACGGTCCTGAACCTCCCCAGGCAACACCCCCCCGCCCGCATTGCCCTGTCATCAACCCGCACTTACCAGCATGGTAAAGTATGGTCACACAACCTCCGGGATCGACGCAGCGTGGGAAGCATTTGATCCAGGCGTGGCCTGACACGGGAGCTGTGAATTATAATTATTATTCGCATTTAGCCCGAAGATATGACCACAGATGAGTTCAACGATAATACAAATGCACACAAAGGGGGGGAGGGGGGGTTTACGCGTTCGACCATCAGAGACCCAGACCAAGCCATCAAAACTCGCTCAGATTCAAATCAACGATCTCGGTTGGGAGTTGGCTGACCGCCGACACAGCCGGTGCGAGCTGCCAAGCCACCGGGCCTCCTGTAGACATGCCCGCTTGTTTCGTCCCTACATTGTCCGCAGTGTCCACTTTTGTTGCCGCTCTAAAGCAATGACACCCCCTCCCAGAGCGGCCCGTTATTAATTACAAACTGTCTCGAGCTTGTTTACTCGTAAATTCTTGTCCGTGTGTACCCCGAGGTCAAAGTCAAGTCAAAGTGCCTCGTGCTCCAATGAGGGGGGGGGGGGGGGGAAGGGGGGGCAAACACCTCCGCCGGTGTCCCCCTCAGCTCGTGGTGACATTCCACAATCCCACGACGGGGCCCAGTCTCTGTCTCTCTCCACAAAGCGGTCTTCGTTTTAACGACGCTGGAAGAATGATGAGCCGAGTCAACACCCCCGCCGCCCCCGCCCCTCCCCCCAAGCCGGGATATGAACCTGCAGCCCGACAGAGCTACGGGGGCACGCACGGCGCAGCCTCGCAGGGGGGGGGGGGCCCGTGTCGCTCTCGAGGGGAGGCAGCAGGGAGGGACGGGCATACAGAAGAGAGAAAAAATGTGATATTTTTTTTTATTTCACGAAACGCTCGCAGTAGCACTTCATTAGGGAACAAACGTACGGAGAAAGACGGTGGCGCTGTGCACACACCGCGGCGGTCGATATATGAAGACCTTAACAATCAATTAGGCGCGCAGCCCTGGGTTTTACATTTATTTTTTCCTCCATCTTCCTCCCCCCTTAAGCCGCCAGTCGTCAAAGTGAATCCGAGTGAGCCCGAGACCTTTATCTGCGCCGACACCGGCGCTAACCCGCTCGTTATGCTCCCCGCCGCTGCTCATCATCAGGGCGAGTTAAGTAACGTTTTCAGGCCGGGATGAAGATTGACCGCGGTGGAGGGCCACGGGGCGCAATGAGCCACGCGCCTCCCTCCACCCCACACCCCACGGCCGTGCCGCTCAACAAAACTCAATCAGGCAACCAACGTCCGTGGGCCTAATGGCCGGAGACTCCGTGCCGCTAATGGGGGAGTCCCGGGCGCGCTGGCTGGCGGTGCGATTCCGAGGAGGTCGCTCGCCGAATTTTAAAGCGCGCGGTCGCGAAGACCTAACCGGCGCGCTTCGCTGGGAGTGGACCCACTTTGTCGACTCTTCGACCCTGCCCTTCTTCCGTGGCGGAAGATGGCGGATCTAGATGAGGTGGGAGCCATCGCAGCGAATGAGATTCGTGGCGCGACATCACGGCCGCCACTTTGCGGACTTTGCCAGGTTCGGCAACTGTTGCGGAGTGCCGACGCGCTACCCCCAAGGACTACTTTTAAAGTCGTGTCTTCCACTCCGTTCCTGGGCCTTCCGTTTAGTCTCTGAGCTCTGAGTGCCACTCCAACACCTGTCCTTGGTAGCCTGCCTTCTACCATTCGGCATGTGTCCCTCCCATCATATGAAACTCAATCAATACACGCGGTATTGGAACATCATGTTTATTGAATGACGAATGGATCAAGAGAGACGTTGGTCTTTCCAAGTAAAATACATTTGATTTTTTTTTTGACCATCAGCCTGTCGGCCATCTGGAATGACATTATCCTGGTAGAATCTGTTTAGGCAGAAAAACTCCAAAACCGGCTTCAACCTCCTGTGTTTACGTTGCTTTCCTGCCCTGGTCACAGGTCGACTCAAGTCATTACCTCTCTAATATCGATACAATTCGTATCGACCTTGAGGGAGAACAACAGTGACGCTCATATGAGAAAGTGGTCCCAGGTCGTCAACAGAAATAAGTGCCTCCCAATTATGTGTATGAGCAGAGAGTCACTTTGACCTGACGTCCACTTACACTGCCAAGTTCATCATCAGCCATAATAGATTAACTGCTGGATGAAAGCCTCCCCAAGCCACAGCCATCTCTCACGGTTCTGCGATATAACAATCCACACAGCGCCTGTACACGAGCTGATTTACACGCTCCATCTCCGCAGTTTCTCGACCTCGGCCGCCACTGCAACATTGGTCTCGTGCCACCGGCAATCGTCGCTTCAAGCGACGCGTTCCTGCCCAAGCTCAATTGCCTTGATCAATCCGAGCTCAGTGCCACGACATTCGGGCCGAGCTCATTACAGAGCCATGCTTAGGCCTCCCCCACCTCGGGTGCTTCTCACCACATTGCAACGAGATATCATCGCCTCACCCTGCTGCTGAATTGTGAAATGAAAAAAAAACGAGACCTCCAAAACCATCAAAGTGTTGTACTGTAATGTGCGTATGTTGGAGTTCTTTCACATCGTACATCGCCAACCGTGCTAATTGGAGGTGCGGGAAAAGGACAAAAAAAACTAAACACGAAAAACTGTTCTAATGAAAAGAGTTTTCAATATAGATTTAAAAGTGCATAGCTCCAATGGCTTCCTAATATTACTGAGTGTGGTGGTGATGAGGCTTTAGGTCTCATGCTTTGGAGCAGTGGTAATGACGACGATCATCAGAATGACGACGATGATGATGGCGACGCATCCCCCTGCATGCATTCTGGTGACTGAAGCAGGGTTGGTGGGTCATCTCAGGATGGGAGTCATGGCGATGCGTGCGAGGCTCCTACCAGCACGACGACGGGCAACTTCCCATCTCTGGGAGGAAGCGCACCAATTATCTGTCGTCACCTTTGACCAAGCAGCCTTTGACCAATTGGTGAGAATTCCAGCTTCCCGAAGTCAAGTGTTACATGTGGATATATTTGAAAATATATGGCAGCTACATTGACGTCCGTGCACAGGCACGGTCGCTGGTCATTTATAATGGGGTATTACTCTGGAAACATGGCCCACGTGTTGTGAAAAGGCCTTCAAAGACACGATGGGGTCGTTCAGAAGCAAGCCGCTGCGTGCTGATCTTCCTGCGGCGCATCATTCCCCTACAGCGAGCCACTGTAGCCTGCGTGCCTTCAATGGAGGAACGGCAAAACTACACGCACTCTCTCTCCCGAAGCCCTCTCATCGTGGCAAGCAGACCTGGACACTGCCATCGAGCTCCTGGGCATATTTCTGCCACGCGCAAGAAAGAAAGAAAGAAAGCCGCAACGGTGAAACATGCCGCTTCTTGAAAGCCCCAAAGGGGCTCCAGTGTTTATGAATTACCGTGTTGAAATAGCAGCTGCATGTTTATACTATTTCCGTATACATTTACATACCCGTGTGTTCTTGTGATATTTTTCTGGGGGGGGGGGGGGTGGAGGGATGTAGAATCGAAGTGAATGGCTGCACCAGCAAACACGCCGCACGCAATCTCTACAGCCGTTAACGCATGCTTGAAAAATGAAAATGAGCAACGGTATGACTATGATGATTATTATTTTAATTCACGGCTCAAAGCTATAATCCCTTTGGCAGTACAAACGAAACCAACCCACCAAGGTTCCCTCAACCTCCTACACTCAAAAGCCTCACTCACGACTTGCCACATCATCGAAGAGAGCTCCAGTTTAAAATAAAATAAAAACAACCTCTGCCAAAGTTAAATATAAAACCATCCCAGAAAAACACCAAAGACTGCGCCATAACATATAACGCCAACTCTGCGTCCAGAAAGGTACACATGGCATGCTCCGTTGGCTTGAGAAGGGAATAAAAGAATTATTAATGTTTGTAATAACAATCATACGAGGGCTTCGGCAAGAAATGAAAAATCGTCGTGGGGTTACGACACGGCGTGCCTGGCTAGACTCTCAAGGTTCTGTTTACTTTACCCAGATGAAGCCTCACCGAGTCTCACGACTCTTGTTCAGGAGGGGCCTGCCAACTTTTCTCAGAGTCAGTAGGAGGGGTGCAATGATTCCAAAGACTGTAGATTCCAAATGAGTAATTTGCACCTCATGCAAAACACATTTATTTTTTTGCAAATTTGGACCGAGCCACCGACACACGGTGACCTAAAACTCTCCTGAATGACGTCACGCGATCGTTGAAATCCTGTGCGGAGAAGCCGGCACGTCGTGGTTTTACGGTTCATACATCCGCCAGCATTAAACAGGGCGGCCACCGGATTTGAACCTTTGAACCTCTGCAGCGAGCGGTGAGCACGCTGCCGCTGAGCACGTGTCACAACGGGCTCTCAACTTCTCTTACTTGATACAGCTATCGTGCTGTGACGGTTCCACCTGAAGACGGAAGCTTGTGTTGCCTCCGAAACGTCGTGATTTTTATTTTATTTTATTTTTATTTTACTTTTATAAATTTTAATTTTTAACCTACGTGACTTTACCGAAAAAACCTAAGAATATGAATTAGATTGTATTCCCAGGCAGTGGAGCCGAGGGAGACCGGTGGCAGTGATATAAAAGTGCAGATGATTAAAGCACGAACACTGCATTCATACTAGGAGACATGGCGAACATTTTGTCAGGCAATGGCTGTTCAAGAGAATGAATGACTTGCCATGTAGCAGCGGCAAAAAAGTGGTGGATGTACTCCACTGATAGGTCCTAATGAGGATCAATCCGGTCTACAGTTGCGTCTTTGGTTCACCGATGCCCGTTGGGATGTGGCCACATTTTCTCACATGGTGGTCCAGACGACAAAATAGCCACGTACACAGTTCTTTTGACCTGGTGGTCTGGATAAGGCTGAGAGCTCTTATGCGTCCAATGCACGTCTTTTGCGTGTTGTCAAATCTAAATTACGACAGATACCAGTGTACCGGTGCGTCACGAATCTTAATACCGCTACACCGGTGAGTCACGAATCTGCATTCAATGGTTGCTAATGAAACGTGAACTCCAAACGAGGCAAAAAAAGGTTTTGACAGCAAGGAAAGGCACACATTAAGGGAAAGCCGTAAAAAAAATTATGCATGCACGACGAGCAATTACGCACCGGCCATTTCATGGACGGTGCGTGTCCCAATATTCTGGAGCCATAAGCAATGCTGTAGGGAAAAAAAACACGGGAATATTCTCACGACGCCACTAAATCACCCCTTGTAACCTTGGCAAGCAACGCCAATGACATCTGCGCGTAATAATATGCCGCGTGCGATGATTCACCTTGCAGCAAATAAAAAAAACACAACGCCATGTTAATAGTAAAAAAGACACGCTAGGTAGCAAGCAAGCCGGACAATTAAGCTCGTTAGATCTTTGGAAACGTCCTTATATTCCAAAGACCTTGCGATGTAAGGCTACTCCGTGCATGTAATTATATTGCGAGACATTTACAAGAGTATCGTTAGAGATGGAGTTTCACGTGCAAACACACATGCATACAAAGACCCCTTCCCCACCACATAGCCTTCGATGGACTGTTGGGACAAATGGCGTTAGCGAGCACCTATTAAGGCCGGCACAGCACACGAGGGCGAGGGTGGGTGGCCAACACCACACCCGGCTGCCTTTGTCTCCCCACTGCTGATGGATACACACAGCACCAGGTACTCAATCAAGGCTGAGTCGACCTAGCGGAGGCTCTAGGAACAGTTCAGATATTCGTCACCGATGTTGGCCGTGAGCGGTAATCGAACTCGGGGCTCCAGGTCAGAAGCGCGACGCGCTCACCGCTACACTGCCACTCCCTTACGAGTGCACAAATAGCCCTACACACACACACACACGTGATGGATCATGCCCGTCATCTGGCGCTTTGTAGGAAAGGCTTTGACGGATCACGAAGAGATTTTGGAAACTCCTGAAAGCGCAGTGCTACAAGGTGACCAGGAGGAAGCGGTACAGTCGGAAATTGGCCAGACTTTCTCATGAATGGAACCAAGTCAACTTTTACACCCGGCAATCCAAGTTCGATTCCCACTTACCGGCCAACACCGGTGACGATTATCTGAACCGGTCCTGGACCTCTCCTAGATCGACTCAGCCACAACCGAGCAACCTGTGCAATGTGTAAACATTGCCACTGGAGAGACAAAGGCGGCGGGGCATGGCGCTGGCCAACCATCCCTTTCGTGTGCCGTGCCGGCCTTTCGTAGGTTCTTGCTAACGGCACTTGCCCCATGGGTATGTTAAGGCTATACGGGGGGTCTTTGTCTTTGGTCACGTGTATTCACCTTTGTATCAAATCTATTTCTTTGCCGAGAGCCAGCTGTGTGCACATTGAGAATGATGTATTTTTTGCTGTTGTTTTTTCTCTTTTTGTGCGGCTGCTGTACAAGCTCAAGTGGTTGCGTGTGATTGGATCGCGTGTGCTGTCTATACGAGCAAGGGGTGCGTGTGTGCGCGTGTGTGTATGCCTATCAATACGTGCGGCACAGTGGGGAGCTCAGGTGGTGCATCTGCCAGTCATCTCAGTCAGTTAACACACAACACAACACGATCTCCGGCCACAGCGAAGCCGTGACACTTCACGCCGACTCAAAGTGCACCTAGCCTGGCACAAGAACTGTCGTCACTTCAGCGTCGTTTATTGACGGGTGGCGTCTTGTTGTTCTTGTTGTTCTTGTTGTACAAACGATGGGCACAGCTGGTTTGCGTTCTGCACTACAAACCTAAGTTCAATCACTGGCCATGGCGAACATCAGTGTAGAGATGGTGTGTGCGTGTGTGTGTCCGTGTCCGCATGTTTTTGTGTAGGTAAGGTGCACGTGCTCATTTGTGTACGTGGAACAATTAGCGTCTTGGTGTCGAGATCTCTTAACGACGGGCTCTGTCCTGCAAGCCCGGCGACACATGTACGATACCTGGCACAGGGTCGGATATCAAATATATCCACAGGTGTACTACAGAGCACGGCTCTGGAAATCGGTACCCGCTTTGACCCGGCCATGAACTGAGAGCCTGGCGAGATACACCCGTAACAAACATCAGGGGACGCACGATCCTGGCCAAGCACGCAGCACGCAGGCATTAATAGGCGCTCGCTAACGGCACACGACCTTACAACGCAACGGCTTGGGGGGGGGGGGCGAGAGGTGGTCTCCGTCTTCGCGTGCAATTGTGTTCACAGTCGCATTTGCGCGCTCTCGTGCGCCGTCTTGTGCTGTAGCCCCCCCCCCCCACCAACCAACTCTGTTCATTCATTGCCCAGAAAGGGCAAAAAAAACCCAACTCTAGCCAAACAAACCCCGCTTCCTAGCACACGGCTCTGAATCAACCCCCCCGCTCTCCTCGTGGGAAGAAAAAAAACGGACATTGTGTTTTTTTCTGCTTTCTGGGCTCTTAGATTCTGTGGTGCATTTTAATATTTAAGTCTTGGCAGCAGCCAGCCCCTGCCTCTATTCAAAAGCTCCAAAGCCTCTCTGCGCTTCAGTGCCCTTTTTGTGGGGGGGGCAGAGGTGGGGATTATTTTGCGAGCACTGGAATAGCTCCGGAAATCACACTCCCGCCCCCCTTCCCTCTTAGGCGTAATCCCCCCTTTGTCACTCACGTGCACGCCGCACCAAGTCCCCTTGATCAGCCGGCTGGGATTCCTAAACACTTGTCACGAACCCCCCCCCCCCCAAGCTCGAAAGCCATTACCGTCACAGCCCCAGGTAATGAGCTAGAGACCTGTCGGCTGGCTAGAAAATCGGTAGGAGTGGAGTATATTTATATATATATACCGTATATCAAATACTAGCGCTGCTTCAGCGAGGTTAGGAAATTATAAAATGAAAAAGTATATTTTAAATGTACGGTAAGTTTTACTTGTCCAGAACTTACGCTAAATCTTTTGGCTGACGTCCGTCGAATGAGGCAATCGCGCATAGTCTCACTCAACGGGGACATTTGCGAACGCCGTTTCAGTCACAATATATTTTTGGGTTAGGCCTCAATTTTTTGGGCCGAACCAAAAAAATCCATTACGGATTATGGGTAGCCTACAGACATGTGCCTACATCTGACCTTCATAAGGTCTGATTAACGAGATTTTAAACAAATTAACACATTCCAGCCAATCTCAATCCACCAACTGACCATACTTCACCACACTGGTTGGCAAAGGGGAGGCAGGGCAGTAGAGGTCCTGGTTTCACCCGCCACTGATGTTAATGGCAGTCGAGAATCGAACTCGGCTCACAGGATTCATAGCGCGGCGGTGCAAATCACCGTACCACCCCGCTCCTTCCGCCAACAAGACAGAGCCATACATTACCAAGGAGGGCCCATAACGTTACACGGTACCTTGCCGGGCCTTATCGGTGAGCCATACCCCCAAATATAGAATGCTTTGATGCGTATCGTCATCGGCGAGGGCAACACAACTAAGCCACGAAAGCCCTAAAGGCTGCAGCTAAAGAATGGTAATGAATTACATAAATTATAAACGCATAATGAAATTCATCAGCAAAGGGGAGTGTGAGCAAACGCAAGGGGAGCGTGTGATAACGTTCACAGGACCTCCTGACATCCGCCTCACTGAAACAGCTGAGACGGCAGTGAATCTACGGCTCCCAAATCAGGAGGGCATCGTTTGCCCTTTTGCGGGAAAAAAACTGGCGATCGATGAAGAACCAACATTCCGCCCACTTCTTTTTCGGTACCAGCAGGATGAGTCAAAGCGGTGGGAGTTCGGGTGCAGATCACGGAGGAGGACACTAAAGTTTTCACCGTTGGTGTAATGTGATTCTGCTGTCAGGATGGAGTCACTAAACACGTGTCGGCTTAGGCAATCGGGCAACACGTAGTGGGCGTCGTGGGACAGAGCGTCGGAATGATGGGAGACCCTGGGGGGCCGCTGTGTCATGGGACTCGCGTGGGAGGAGCCGCTCACCTCGTTGATTAAGGTGTTGTGCTGCGTCGCTTCCTCCTCGTCCGGCCGATGTTTCTGACGCACCTCCTCCTCATCCTCTTCTGGGCTCTGCGGAGGAGGGGAAGATGCGGCAAACGGAGCAAGGTGACTTAACGGAGGAGTCACGGCAAAATGAGAACCCTGATCTCTGCATCATCCTCGTCAATAGGCGACAACGCGACGAAATGTAATTTGGATTGATGCATTGTCCAAGGGCGGTCGCATCCCAAGGCGCTGTACAGAAACCGTGATCATGTTTATTTTAGAGAGAAAGGGGCAGTCGGTCAGAGGCAGAGGAATAAAGTACGGCCTTGAGCCTCTGACTTGAACGGGGGCATGGGAGTTAACGGCACGGGTGTCTTGAGAGGACTGATGCCAGACTATGAGGGCAGCCGAGGTGAACGAGTTGCGATCATCAACTATCATGATCAGGCTGGGAATCGAACTTGGGTGGCTGGGTTCATCCTGCAGTTTGCAATGCACTGCACAAACACTTCCTGGTTGTTTTCTCGTTTTATTTTTAAAAGCCATAGACAGCGGTGGGAAAAACATTTTTGCCATTTATTTCTACTTGCCGCTGCAAAGTTTGGTCGTACATGTTATGTATATTGTTTATTGTTCAATTTATTTTGGTGATTTTGAAAAAAACTTTTGGTTTAGCCATGTTTGTTTGTTGTAGTACAGAGTTAGCCTGATAACTTTAATCTAAATTGTCTTATGGTTGTTATTGTTTGACTTGCATCCCACTGGGAATTTTGCACACGGCGTTGAAATACGGTGTTTTTTTCTGGAAGACTTTGCAGTTTTTTCCTAGATTTTTCTGTTGCCTGTAGTCACTTTAAGATGTTTCTTGTTCATGTTTTTGTTTGTTGCAGTTGAACCCGAGTCAAGAGCCGCATGGCTCACAGGGTTATACCTAATAAATGAAACTGAAATGTGCTCTTAGTAATCAAGAGTGTGCTCGTGTCTGGAGTGCATGGGGCATCGCTTTAGTTGAAGCAATCCCCGTTCCCCATGTGTTTATTCTGCTCTTAATCGTATTTAACCTGGAACGGTCCTCAAATGAGCTCACATCCCTGTATATGGGCACTGTCCAACCCTTACTAGGGACAAGGTTACTTCCAAATAAGTCCTTTACGCTGACGTGCAACAGATTACAAGAACACTGGTGCTCTCATCACAAACGCACACAACGGTCATCCCATATCATTATTGCAATTTTTCACCGTGTAATCACGTGACAATGACTTGACATACGACACAATACAATTGGGATTTACATTGCGCCTGCATGCGACCGCATCTGAAGATGCTGCACATAAACGGCGGGCAATTATTTCATTCCTACAGAGAGAACGCGGTCGGTCATAGAAAGACAAAAAATAGAAAAGGAAGGCCGTGAGCTTGAACCTGATGCAGGGGCAGGGGGTCAACAGCACGGATGGCTGGCTGCGTGGAGGGAGTTTCAGACGTTGGAGGCAGCAAAGGAGAATCAGCGACCTCCCATGGAGCGAAAAGTTAACAAGAGGGTTTCGACAGAGAGCCTTGCTTGCTGGAGCGGAAAGTGCGTGAAGGGGAG
The DNA here is from genome assembly GCF_964198595.1 of Lampetra fluviatilis. Lineage (NCBI taxonomy): Eukaryota > Metazoa > Chordata > Hyperoartia > Petromyzontiformes > Petromyzontidae > Lampetra > Lampetra fluviatilis. The sequence goes on along the minus strand of NC_136279.1, from coordinate 3,534,560 downwards.
CAGAGTGACATGAGAAGGGGAGAGGCAGGAGAGCGCGTGGAGGGGGAGTCGAGTGCGGAGGTGGGAGGGGAGAGGCAGACAGCAGGCAGGGGCGAGTCCACGGAGGATGTTGAAGACGGCGAGGAGTGCGAACTTGAAATTGTTCAGGGATTGCATTGGGAGCCAGCGGAGCGATCGGAGCATTGGGGAGACGCGGACTCGTTTGCGGGGTTCAGACGAGGAGTTTGGCAGCGGAATGTTGCGTCATCTGGAACTGGTTAGTTCTTGTGTCGAGGGCTACGCCAGGACCACGGTGAGATGTCGGGTTCATCTGTCCGTGTGGCATCGCGTGAGTTCAAGCTCAGGTCAGGGGTCAAAGTGGCCCGCCTTCGTTGGAAGTCAACAGTGCTCATGCCATGCAGGGGATTTGCCCGTCGCCATAGGAATGTGGAATTTCTGCCATTGTTGCAAGTCCACCAACAAGACGTGTGTGCCCACCCCATTCTATTCATTTAGAGTATTTGGCAGCTGATATACATTTCCACACAATGATAAGACACTTCGTTGAGTTATCATTTGTAGCCAGGTCGCTTCTGAAAAAATATCTATATAACTCAGTGGGCCTTACCTGTTAAAATAAAAATACTTCATAGTTAATTGATGGAGGGGCAAGACTTTACATTCCAAAACACAAGCGTTGGATTTTTAGAGGTATCAGAACTTTTCATCGGGCAACATCGGCTGCTAACATCGCGATCTCAGAGCAGTGACTAGTTTCAGCAAGGGATTGCTAGTCCTCATCCTTTGCTGCCAACGAAGACGTTTTTTTTACCTTAAGTGATTTATACAGCATTTAATTTATTTAATTTTATTTAAACAAACAAGTCCAAGGAGGTAGAGATTAACTTATTAGGAGCGAGAGAAAAAAGTGTAAAACGTTGCAGCCGTAATAACTCCCTCGTATATTCACAGACCCGGCGCGCTCACAACCGCTTATTTGCTTACATTTCTCAAATTCCTGAAGTCGTTAATTTTTAAACAGTGAGCAGGTTTCTGGCAGCCCACCGGGAAATAATAACCACAAGCCCAGCAGAGTTTGAAACCTGTGACTCAACATCTCAGAGCTGCGACTGAGAGAACATTAATTTCGACGAAATGAAAAACAAACGCTGAGACAGGGTCGACACGTGCATCAATCTCGTTCTCAGTCTGTGCCTCTTTCTTGCGAAACTCAAATATAGATAGATATTTTTATGTTTGTTTAAATGTATACGGACGGCCGAGACACAAGTTGTTTAAACGAAGGCTGGAGAACAGGATGCAGAATGTGTGCCCCAGTTATCGGCGTATGGGATGTAACAATGGCACAGTGGTGAACACACCGCACGACAGACCCAGACCTGACCTTGAATCCCAGCCACGGCAAACATCAGTGGTGAGTGACATCAGAACCAGTCCTCACCCCCCATCTCCAGCCCCTCCCCCCTTCACCAACCAGCAGTGAGAAATGTGGTAACAAAAATTCCCAGGATTTGCGACGGCGTGGGAAGGCCTTGATCCATAATGGACTGAAAATTACTACAATGTATTATTCATAATTAACAGATAAGGCGTGCATTCCGTACATTTCAATGCCAAAATAAAGTAACATGTAATCCAACGATCAATGCTACTTTATCTGCAGCGATTAAGGCCAAACCTTAATACCTGTGAGCTTATTAATTACCCACAATCCACCGAGACATGATAAATGATTAAATTTCGATTTAAAGCTTTCGTGACTTTACCTTAAGTGATTTATAGAACCAAGAAGATTAATTATTAGTTACTGGAAAACAGGGCCCAAGACAAGGGTTTGTCAAACTTAATTTGGCAACGACGGAGCGAAACCCCTTGGGACGCCACGGGGCACTGCGGTGTGGCTATAGAAACAGAAGAGGGAGATGTTCATTAATAACCTCGCACCAAATTAAACCTGCGTCAGTCATTCGTTACAATTACAGCGGCGCTGACCGATGGAAACTGCGCTTTGCCGTGCTTACCAAGTCCGCGCGATCAATCATATTCGCAACCTTCAGGGCGGGAGACGGAGAGTAGGGAGAAGCCGACAAATGTTAAAAAGCCCCCCCCACCCCCCGAGTCAGGATTTTGCGAGTCGTGCAGAGACCGTCGCCTGTGAAAGACACCCATCTGCAGGTGCACGAGCTGGCCAATAGGTGGCAGCACAGCAAGTAGGCTGCTTGACCCATCTGCCCGCGTGTATAACGAAGCGTACGCGCTATCCCCTCGTATATGTGGATTTTCTTATCTGGGCACCCCAGTTTTTCTCAACAAAGAATTGACTCGTAATGCTTTGTATCAGTGCCACTATTCAAGCACCACTGGGATCCTTAGCTTGAACCTTGGCTCCATCTTCTCGTAATTAAACCAGGCCCTCTAATTTCCCGATTCGTGTTGTATCAGCCAGATCTTCACTAACTCCCTCCCAACCCCTCCCACCCCGCGCCGAAAAGTAATTGCAAACATGTTTCGCTTTTGACTAAAATTGGCACAACTTTTCTGCGAGATAAACCTTATTGCATTTTTCGAGGTGAAACCATTCTTTGCCGAGCCTGATGGAATGTCGTCCAGCAATGCCCCCCCCACCGAGTTCTGCGATGCCGTCTTCTAGGGGAGCCCCCCACCCCCAATTCCTGACACGATGTGAAATTCGACGACCGTCGGCACCTCCCCGAAAAGATATTTGTAAGCCTCAAGATTACACGCGCCCAATAACAACACGATCCAGGACCGGTGGCGCCACAAAAAAATGGCATTTCCACACGCGCACACACGCACGAGCCAGCAAAACTCCCCTCTCCTCTCCCAAATTTCTCTTCTTCCTGATGCGCACTTCCAACCGCTTTTTTAAGCTACAGCCCCCCACCCCCCCACCCCCAGGCCGTGGCCTTTTCTCAAATGACAGAAGGTTTGAGACGAGAACAAAAAATAGGTTTGACGCCGAAAACTAAAAAAAAAAGAAGCGGATTTTTGAGGAGCGCCGAGGATGAACGAGTGGAGCACGGCTCCAGGGCTCACCTTTCAGCGACATGCACGCCGCGCCACGCAATTCCCTTGACACAGAGGCCCCGAGAATGACGCATGGCTCGTGAGCAGCCTTCACCACGACTTACCTCCGACCGCTCGGAGGGTTACTTTTGAAAAGTACAAGAACAGAGCTTTGTGAGGCTGCTGCCCGGATAAAGGTGTCCCCCCCGATGCCATGTAGGTCGAGGTGGTTATTTGATTTGCCACGGCTGCGTTTGACTTTATTCGATGCGTTCCGTACAGTACTGTTTTTGCTGCTATGTTTGCTTTCAAGGCCCTGGTCTCACTTTGATTACGAGGAGCGTTATTGTTGCTGTCGTCATATGCTGACAAAAACACTGCGAGCCAGGCAGGTTCTCTGCCAAAGCACGACCTCGACGGGACGCACAGTTACGTGATTTGTGTGCGTGCGTGCTTGCTAACACCGTCCATCGCTGGATGAGGGCATCCCCACACCGTGCGGATCGTGGTGATTATTTGACCATACCTCACCAAGCTGCCCGGTGCGGGCTGGTGACGTCAGGGAGCATACACTTTGGGACGTGCAAGCCCAGCACAATGGCTTTTGCTGCACTGCGTACAACATAGCACCCCCCCCGCCCCCCATAGTCTGAAACAGCTGTTATGCATGATGGTCAACCCCATCCGAATGACATCTCGGGCTCCCTCTGGTGGAGGCCCTTCTTCCGGCAGTGATGTGAGCAAGAACTTGCAGGGATGCACCTTTACGCGTTCCATCTCTTGCAGAACCCCGCGAGGATTGTTGTGCAGGGGGGGTGTGTGCGTGTGTGTGTGCGTGTGTGTATGCGTGTGCGTGCATCGGCTGCTTCTGTGCCAACATTGACCTAAGCCGCAAGACACAATCATTTATCCCTTTTAATTATTTTTGGAAGTCAAAAAATTCAAACAAGTTCTTTAAAAAAAAAAGTAATCAACCGGAACATTGCGTGCAATGGTAAATGCATTAGCCCGATTACAAAGACGCGAGTAATTTGTTACCAGTAACAGTGGCTTGCAACGTGTGCCAATTTGTTCTGAAACAGGCTGGGTGAGCCCGGCCAAAGAGCGAGCCCAGGTATTGTTGTCATTAATCCGGCAAACTTAAGAAGTTCTCCACCCTCTTTCAGCCGTTGTTGCCTTTGATCCAACGGCACTCCCTCCCAAGGAGACTCTCTAAAAATACGACACGGTCACAAGAGAGCTACGAGATTGCGCAAGCCCGCGCCGAACAACATTCAAGTTACGAAACGGAACAAAAGAACGCACACACGCTATCACTGCCACTGTTCATTAAGCAGCTACGTGCAGAGAAGGTGGAAATATTTGTTGCGTGCCTGAAAGGAAACGTGCATCTACGATCCTTCGGCGAACGCACGCGTCGGCTCCTCGTGAGAGTGAAGGGTTTTTGTAACGCTAAGTCGGCTGTAGATCACAAAAGGAGACAGAGGAGAGACACGGCCAGTGCCATAAACGGCCCTTTTCCACCGGCATATCCGTGCCGAGCCAGCACTGGGGGATCCTCACGGTATTGGTTGTTTCCACCGGGCTATTTGCCACGCCGATCCAGAATCAATCCAACGCACACGCTGGCCTCACGAGACCGCCGAATCTGGCTCGGGGCCACGTGGGGCCACGGTTGTATATATGTACGTGTATGTTGAACTTCTTTCGCACCGTACGTAGCCAACCGTGCTAATCGGAGGTGCTGGGGGAGGACAACATAACAAACACTAAAAGCAGTTTAAAAGAAATTAGTTTTAATCTACATTGATTGCGTGTGACATAGGTGAGCACAGGGTGAGGACACCTCATTGCCCACCGCGTTATCTACTCGCTCGACCTGCGTCACGTCAGCGGCACGGCTCGGCTTGTGCAGTGGAAATACAACCTGAGGCTTTCCTGAGCCGTGCCGGGCTGGTTCTGGCCTTCACTCTGTGAAAAGTCGACAAAGGCTTTTGGCCTGTGGTTAGACTTTCCTCTGCCATGGGAATGTGGAATTTTCACCACTAGTTCAGGGCTGCAAAAGAGGAATGAGCACAATCCCTGACAACCCCGTGTCCCCCTCCATGTGAAATCGGGGGAAGAATTGAACTTTCATTATTGCAAAAGTGGTTTTCGTGGTAACCACCTCCAAGAGTTTTAAAATAAACTACCTTCGTTCTCGGGCAATTCATTTTGCCACTGGGGCTCAATGGATTATTTACATTTCCACAGGCAACTGAGCCGGGAGCTTTTATCACTTGTGAGAAGCAGTCCACGTTAAAGTAAACGTTTACAGTCGCAGCACGGACAACCCCCCCCCCCCCCCCCCCGTTTAGCTTTACAGACTGCAGACCGCAGCAGTTGTGTTGTTGTTAGCGAGCGCCTATTTAGGCCGTCCACAGAGCTGACGTTTAGAAAATGAATCAACTTCTTCTTGGTTATTTAGTTAAAGTCACGTAGAAGGGAAATAATAAAATAATAAAAATACAACTTCATAAAATACAATTCTAACGACGTTTCGGCCACAACGCAAGCAGACAACGCTGTCTTTCCGACAGCCCTGTTCTTCACCTGAGGACGGCTGCTTGTGTAGTGGCCGAAACGTCGTGAGAATTTTTTTCGTTTATTATGTTTATTTTTATTATTTTATGTTTTATTTTTATTATTGTATTATTTCCCTTCTACGTGACTTTACCGAAAGAACCAAGAAGATGAATCCCTGCAGTCACGAAAGCTTTAAATCGAAACATGAATCAAGTTACAGGGCACTCGCTTCGGATGGACTCGTGCAAGGGGTTGGCAAAAGCCTTTCAGCTCCGGAGCCGCGTGCGGCTCTCCTTCAGGGCTTCTGCGGCTCGTCTTGTCGTTGAGAGGCGTCACGGTGGCGAGGTGTCAACTGCCTCGCCCGGCATGGAGGAGGTCGTGGGTTCGACCCAGACCCCGAAGCCTGTATAGTTGTCACGTTCTCCACGTGGTCGTGTGGATTGTTCTCCGGGGCCTCCGGTGTTCCACCTACACATCTAGGTGGCAGGACAGCAAGTCATATTTGGCTGCTGTAAATTTCCACGTGGTAAGCCACTCCTCCGTTGAGCTATCATTTGCGACACCCAGGTCGCTTCTGAAAGAGAGCTATAGGGCTCAGTGGGCCTTACCTGCTAACATGGAATAGTAACGTTTTGGTTGCTGACCCCTGGACTAGCGGAAAGCCTCTAGTGGCTGCAGGGGAGGAGTCATGCGAATATATCCAACGTACACAAATGACATGCCGTATTTAATAAACACGGAAATTGCTGTGCACCCGATTGAGAACACGTATTGGGAGCTAACAACTATTATCAATCTTTAAATCGATGCATCCTTGCATTAGTATCCATGACCGAGAATTGAACCCAGGTTGCCGGGTCAGACAGACACCGCGCGAAGCTGGCTTTCATTTTGAATGTTTCAAATGTGATTTTTTTTTCACGTTTACCAAACAAGTTCCAATTGGCCCAATTAACAGGGGTCGCTGGAAAACGTTCTGCCACTTAACTGCGGTGTCCCCCTCGAGACCAAGCCAAGGCCCACAGTTATTGCCCCATCTTTACCAATGACCTCCCAAGTACATGTAAAACGTTCTTGTTGCCACCTATGCATATTCGGTAATCCGCAGGTGCTTCATTAAAACGGAACCAGCAGCTGGTCCATTACCTCCAGGAGGATTTCAATCACATTCAGAATTGGTACACAGCTAAGCCAATTAATAATGACCAAAAAAAATGTATCGTGCTATTTGGGCTGAGATCAATTCACTGCTGATTCAAGGCCTGCCACCCCCCCTCCCCCCACCAACAAGCTGTCGCCACTTCTCAAGGTTATCCTGCGCAGCACTCCATCTAGCACCTGCGCATGAGCCGATTTCATCGCTCAGATGTGTTCCCGTTTTGGCCGCCACTCCGTCAATTGTCCCCTACCGCCGGCAAACGTCCCCCTTCCAGCCGCAGAGTGGCGGCGGCATCGCCGCGTCGCTTGCGCCAAGCTGGGTGCACTTTGAGGTCGCGTGAGGTGTCGAAGGCTCCCTGGTAAGAAGAGCTGATGGGACAGACCTAGGTGTTATGGGCTAACTGAGATGATTGGAAAATGCGCCAGCTGTGCTAAACAATGTGCCACAAACCATCTTCCTCAGACAGGCACAAACCAAGACAAATATCTCCCGCAAAGCCTCAACAGACTGTTGGGGCAAGTGGTGTTAGCAAGCACGCACAAGCGTACACACGAGAATCGAGTGCGTGTATGTATTCATTTGCAAGTCTGTTGCCAGCTCATGAGCCTCATCAAACATCAAACGACTTCACCGGGACCTGCACAATTACCCACAACTCAACTTGAGCGAGCTCCACGCAGTAGCGAACAGTGGGAGTTTAAATGCATGACAGGCTCGAGGCTTTTGTTTCCTGCTGTGGCAATTACCATGGTGGAAATAAACTGTGCTGAATATTGTGTTAGAGAACTTGCCACGAATGAATCCACGACATTCAGCTGGACTTGTTGGTGGGGTGTTTTGTTTCCCTTCTGGCAGTTGTTGTTTTCTTCTCGTGGAAAGTTTGACTGCACGAGGAGAAACTTCTCAGGTCAGCACTCACAATTGTCCAAGGAGAAGCCCATAAATGCATTGGCTTCCCGTTACCACCGCCACCACCACCCCCACTGCATTATTTTTTACATGTCCTATTTGAAAATTGGCCGCCAGAAATTGGCATTCCCAAAACAATTGTGACTACATTTGTAAATCGCTTTAGGGGGGCGTCTTGTAATGAATGTGTTTTGATGGGATTTGTTTTATATGGCATCTTGCGGGTTTACAAACAGAAAGGATCCCCCCCCCCCCCCCCCAGTGCGGCCCAACCACTGAAGCAAAAGAGCGGAATGAAGAAGTGGGCCCGCGCCACCGTCGGGTGTGTCGATAAGAGGCCCAAAAGCTCACGCTTGGAACACGCGACATCAATCAAGAATATTCCCCAACAATTCACTGCCGGGTAAGTTTTCAAAGGCCACATATCTAACGCTTAAAAAGCCACTCGGAATCATGAGCAAATTAACAACCGTCCCTACGCAACCGCGGTCCGTCGATCTTCTCCCTTGCAAAGGAGATAATCAACGGAGGACACTGAACTGAATACAAAATGACGCAAAGCCGTGGCGCCTTATCACTGCGCACGGAGTGGAAGATGGCGGGAAGCCTTCACGCGGCCCACTCTGTTAAAAGTGACAATTCACGACGAATGCCGTCATCAACCCAGGCGACCGAGCATCGATCAATGATCCCCCGGTCTCCGGAGCAACAACAACAACAACTCTAGGCACCGTAAACAGCGTTGCCCCATCACCCAAGACGAGGGCGCGTGGTACCGTGCCGGTGAACCCCACTGATCTCTCCGTGATTGTGCCCCACCCCCACCCCATCTCCACGGTTCTGTGGTTCCGGCACAATGTTGCACCACTGTTACAAGCGATTGTGCACGAGTTCGGGGATTCCGTCGTCCGCATTGGAGAGCGTCGCCGTGCGTGTCACGTTCTTCGTTATGTTGACGACTTGCCGCCAGAGACAGAGAGATATCTATATAAGGTATATATTGCGATGCCCGTGCGTACGTAACGGGTGCATAATTATAGGATACACGAATCAGAGCAGTGAGCCACCGCGGCTGAGACTGTGGGTTTGAAATCGGGTTTTTTTTCCACTTCGATCAAATCGAGCTCACAATTGAAATGAGTTCATGGTCTCAGCCGAAACTCCGATTTTCATCCAACATGAGGCTAATCACTCCTTAAAAACGAATCGGCCAAACATCCAAATTCAGAATCCTCATGAAACGAAGTCTTGCTGCTTCCCTGGGTAATATTGCTTGTACAAATTAATATTATTTATTAGATACATTTTTTTACATGTACACCTTTAATGACCACTCCCTGATGGGCCTCTATAAAAACGTGGTTATAACAGATTTCCATAATTGAATGCTTACACGGGGATGTGTAATGCAGCCTCGCATGCCCAGAGCACCTCCAACCAATTACTCGGCCTAAGAAAACATAACTCTAAATTTGTCAATATTGACGCACGTACATACGGGGCTGAACATTCTTTATTAACCACTTCTCACGCACTACGATGTCGCTTCGCAATCCCCAGTCGCTCCAACGAAAGCACTTTGAATAATTGAGACCGATTTATTTTAACCGCCGAAATCTCTCATCTTTTCCTCACAGATTCTCAGAAATCTTGACAGATCTCACACTCCTCCCACCCCGTCCCTCCCCTACACAGCCCTCACATTTGCTCCCCACTCTCTTCTGTCCCCACTTGCACACCGCACCTTCCGCTCCAGCACTCACGAATCCCATTACCACACACGCGGTTCCAAGTGTCATCGCCCCTGCCACTTCTCAGAAGTCGCAAACGGGTTTTGATTCCTTACCCGTACCCGGCCGCACCAGGGTCGCAAATAGGTACCCGTTCCCTACCCGAAATGAGTGACAAACGGTTACTCACCGGTGACTCACGGCCTACCCGTACCCGTACCCGGCCGCACCAGGGTCGCAAACGGCTACCCGTACCCTACCCGTACCCGTACCCTACCCGAAATGAGTGACAAACGGTTACTCACCGGTGACTCACGGCCTACCCGTACCCGTACCCGGCCGCACCAGGGTCGCAAACGGCTACCCGTACCCGTACCCGGCCGGGTACGGGTAGCCGGGTATCGGGTAGGGTACGGGTATCGGGTACCCGGTTGCGACCTCTGCCACTTATCAGTAAAACTACAGAACGACTGAACAGTCCAGTTTACAGAAAGGCTATCTCGGTGTCGCAATGAATAATAATAATAACCGTCCTAAATAAATAATAATTACGTCCTGAATAATAATGACAATTTATTTATCGCCGTAACACGGTAAGCCTCACAAGGGCACTGAACAAACTAAATAAGCATTGGTAAACATTCAACATTAGTGTAACGTTGCAATGAGTCGCCCGTGGCTAATGAGGAGGTGCGAGTGGTTTGGAGCGAGCGTTATGAATGATGGCAACGGCTCGGCAGCTTGGACGCGATGTGCCAGGGACGGTTCTGAGCGCGGCGTGGGCACGAACCGTGCCCAGCTAACCACAGCTGACAAGCGGATTGATTGGCGGACACAAAATTGGAGCATTTGGAGAGAAAAAATTCCAAGTTTCAAATATTCTATGGCCTCACGCTCAACTCATGATATGATATGGGAAACGATTATAATACAGGCGAGGCTAGGTAAGTAGTGGGTGGAATTATCAGAAGGGCATGAGTTTAAGGGTGGGTCAGAGGGAGTGCTAATGTCATAAATAGTGAACTATTAACAAATAACCCCCCACGAAAATCAGGCCCGGACCGGTGATATCTGCTTCCGTGAGCCATTTACTAAGGTTTTTTTCACTGCCATGCGAGATATACAAACGCATATTTTGTCTCTTGACACGATTGCCTCGAGCACAATATGGATACAAGTGGAGAGAAACATCCACGAGTTAAAAAACCAACAGGGGGGAGGGGGAAGAAATTAGCTTGAGATAGAACAAGGCCTTGTAACCAGGCATTGGGATGAGGCTTAGGCCAAGCTGGGCCATACCAGGTATGGCCGGTGCAGCACAGGTTGAGTAGCTCTTTTTCAAAAGTGACCTGGCCACAAATGATAGCTCAACGAAGTGGCTCATCAAGTGGAAATTTATAGCAGCCAAATACTCTAAACGCACGTTGTTTCTAAATCAGAAAGGAGAAGCCGGAGGACCCAGAAAAAAATCCGCACGACCCACGCGGAGAGAGACATCCAAACTCCAAATATACAGCAGGCGTCAGGGGGTTCGAGCCCACGACCGCCTGTATACCGTGCGAGGTAGTTAACATCTCGCCACCGTGGTCTGATATTAAATGCCCGTGGGAACGCAGCAGAAGTTGAAAGACCCAGTGAACTCTCCCGCCTCCGTGTTCTACAAATCCTGGGAAACGAGTTCTGCAGATTTGAGTGAATACTGCCAGGTGTGGCCGTGATGGTGGTGGGACATGCCCTTCACTAATTATGGCAGGATTACCTCTAAAAAGCTATCAATCCTGCCAAGGTTTTGGAAATCAAATTACAGTCGTGAAATGTTGTATTCGGTGCAATCAGCGTTATGTAATCAGATTGCATTGCTCGTGTGATTATTTTATTCAAATGACCACAGCACACTGTACTGTATATTGTGCCACAGTGACTAATATACAATTTCAACTCTACACAGTGGGCAGTTGAGGGCAGTGCAGCTACAGCCATTGTTGTACTGTACTATATTTCTATGCCCCCCGCCTTGGCCAACCCACACGTGACAAGCGTGAGATGTGGCACGGGGAATTCCTCATCCAGCAGTGGAGTGTGCTAAAGGCGTCGCACTGCGAGCGGGTTTGCATTGGCTGCCGATGCTGCTGCTGCTGTCAGAGCAATAAGCCAAGCTGCTGAAATTATAATTTTCCCTATTTTAGTTGTATTTGCAATTCAAATGGGGATATTTTTGCTGGTTTAATTTAAGTACAGTAATCACAATAATATGAGAGCAATGGACCGGTGTATGCAAAAGGAAATGGTAAAATAGAACAAATTATAATCAACGATATAAAAAAAAGCAATCAACCGCTCCATGCTACATAATTGTACTCTGATTATACACTTTGAAATTAGGGGAGGAACAATGGTTGAATTTGTCAATTAATGTTCATTCTTAAGCTTGCGATGCATGCATCGATTGGCGTGCACGCGACAACGATGACGACGACGATGATGACGACGATGACGACGACAATGACGACGACGATGACGATGATGATGACGACGATGATGACGACAATGATGATGATGATGACGACAATGATGACGACGACGATGACGACGACGACGACGACGACGATGACGATGGTGTTTTTTGTTAACTCAGTGCTGAATCGGGTTCATGATGTTGACTTCTCAAACCATCGGGATGTTTGACCAATCACAGTAACGAACGTTGTGACTTCACGTGGATGGTGGTAAAATAAAACCAGAGATGCCTCGAGGAAAAGCCCCACACATCTGAGGGGATAGCACTGAAACCTTCGTGCAATTGGATTAAATCCACTTGGTTTGCCGTCATCTCCTACCCAGCTTTAATTGACTCGGCCCATCATCTATTTGTGGTCGATAAAATTGGTAACAGCTTGTAGGTAGAAAACAGTGATTGCCCGATGCACGGTATGGTCCTCGCTGTAAGAATTACAATGTCCTCCACTGGTGCAGTCTTAAACAGGGATGAGCAGCCATTCAGACCTCTCACACCATTATCCGTGCGTTCCAATTTACCTCGGGAAAACACATCAGTCTTTCAGTTGTCCAGATAAGGACCCCATTGAGTCTCAATCAAAATTTAAAGTTCAAGTTTCATGTATTAGGTTAAGCCCTGTGAGCCATGCGGCTCTTGAGTCGGGTGCAACCGCAACAAACAAAATATGAACAGAGAACATCTTAAAGCGACGACGCGCAACAGAAACATCCTGGATAAACCAGCAAATCTTCCCGAAAAAAAACACCGTAAAATCCCAGTGTGATGCAAGTCAAACAATAACGACCATGAGACTATTTAGATTCAAGTTATCAGGCCAACTCCGCACTTCTGCAAGAAACATGGCGATAATCATTTTGAGGAGGGGTCGTGCTTGTGATGATTATTTACTCATCACTATGTAAGGAAACACAACTGCCCAGGCAGAGAAAACCAACTATTAACAGCCTCTCATTTCGTTGAATAAAGGGAAGCCCCCTAATTCCGCGGGCTCACGTCGCTGCTGGCGGAAGGGCCTCTAATACATGGGGAGCTTGAGAGAACTCTGCTTCGAGGAGGTGATTTTGGCCTACTCTTCCACAAGATGCTAGACGTCTCTGAAGAGGTGGGAGTAACCACACTTTACCCCACCTCCCCCACCAAATGAGACCTGCCCGATCGAGTGACTTGTACAACAAATAAAGGAGGGCACATTTTGAATGGATGAGAGAGAGAGAGAAAAAAGTGACCCTGATGTCACCTTGCCCGCATTCCGCGTCGGTGACATCAGCACCCCCTCCACCGGGGACAAGAGAGAGGCACGGGGCTCAGGGGAGGAGGCCTGTCCATAGGGCACTGCACGCACAATGGGGCCCATTCAACCTGTCCACAGTTAGAGAACCCAATTTACTTTACAGCTGTGACAAATACCTTGCAGCGCGGCGGCGGCGGAGGCCAAATAAAAGGCGGGGAGGGCATTAATGCGGCAAAGCTGTGTCAACAACACAAGGGGGCTTGTTGCTCTTTCCACTGTTAAGCAGCATTGCAGGCATTTCGATTCAAGTGGCGCTGTTTGCATGAACAGTATGAAGAATGTAATGACAGTGATGTTATACATTGATTAACCTTTCAGCCCACAGCCCTTTTCTGGACCCGTAAGAGCGCCAAACCCAGCCACAAGCATCCTAAAAAAAGTTAAATTATTTCCCTGCTCAAGAGAGCAATAGGGTGGGGTGGGGGAGGTGCTCACCTCCCCTGGTGGGCCTGAAAATGTTGTGGAAATTCCCCAGTCCCATGACGGGAGCCGGTCTATTCATATGATAGCCGCTGCTATCATACGAATAGACCGGCTCGTGTAAGTTCCAAATTGTGCGCTCAACACCATTGAGCGCTGCTCTAACATCTCTTCTCAGGATGCTCAAACGACCGAGCTGGCACCGTTGAAATCGTGGATTGAGATTCGGGCTCTCAGCCACCCATATATTTTGAACCGAGCTATCAAAGTCGAGCGAGTCGGCCGGTCGCAGCCCAGTTCGCCGAACGGCTTCACGCCAAACAACAACAACAACAAACACACGCATATATACTCTACGACGCACTTTTAATCCCTGGATTTTGAAAGTAAAAGTTGGCGTTACGCACTGCAATCCGGCAGCTGTTTGCGTGTGCGACCAGATTCGTACAACCCTATTGACACAAGTTTTGCGGGTGCGGTCTTAATTTCTTCAGTGCACCTTATTACACGGAGGGTTTGGCAACGCACTTGTATTTGTCACTTAATTTAACATCGTGTTTGACTGCCAATAAATTCACTCCGCTGTGAAGCCCCGCCCCAACTGGACATCTGTGAAAAAGAGCTTCATAGCTCATCGGATTCCTGCAGGATGAATAAAGATTCTGATCCTGTAAAGGAGTATTTTTTGTCAATACACTCAGTTTTTTTATTAAACCATGGCGGCCGCTGGATTCAAAGCGTGAACCTCTGCAGCAAGTGATGTAAAAAAAAAACACCACGCTTCGGCTAGGCCGTGTCACGGGCCTGATCTTCACTTCACCTCGCGCGCTTTTCATCCACGAGCTTTCGTCTGGCTCCAACGATTCCGTGGGCAATAACGCCGCGGCGAAAGTCAATTCGCAAACGTCGAATGGACCTCACAAGGCAGTGCCGCGTTGTCTTCTTCCGCGAGCCATTCTCTGGCGCGCGGTGGTGCACTGCCTTGATCTCCCCACGAACATGGCCCTCGGGCTCGTGACGACCGACGGCTTGGCCGCAACGACACCGTGGCGACGGACGCCAACAAAACGTCATTAAAACCGACGCTTGCAATAACAACCTCACGAGTCGCGAGCCTAATCGAATAAACAAACTAAAATATGATTGGAACATGGACGAAGGCTCGCTGAAAACGAAGAACTATATAATAAAAATAAATTAAACGGGACACAAAGCGAGTACACCTGGAATGCACTGGGGGTGGGGGTCGGAATTGGAAGCAAAAAACACAACGGGACTTTGTGTGCACACGAAGTTCAAAAATGTGCGGCATTCCGTGACTCCTGCAAAGCCGTGCGGTTGTACGCTCTGCACAGCAGCAGACAGTGCCACTTTAATCTAAATCAAGATATAAATCCATTCTTAGAGCACTCGCAGCAGCCACAGCGGTCTCTAATGGTACAAATTGGGCGTGTGTTTATACAATTTGGAGCTCGGAGGAAGTGAGGCGTGTGTGTGTGTGCAATGTACAGTATTACAATAATAACGACTTTAGCCAGGAAAGCCTCAGTGTGTCTCAAGTTGTCATGACCTTCCCGACAGATTCAATCTTTCAGAAGGGTCCTGAAGTATGAGTGATGTATCTTTGTTGAACTTCTTTCCGGGGAAGGACAACAGACTAAACAGAAAAAGCAGTGATAAAGAAATGCGTTTGTCAATCTGGATGATTTCAAAGTGCATAGCCCTCCAGTGGCTTCCTAACACAGGAAGGAAGCGCGTTCCAGACGGCCACAGAAGCGCATCTGCAAGCGCGCGATGCGCCAACCGCCTTTGTTCGACGGCCAGCCGCAATCCGCCGCTGCGAGGGTGACCGGAGTTCGCGTGACGGTTCAAGCTGCTTGACGAGATCAGTGGGGCATTGTGGGTTCATTTGTTGCAAGGACTCTGGGTGTGCAACGAGTGCGGACCTTCCCATGTATTCGTCCGGCAAACCGGAAGCCAAAGCAGCTTCGGCGAGCACCGGACGGACACGGTGGGTGATGATGCGTCGGCGTCGCGTGGGAGGAAACCGGAGAAGTTGGGAGACAGCCTGACACACGTGTGTGTGGGGGCGACACTCAAAAATGCCATCTCACGGGTATTTAAACTTTTACAAATTTTTATTTTACCAGCCAAGGCCCACTGAGCTCTAAAGCTATTTTTCAGAAGCGACCTGGCAACAGATGATAGCCCAGCAAAGTGTTGTGCGTGTCTGCGCTCAATGGCAAATGTGTCACGGTGGCGAGATGTTAACTACCTTGCCTGATATACAGGAGGCCGTGGGTTCGATCCCCTGACGCCTCCTGTATATTTGGAGTTTGCGTGTCTCTCTCCCCGTGGTGGCGTGGATTTTTCTCCGGGTCCTCCTGTTTTTCTTTACACATTTAGAAACATTCGTTTAGGGTATTTGGCTGCTAGAAATTTCTATGTGACAAGCCACTTCGTTGAGCTATCAATTGTGATAGCCAAGTCGCTTCTGAAAAGGTGCTATATTTCTCAGAGGACCTTACCTGGTAAAAAAAGTTTTAAGACTTTTAAGTGGCATCTCAACATGCTGTGGACCACCCCTAGATCAACTAAGCCTGAAATACGTGTCTGATGTGCTGTGTAAATATCAGCATTCGGAATAAAGGCGGCCAGACGTGGGGTTAGGTAGGTGCTCGTTAACAGCACTTGCCCCAACAGTCTGCAAGGCACGATGAGGGATCTTCATCAGTATGTGTGTGTGTCTGTGTCATCCGCCGTAGTGTAGCCGTTTAGCGCGCTACGCTACGAACCGGGCGGACCCAAGTTCGATTCCCGCTCACGGCTAACATCGGTGGCCGAATATCTGAACCGGTTCTTGGCCTCCCCTAGGTCAACTCATCCTTGAATGAGTACCTGGCGCGGTGTGTAAAAATCAGCATTGGGGAAACAAATGCGGTCGAGCGTGGTGCCGGCCACCCACTCCATCGTGTGCCGTGGTGGCCTTAATAGGTGGCTCAATAACTGCACTTGCCCCGACAGTTTGCTCATCCTATAGCGGGGCATATTCGTCTGTCACCTACCCGAGTATAATGTTAACCCGTGTTACCCAAGCGTGTCCAAGTGAGAGTCCCACTCAATCCGGGCGGCCTCAACGTGTACCCAGCCTGGCATCAGAGCCACGCCGACGTCAGCGGGAAACGGCAGCGGCCGTCACTGTGATTGTTGTCGTCCGTGAGCGGGCACGCGCGTTCTCGTGCGCGCGCTCGCACATTTTTGAGCGGCTTCGGCGTAAACCCGGTGGCCTGGCTGGCGGGGAGTGAGGATGCCTAAAATGAGAATGGAGCTCGGCAAGCAAAGACCGCATTGTACAAATCGTAGAGAACCTCGTCGGGACAGTTGACTCTGTCGGCAGCCGCCCCTGTAGGGAACTTAAAGCGTCGTGTCGTACCTCCACCACCTCAAACATTTGGTTTGTTTAGCTAAGTGCAAAAGTGGGGGCCGATGTGACGAGCGCGCGCTCGAGACAGAGAGAGACACGGAGAGGTCCGTGTTTAAGTTGGCCCCGCTTTTCTCTCGTTCCCTTTTTTTCTCCCCGATCGCGACTTCGTACTTTGAAGAGGTCCGCGTCAACATCGCGTCGAAGATTCTCTCCCGCAACTTCGACGAGTTTGGGGGGCAAGTGCCGTTCCGTGTCTCTCGGCAGCTCTGAGCCAGTGGTGGGGAAAACTCCACATTTCCACGAGGGGGGGGGGGGGCAGTCTTCTCCACGAGACAACCACTGGTCACTTCTCACAAATCCGTGACAACTGTATAGAACGATCAGCTGGCTGTGAACACGCGAGCGGGAACTGAACTCGCGATATTTTCACTGCGAGCTAAGTGCCCCCCCCCCCCCGCCGTGCAAGCCAAAAACTAGCCCCCCATTGACCTGGGGAGCTTATTTTGATCCAACAGCCACTTTGATCAAAACACCCGCAAGAGCAAAGCGGAGGGTGCTCCGACCAGGGCAAGATGACAGCTTGAACCCAACTCGAAGTTCAAGTTCTGGTTCTTCCCCGTGACATCATCTCTTTGGCCTTGTCCTCAAAAACACCCCGCCAAGCAGCCCACCGGCAGAGAAAGAAAAAAAAACACATGGGTGGGACTTTATTGCGTCCTTACGTTTCCGTGGCAACAAAGGGCAGGGCTTCTTTGCTCGCAGATAAAAATAAATTAGGGGTGGATGTGTCCCCGTAGATAAGACGGGACACAAGTCGCAGTTTGGGGGGCCAGGTCACTTAAAAATGTGACAAGGACGGTGACGGCTGACGTTTTGTGGGCCATGCAATGGGTGTTTGTTGTAACGCTGCACTATTGTGGTTTTATTTTTACTTCTCATAATCGCTTAGAGTTGTTTTGTTGTTGTACGATTTTGTCCCAGGCCTACCAACCCAGACAGACCTTTGGTCTGACCAGTGCGCGCTCACCTAGCTATAAAGCTCATGTATCCATTGACTGGCATCACCGCTGTTATCGAGTTCGAGGAATGCGGTTGACAGGTTGACACAACCAGGGGTCGCGAGGGATGACCCGAATGAGCGAATACAATTACATTTGTTTAACCCAAGCAAGGCCTCCCCATGCAATGTCGGTCATGGGACTTGTTTGACCATACTTCACCACACTGGCTACTGTGGGTTGCTGAAGGAGGGGGGAGGAGTGCCCAGGACCGATGCCACTGATGTTTTCCATGTCTGGGAATCGAACTCCGGATTGCCAGGTTCATTAACGAGTGATATCACCAGTGCACCACCACTCCCACTCCACAATATCGCCGGCGAATGATAGGGGCGCGGGGGAATTGTTTTGGGTTTGCGTGCGTGTGGCCAGAGTTGCCACTCAGAGAACAACAGCAGCAGCAACAAACTCTGGGACCTATCACGGAAAGAAAAAATACGTCTCACAAAACCACAAGGGGAGAGAACTACGTGTAAGCACATTGTGTTAGCAAGAGCTGGATTATTATTAGGCACATGACAAAAAAAAACGTGAATCTTAACGTGCCGAGAAGACTTTAGAGATTTGACAGGACAGCTTTAGCCACCTCAAGGAGAGGACGCTGCTGGGAAAGCCAGGACAGGTGGCAGCGCTGTGTGAGAGCGAGCGAGGTGAGCGAGGTGAGCGAGGCGAGCACGTGGTGAGCGAGGCGAGCACGTGGTGAGCGAGCTCGCGTGAGAGAGAGAGGGCCCTGACGCGCGAGTCTCGGGAGGTTCAGCAGCTCTCCCCGAGAACACAAACGTCTTGAACATTCTACCGCTTATTTATTATGGATAATCCCCCTGCAAATTGGTGTCAACTTTTATATAACGTTTTTTTTTTTAAATCCAGTTATATATCTGTTCGGTTCGCGCTACTAACGTCTCCCTTTTTCAACTCAAATTAGGATCTCGCACGCTCCAACCGGGCGCGCCGGTGCCTTGGGGGAGCCGGGGGGAGGGATGGGGCTGGGGGCTGGCGGGAGGGGAACTTCAAAGGTCCCGGGCGCTGGTAAAAACGACGGAATTTGGAGGCGAGCGAAGCTTCGGAGGCCCTCGAGGGCCCATCGGGCGAGAGATCAAAGACGACAGCAGCCCTCGCGGCAGCTCGCAGCAGCGCTCGTCCCCCCCCCCCCTTTCATTTGGAGGCCGTGATGAGAGCCATCCTGATCAGGGCTGGCAGGGGAACTCGAGGAGGGCTTTCTCTCCCCTCCCACCCCGTCACCCCGCCACAGAAGAGCAGGCGAGGTTATCTTCTCTGCAAACCCCTTGCCCTCCCGTCGATGACAAGAATCGAGGTTTATTCGGAGCCCAAAGTCAAAGCGTCTCCCGGCGATAACGGACAATCAGGCGGCACTCAAATGAGTCCGTAGGGCTCCTTCCACGTACACTTGGCAGGGGCCAGTCTCTCCACAGTTTCTTAGAAAAACGGGACTCATTTAATCACCCCCCACAGTTTAACACGAAGGCTTTCGTGAACAATATCATCCATAATAGAGGTTGTTGGGTGAGATCGCGTAAATATATAAATGTGTCGTTAAAACCCACCACCACCCGACACAGCCAACTAATTAGGGTTATCACGTGAACAAAACATGACAATTCGTCACTAGTACAGCACACCGGTGTGTTGGAGGACCAAGCCACAACATTTACAATAACAACATTTACAATAATTGTAAATGTTGTGGCTTGGCTTTTACAATAATTGTAAATGTTGTGGCTTGGCTCTCCAACACACTGGTGTGCTGTACTAGTACACGACACTATACACTACATTATACACTACACTACTATACACTATACTATACACTACACTACTATACACTACACTATACACTACACACTAGTGCTGTACTAGTGACGAATTGGCCACGTTCTATTGACGTGACACCACTTACTAGTTGGTCGTGTCGGGTGGTGGCGGGTTTTAACGACACAACATTTATATATTTACGCGATCTAAACCAAAAACCCCCCGCAGAGATGATGGGCCTGGTCGACGGAGCCCAGCAACTCAGGCTGCTGCAGCACCGCCTGGCCTGTAACATTGGCAGAGAGGGCAAAGCATGTTCACCTGTAGTGGAAAACACAACCCCCACGGGGTGATTGACTGGGTCGACCGCTGGCTGGGATTTGAACTCTAAACCTGTCAATTGTTCGTCAAGGGCAGCACCCAGCTGGGCAAATTCTGCAGCAGAGTAGTTGTCGTGTAATCATCATCATCATCATCTGTTCTCTATTCACTGCTGACGAGGGTCTACCCACACCATCACCATCCCTCACGGTCCGGCGATGACACCATATGTCTCGCGTCTGCACACGAGCCCATTCCATCACTTCATCTCTTCGGCGGACGTGCCCTTGGGTGTGTTCCCTCCTGCCACTCCATCGTTAGTCTCAGTCATCGGCCGTTTCTAGCGACGTCTTTCTGCCCATGGCGCCCTTTCCTTAACGGTCCACGTGGCGTCATCATCATCACGATCCACACGCAGATGGCCCGTAGGTATCACCACTGCACATTTCGTCGTTTGTTTTCACTTTCCTCTCTCTTGCAGTGCCAATAATGCTCGAGTAGTGTACACCACACGGTGTCCTGGCCTGTATATTGGGCAGGGGACAAGAGATGAAACGGCAGACTCACGTTGGTTTCTGTCCATCGTCGTGTTGGCTTTACGGCTAGTTAGTAACGCAAGTGACGTAATTTAATCGAGAAATGGAAATGGAATGGACCCATTGAGATTCTATGGAAACTGTCTCGTTGGCAAAAACACCACTGGCCACTGGGGCATCCACCTCACCACCCACCTGGCCACCAACCTCGGCCACCCAATGTCGCAACGCCGTACCACGTCCCCTGGCCCTGTGAATCCACTCCGCCGTGAATACCCCCCTCCAACCGATGCCCCCCGCTGATGCCACCACGGGATGGAATTCTCTGGCTATGACGTTGGCTGCCAGACATCCCACATTCCTGCAGCTCACCGCAACCGCATGCAAATTGTGACAAGCAAAAAACATTTTTCTCCCCGCATCGCATGGTTGGCTATGTGCAGTGGCAAAGAAGTTCACACATCCTCCAAGCACTATCCAGGTCACTCTTGCCAATGGGACTATCCCGGTCTGCCGAGTTCTCAACCAGTTAAACAAACAAAGCTTCACCCTAATTCTGCTTAGCTTCTGAAAGCTGCATCCGGAGTAATTTTGGTCACAGGGCAATTTATTCTGCAGTTTTACCGAAACGCTATCTTGACCGGTTTGCACAAATGTTTTAACTCCACGGTCAAAGCAAGTCGGCGTGCGCCCCCCACCCCCCCCCCCTTGTGAAACGAGTATTGTTTGGGGGAGGCATTCATCGATATTAGTGGCCCTGAGTCAGGACAGACGCATCGAAATTGCGAGGGCGAGTAGGTCCACCTGACGACCGCTTGCCGAATGTTTAAACAGGAAGCCGTCGCCTCGGTGGAGACTGCGGAGTCAGGGAGTGGTGCAGCACCAACCTCCAACCGAGATCTCACGAACCCGCCGCAGCCTGCAACATGTTTTAGTCGAATGCTCTACAAGCAACGGCACTCGAACAGAGAATAAACATAGCCACTTCCGTGCCCTCGTCTAGGAGGCCGCTTTCCTCCTATCTTACAGTTACATGCTAATATCTCACATTAACATCACTCGCCCCGGCCGCTTCTTTATGACCCTTGGGCTACACCCATTTCAAACCTTTTAAAACAGTCTGCCACAGCAGCAGACCGTGCTTTCCCACCTGATGACGGACGCTTGTGTTGCGCCCGAAACGTCGTGATTTATTTTATATTATTATTTTATTTTATACCTACGTGACTTTACCGAAAGAACCAAAGAGTATAGAACAAATAACCACCGACGGAGGCAAACGCCAACGGGACGCGAGCGGGCCAGTGGCTCGCACATCGCGGCCACCACTGGCCACCTGATTGTGGCTTCTGGCCATGGGGTCACATCACTCACTCGCCAGTGATGCCTGGCAGAGAACAATATTGTCAACAACCAATCAGGTGGTCGCACCTTCAAGGGAGACCTGGGACTTGAAAGCAAGCGGAGCAGAGCGACAGTACAGAACATGTAGAATAAAGTGAAACGCTTCTCAGAGGAATGTCAATAATTAAATGATCGACGCAACACGAAATCCGGCCGTAACTTCACCAAAACAATCGTAAAACCCGGGCAGAGACGACGTTTCCAGCACACAAAAAGCATGATAATTATTGTTATTAGCACATTCGCAAAAAAACTATAAAAACTGGACTGGTGAGATTCTCTCCGCTTTGTGAGCCCCCCTTTGCCGTGGAGCTTAGGCCTGCTTAGTGTTGGCTTGCATGCGGGGCGGAGGGGGGGGGAGAGAAATGAGAAGGCAGGTATTCTCCCTGCCTCGGGCAACCACTGCATTGAGCTGTGTCGACAAACGCGCTGTCCGGGGAGACGAGAGAGGAGGTTCGGTGGGAGGGGGGGGCGGGTGGGGGAACGAAGGAAGCACGGGGGGGGGGCACGGGGGGGGGGGTTATTCCGCTGGGCTGCCACTCAAGTATGGGCCCCGGGCTCTTCGAATGTGCGCGAGCTTCTTTGTGCTCCTGCGACTACGGCCACCGTAGCAACATGCCCTACGGACTCATTTGAGGCCGAGTCCACCTAGGGGAGGCCAGGGACCGGTTCAGATAATCGTCACCGGTTGTTGGTGGCCGTGAACGGGAAATCGAACTCGGGCCGCCAGGTTCGTCGCGCTAACCGCCACACTACCGCTCCCCCACTCGTTACACGCGAACGCGCGCGCACGCGTACACACACAACACGCGGACGCGCGCGCGCGCGTGCCACGCAGCCCTGCGTGAACCCCCACGCGGGAGTCGCGGATGATCCTGCAAAGCCAACTCGCGCTACCACCACCAGACCCCCCCCTCCCCCCCCCAAGGTCCAACTCACGCGCACATTCCTGGCGCGCTCGCCAAATTCAACAAGGCGCTCGCGGTTAGAGTCTCCGAAAATGTCGCGAACTTCCCAACAGGGGGGCCAAGAACACCTTAAACCCCCCACCACCCCCTCCCCTCCACCCCCCCCAAACCCCCAAAGACAAAGATCCCCCGTGTAGCCTGTAACAGACTCTAGGGGCAAGTGTTGTTAGCGAGCACCTATGAAGGCCGGAACGGGTACACAAGGGGGTGGGTGGCCAGCAACCAAGCCCCGCCGCCTTTGTCTCCCTCGTAGCGATGTTTACACACCGCACCGAGTACTCATTTGAGGCCGAGTCGACCAAGGGGAGGCCCAGGACCGGTTCGGATAATCGTCACTGGCGTTGGCCGTGAGTGGGAATCGGATTCGTCACACAGCGAGGCGCTAACCGCGACACCACCGACAGCTTCGTGCACGATGGCAGTTTTTTGACATCACATTTCACAAATCCATCGGGTGCCGGGCTCGTAATGGAAAGGATGAGCGGGGTGTGGGGAGGGAGCCTGGGCCTGTTCAGATCTCTCTTTGCGCCGCTGTCAGCCATCGTACTCGGGTCGTCGGATTCACAGCCAGGTGCTATCACCACCGCCACACCAACGCACAGTTTGTGTTTGGGGTGGCTAAATCATCCTGGTACCCCCATAGTGAGTGGGGACCAGGTGTTATTGGAAGAGCAACAAGACGCGCCAGTGCAGCCACTTAACCAGCAAAGGAGGAGGTTATCGGATGCCTGTGCGAAATAATAACCTGGGGTGAATTCTGTTTTCATCCACATCGCAACAGCTTTGTGTCTGAATGACGAGACATCGCCCAATACAATTATTATAATATTGCAAGGAATTTTACTTTCGTAACATCTTTGATGACGAGTCTTCCCAGGGCTACTTTATAATATCAACTAAAGCGACACAACTGTGAAGTGGCACTCAATTATTATGAAACCCCGCCGTTCCCTTTGTCTGTCCACTAAATCATGAGAGCCTTTCAGAAGGCCTGAATCAAAAAGCTATAAAAGTGGACCCCCCCCCCCACCAGATGAGGGGGTGAAAAGTTGATCCAACAGGTTTGCAAAAATTGTCGACAACCCCCCTCCTCCCCGAAAAAAATACATTTCTTCTGTAGGCATATATGCCTACACACTCTACAAACAAGAGTCAGTGGTGTCTGCACACACGGGGGGGGGGGGGGTGGGAAGAAGAGGACATCAGTGGGGGCGAGGAGCGAGGCGCAGTGTGCCGAGATTCCCTCCGCAGGAGCCGAAATTGTAGTATTACAAAAGAGAACGGCATTTACATCTCAGCGTGGAGCTCCTGAAATGGATCAATCGCTCTGTAGCACAACCGCCATGCGACTAAAAGTAGAGCTCGTTTTAATCGACCACCAGAGAGGATGCATCATACCCAGTTGATTTCGTTCAATGAACGGGGGGAAAGATTCAGACCAAAGTGGGAGGGAAAGGAAAAAGCAATTCATCAATGGCCTACTGAGCTTTCGGAATCAGCCACGGTCTCTGTCTCCCGCTGTTTCCGCTGATTTAGCTGCTGCTGTTACCGGTGAGCCACTCTGATTTCTTTCTGCAAAGTCTATGGGCATTTGCAGGCCGTCTAATCTTACTCCGAATGCGTAGGGGAGGGGGGGGGGCACAGTCTGACCCAATTCTTTTATCAACAATAAAAAAAAGCCATATACGTAATTACAATTGACAGGGGGAATGGCATCCTCTGCCAGGAGAACGCCGAATTTCCACCACCGCTCCGAAAAAAACCTGAGAGCGCCACCACTTCGCGAGCTCGTGAAAAAGCACGGGCACACTGCGACTTCATTGTTTTGCTTCTACCCGGCATTGTTCGACCACGAGGCCAAGTCCGAACAGCCCAAGCCTTGTGCTGAAGTAACTGGAATAAGCTCCCTACCCCCCCCCCCCCCGTATTGGAGGAGTAAAAAACAAAACCCAGAGGTGACTTAGCCTCGTAATCTGATCAGGAGGGAGCCGGGCGAACGAGAAACCCAGCCGCCTCGAGGTAAAATGCCGCATGGGGGGGGGCGGGGGGGCGAATGTCCTGACGGAGGCCCTGGCACTGCGTCGTTCGTAAGTGACACACGGGGGGGGGGGGGGGGGGAGGCCTCTGCCGTCGCCCGATTATTATTTGCCGGGATTTTCTCCGCTGTCGGCAACGTTTACACGAGAGAAACACCGCAAACTCCAAATATACAGCAGCAGGCGTCAGGGTGGGGATTGAACACACGACCTCCTGTATACCAGGCGAGGTGGTTAACATCTCCTAGCCACCGTGGCACCCCACATTTACGCCGCCCGCCGCCACCGTGGGTAACCCGCGCGGCTCAATAAACGCGCCGCGCCGGTGCATCGCTGAGCGGCAATATCAATATCCTGACATGAGCCGAGATTTGGGGGGGGGGCGGGAAGAGCGCGAGTGTGTTTGAGAAAAAGGAAATGATTCAGGGCTCTGTTGATGGAAGAATTGTTTGAAATATCCGCACAGTTTATAATGCGGTACAGTGACCCCCCCCCAACCTCCCCACCCCCAGTCCACACCCGCCTCCTCCTCAAAGGCGGGGGGGGGGGCGGTGAAATCTCTAGAAGAGATCCAAACTATGAAAATAATATTAGAGATGGAATATCGCTCTGTGCGAGTGAAATGAATTCGACAAGGCCGCGGTGACCTCACGTTATGTATCGTCGACACGCATTTTACGTGCCGTGCATATGGGGCACAACAAAGCCGGAGTTTCTAAGCGAGCGCTGTTGCTGCGGCATCTGGAATTTTAAAATCAAGAGTCGGCGTCTTTTAACGCGCGGACAAGTGCACGGAGGAAACGTGTCTCTGCTGCTGGAGGCCGTGAAGTCAGTGGGTTGGAATTTCCACATTCCCATGACGGAGAGGGGAGGCTGTGGCGCTGCTGTTCGCGCACTCCGAGTGACCCGAACTCAGTTCGCAGCCACGGCGAACGTCCGTGGCGAATGAAATCGGGCGACCCCCCCCCCCACTCCACTTCCTCTTCACCAACCCCTCGCGAACCAGTGTGGTGAAGTACGGCTAAACAACCCCCCCCCCCCCCCCCAATGAAGACACGGCGTGGGGGAAGCCTTCATCCCTGAAGCGGAATGACAAAGGGGTGAACATTGTTCCCGGATATATTTCGTGGAAATACGACGAAATACCGCACGCGCACGCGCGCTGTTAACGCGCGCCGAGATGGTGACCAATAAATTAGATAGGCCAACAAGCACCGTTGGACTTCCAACAAAGCGGGAGAGAGGGAATCCCCCCCCATCTATTCTCACTGGCGCTGGGGGAGCTGCTTAGCGACCAGTCGGCACGTGACCCTGGGCCCGCGGGCAACCGAGGTCACTGTGCAACGCTGCGCACGGCGCACGCCTCGTGAAGGCTGTGACCAATGATAAAAGCTTAACTCGATAGTGCCAATGCGCGTATTTTATAAATGTTTCTTGAATGGCATTATCGTTAGTTCATGACTCACCCGTTTAAAACAATATTTAATAATAATACGACCTCAAGGCGCTTCAAAGTTAAATTAAGAAATGCTTTTTGAAAGAGAAATGTCTTTAGGCGGAATGATTTGGAGGTCCCAACCGAACCGGACTTCCCGACAGCCCTCGGCAGACTTGCGCAATCCAGGTGCCACACGAAAACGAAGGCCCAGAGATCGCCCATGGACTTCTGGGGATGCACAAGCGACCCAAATGCGACGACCTCGTGCTTCTTGCTGGAGCGGACGGGGGCGCAGCAGCAACTCTCCAATATATGGGGGGTGCAAGATCATTCAAGGGCCTTGAATGCGAGGAGGAAGACCTGGATTGCTGTACGGGATTTCACCGGCGACCGGTGAAGTGATGTCAGCAGAGGGAGTTGAGTACCGGAGCGGAGGTTCTAGATTGCAAGGCCTTGCAGTAGCCTAAGGGATCGGGTGGTCAACACCACTCCTGGCCACCTTTGTCTCCCCACTGGTGATGTTTACACATCACAGCAGGTACTCATTTAAGTCGACCTAGGGGAAGCCCAGAACCGGTTCAGATGAGCGTCACTGGTGTTGGCCACGAGTGGGAATTAAACTCAGGTTGCTGGGTTCGTAGCGTAGCATGCTAACCGCTACGCTCCCGCTCCCCAGCTACTGTAATACGTACGGAGGCACGCACACCCTGACGGTGCATGCCTGCGTGAATCATGCAGTGATAAGCGCTGCTCTATTCAGCAGCAGCAGCAGACGCAGGACACCCTGCACCCGACAGCAGAACTGATGCTGCCGTGCTCTGTGGCTTCTCAAAAAACAACAATTTAAACTGATGTGACGCTAAACCGTATGATAGGTTAGATTGGGGGGGCGGTGGCGAGAGGGGAAAGAGATGAAAAATAGAGAGGTGTGGGAAAAGTGATGGGTGCACCGTGGACATATATACCGCAGTGGCCAATTTATTTAAAAAGTCTCCGCTCCAAATGCGCAATGGTGGCAGCCTTCGACTCCCTCGGCAATTCTAACCTGGTGGTGAAACATCCACGGTTCAATCCCCCTTTATTTGTCTTATTTTCCGAAATCTATACTCTTTGGTTCTTTCGGTAAAGTCACGTAGTTAGAAATCAAATATAATAAATTATCGGGGTCGTGCTGTCGGCGTTGTGCCACGGGATGAATCACGCGCACGGATCTCTCGCAGAGCAGTGCAGGCCCTTCAATGTCACCGGAGGGCCCAAAAGAAGCGGACATCGCGAGGCTACGTCCGAGATCCGTTCCAACGACCACTCGTCCACACCGTAGGGGGCAGCACTTGCACCCGACGACATCTTTATTAGAACATTTGGTATTCGTGCCATTCTTATAGAGCGAGGCTATCACCAAGGCGTTACATTTCACAGAAAGAGTCTGCAAGCGGTTTCACGACGCTGCTATCCTGAGTATTTTAAATGTCGTCGGCAAGTTTTACAATTCAGACCACAACGCCGGTGCACAATGGCCCAGTCCATTCAAATGACGTGGCAGGACCTTTAATGTCCACTGCAAAGCAGATATTTTAATGGGCAATACACGGGAAATATTAACCAGGGTGGCGTGCCAGATTAGAACCATAAATCTCGGCGACAAATCAGCGAATGGGTTACCTTTCAGCTACGTCACCGCCCAGTGTTCATTGCAGGGCAGTAAACGAGACATTTTTAATTCTCAGAGCTCGAATTCAGCCAAATGTAGTGCAGAACCAAATGAAATCCGCCGTATTGTTTTTGTTCACACTTGAGAAACATGGGTTTAATCACGAGTGATTGCCAGGGTTCAAGCACACGGTTTCAGCTGGAAATTCCACATTGCTTTGGTAAGGGTGAGGGGTGATATGGGGGGGGAGCTAGTCTCTCTGTAGCACAACCACCACTGTCAAAATTCCCCACTCAAGACATTTCGTATCAACCCTCGAAGGATGGTGGGTTACAGTAAACCCCAGGGAGGGAGATGCGAGCCAATTGTGAGTCAAGTGCGCATCCACCGTGCCAGCCAAGCCAGAAAAGTGTGGAGACGGTTGTTTTATTACTGTGATAATCTTATTACCATCGTCGCTAACGTCTCAATCAAAATTCATTTAACACGCTAATTTGCACATTACTTCAATGAATGTGTAATAATTGCTTTAAAAGGCCCATACTGCCATCATCCAAGGCGGCGCCTTGAAATATAGGTTTTAATTTAAATCAAAGTAATAGACCTGTGAAGTTATTTTTGGGATTTCTTTTTTTTTTACAAATCAACTTTAAAACACATTATACCACGCCAGCGTCAACTGTGTCTCAGGAACTGTGTCGAAAGGGCGCTGATTGGGATGCGTTACCAATTTCACATCGATACATTTTTAGTGTGGCTCTTTGTCAATCCGCTGCTGGATAACGGCCTCCTGATGCCATGTCTGTCACAGAGGTTGTTTGACCATACTTTATCACTCTGGTCAACGCGGCTTAGTGGAGTGGCAAATCCAGGACCGGTTCGTTGACCACTCGCCACTGATGCGAGGCGTGGACAGCGTGGTGCGACAACCACCGTGTCGCTGCGCACGCGGCGCCGCTGTTAGCTCGTCGTCCGACTTGTTGTACTATTACATTACATTTCGATATTTTACTAGGTTATTTAATTTTAGTGTGTCCTTCTCCTGATTTTCAGGCTTACTTGCCGTGTCATCGCACTTGCAGCACCACGTTTTGTTGTCCACTCATTGATATGCTATTTTTTTCTCTAACCCCCCTCCCTCTCTCTGCGTCCGCCCTCCTCCGTCTATTTAAGGCCACCCCACAGAGACGACCACCCCTCTCTGTTACCTGTGTTGCTCTCTCTATGTATCTTGGTGATATATGTCTGCTAATATGTCTGTCTATAGTTTTCTGGTTAGATTTTATGTCGCTATTTCATTATACCTGATGATGATTGCTTGTGTTGCAATCGAAACGTCGTATTCTATTATTTAATTTAATTTATTATTTTATCTTTAGACGTGACTTAACCGAAAGAAACAAATAATAATTCCTGCAGTCACGAAAGTTCTAAAATTAAGATTGTTGTACTGCCTCTGGGTCGTTGTCCTACTTGATGTACTCCATTTCATTGTTGGCCTCCACGTGGGCCATCTCGTGCACACGGTGGCAGCCTGCTCCGCACGATCCGCCAACCCTCCAGAATGCGAGCCTCTCACCACGGGCATCCTGCGGCAGAGGTCGCAACCGGGTACCCGATACCCGTACCCTACCTGATACCCGGCTACCCGTACCCGGCCGGGTACGGGTAGCCGTTTGCGACCCTGGTGCGGCCAGGTACGGGTACGGGTAGGCCGTGAGTCACCGTTTGTCACTCATTTCGGGTAGGGTACGGGTAGGATACGGCTACCCGTACCCGGCCGGGTACGGGTACGGGTAGCCGTTTGCGACCCTGGTGCGGCCAGGTACGGGTACGGGTAAGGAATCAAAACCCGTTTGCGACCTCTGTCCTGCGGCCCTTGCCTGCCTCTGGCCCAGACGGTGCAGGGGCACGCAATCAGGGCACGGCGTGGCATTGAGGTGAAGGGAGAGAGAGAGGATGGGAAAGGCTTCTCCGTCGGCTCTCCGGGTCAACGAGCTGAACCCCGACCTCTCGAAAGGTTTATATAACCGATGGGGGGGGGTGGGGGTCACGGGTGTGACCCACGTCTCTTTGTGTTGCAAGATCTTTCGGGTGACGACATCGGAAAGAATCGGAGAGGGGAGCCGTGTGGAGATGTGTCGGAGCGCTCAGCTCGCACTTGTAAGGTTGCGAGTTCTAACCCCGGCTGAGGCGAGGGGAGGGGTTGGGGATTAACTCAGGCTATGAACTCTCCGAGGCTCTGAGAGGGATCTGCTCTCACCACTACGCCACCGCTCCCCACTCGAGGCACTTCACGCACATTACCTCCGCTTAGCACGCTTGGCTACGTACGGTGCGAATGAAGTGCTGCATACATAGACATACACGGTTTAACACGTAGGCTTTCGCGACAAATATCATCCATAAGAGGTTTTTTTTGGGTTAGATCGCGTAAATATATAAATGTGTTTTTAAAACCCGCCACCACCCGACACAGCCAAGGTTTGTCACGTAAACAGAACGTGGCCAAATCGTCACTGGTACAGCACCACCGGTGTGTTGGAGAGCCAAGCCACAGATTATAAATATTGTGAATGTTGTTGCTTGGCTCTCCAACACACAACCGGTTAGTGCTGTACCAGTAGCCAATTGGCACGTTCTGTTTACGTGACAAACCTTACTAATATACATACACACACTGCGTACACACACGCACACAATGACCCCCCCAGCACCCAACCCTCCCCGCCCATCGCCCCATCCAGCCCTGTCCAATCCCACGCTCCACTCGTCACAATCAGAACGCCTCTGCGTGAGCCCCTCCTCCCACCCACCCCCCCGTGCCATTAAAGCGAGGGCATTAAAAATGATTTCGGCTCAATTAACGGCGTCATTCCGTGCCGCGCCAAGCGGGCACCTCGCGGGGAGCGAAGCCAACGTGGGCGAGGAGTCGCCCCGGTTGTCCAGCGGTGTGTCGCTACCCCCCCCCCCCCCCAGTGGTGGCACGAGACGATTGGTGACGATTGGTGACGATGATTCGACGACGGGCAGGTGCCCTTTGCCAACACGACGACAACCGGACGGCAACGCGGGGGGGAGGGGGGTCAGAGTTCGACTCGGAACTGCACGAATTCAAATTCCAGCCGGCGGTTTTTTCGTTCAGCCGATCGCCGTCATTGATTTTAAGTCAAACACCGAGCACTTCTTTGCGGAGATTCAACATCCCGCGTTAGTTACAGATGCGCCCCTCAGCTACCTCAGTCTCCACAACCCCCTCTTGATGAGAAGATGGAATGTCCACCACCACTGGCCCAGCAACGCCTATGTACAGAGATGGCCTCCTCAGACACGCCAACACGAGCCGGCTTGCACTTGGTTCACGCAGCAGAGCCCCCCCCACCCCCAATGAGTCTCAGTAGGAGTCCCTTTTGTTTGAAACGGTCGGCCAATTCCTCGGCGAATACCTCGGTTTTTGTAGATCTTGGGGGCGGTAGGGCATAAAATCGTCCACGCATTGACAACGGGGTACAACGCCGGGAGATGCTCCTGCATGGGAGAGGCCACGACGCCGAATGGTTTGGTAAACGTGGAGAGAGAGAGCGCGACACGAACGACGCTGGGGCTGCAATCGCCGCACCCCCCCCGTTGTCCTCCGCCGTCCCGACGAAGAGACGGGGACTTCATCTCTCGCCAATGCGCGCGTCGTCTGAGAGCAATCACCGCATGGCCGGGGGATGCGTCGCGTGGAGCGTGAGCCAGGGAATACGGGCGGGCGGGCGGGCGGGCGAACAAAAACATCACGAGGTGAGGGGGGAGACGTTGCTTCTGAGCGCAGGTGCAGCTCGGTGTCCCTGGGCGCCTTCGGCCTGCGCTGCGAAGACGATCTCCGCCATCTTACCCTCCCCTCCCGTTACACCGCGACCGGCTTAAGTGTCAGACGGCGAGGCTGCTGCCGTTGCGGTCGCAGCGCCATCCCCTCCCCCCTCTCGCCCCCCACCCCACCACCACCACGAGGGCCAAGCTGCCGACGTGGGTTTATACTTCAGCGATTAATTCACTCGGAGCGCGCCGGCTCATTAATAGGGACGCATTCCTGAGTTTAAGCAGCGGCAGCAGCGCCCTGAGAGAATCGGCGCAGCTCCCCCGTGCCCCCCCCCCACCACCCCACGCTGCCAGCCACAGGATGGGCCGTGCCCTCCCCCCACCAACCCCCCCACCACCACCCCACGCTGCCAGCCACAGGATGGGCCGTGCCCTCCCCCCACCAACCCCCCCACCACCCCACGCTGCCAGCCACAGGATGGGCCGTGCCCTCCCCCCACCAACCCCCCCACCACCCCACGCTGCCAGCCACAGGATGGGCCGTGCCCTCCCCCCACCAACCCCCCCACCACCCCACGCTGCCAGCCACAGGATGGGCCGTGCCCTCCCCCCACCAACCCCCCCACCACCACCCCACGCTGCCAGCCACAGGATGGGCCGTGCCCTCCCCCCACCAACCCCCCCACCACCCCACGCTGCCAGCCACAGGATGGGCCGTGCCCTCCCCCCACCAACCCCCCCACCACCCCACGCTGCCAGCCACAGGATGGGCCGTGCCCTCCCCCCACCAACCCCCCCACCACCCCACGCTGCCAGCCACAGGATGGGCCGTGCCCTCCCCCCACCAACCCCCCCACCACCCCACGCTGCCAGCCACAGGATGGGCCGTGCCCTCCCCCCACCAACCCCCCCAACACCCCACGCTGCCAGCCACAGGATGGGCCGTGCCCTCCCCCCACCAACCCCCCCACCACCCCACGCTGCCTGCCACAGGATGGGCCGTGCCCTCCCCCCACCAACCCCCCCACCACCCCACGCTGCCAGCCACAGGATGGGCCGTGCCCTCCCCCCACCAACCCCCCCACCAACCCACGCTGCCAGCCACAGGATGGGCCGTGCTTTCCCCGGGCACAGTAAAAGACGCGTGGATTTCAAAACAACAACAACAAAAGACGCTCATTAAAAAGAAATTGGCCCAACGTCCCAAAGCAGGAACCTCTCGAAACGAGCTGGGGGGAAATCACGCGTCCGCGTAGCGGATTATGACGTAACCGTTTCGGCAGTACGTCGTCCGCGGCGGGGGCGGCACCGTGCCCATCCGACGCGTAGCCGTCGGATCATGATTGCGCCTCCCAAGATTTGGCCGTCTCTTTGACAGACGTGGCCAGTTCTCCATTGGGGCGCTTCGCAAGAGGCGCGCGGCCGCGCTGGACACTCTGAGGCCTGGACACTCTGAGGCCTGGACACTCTGAGGGCTGGACACTCTGAGGGCTTGCCGCGGTGATTTCGGAATTTCGGGAAAGGAAAGAACCTCGCCGTTCGTAGGAGACAACGGACGAACCCTCCTCCGTGCCGTTCAGTGGCCGATCCAGCCCCCCCCAGCCCCACCTCTCACCCTCCCCTCTCTCCAACGGTCACGGTTCAGAGGTACAGCAGCAGACAGCCCCCCCCCCCGCATTCCCACCCACCCACACACCGACCCACCCAGCCACCCGGGCCCACAGAGGTTATTTGGTGCGGTGCTGCCACAAACATCGAGCCAGCCCGAAAGTTTGCACCTTAGAATAGAAAGAGGTTGACGAGCAATGCTCTGTAGTGTCAATTATTCCCCAATAGCAGCACAGCGTTACATGTAGGGTCGGTGCATATTGGGGCCATCTTCACTATGAGATTAACAGTGGACCCATATCCCACACCCCGGGAGACGCACGCACGGACGTACGGAGCGAGTGCTTAAGGACTTAAACCTTATTTGGAAAGCGTAATTTAAAAAATAATGTGTTCCGAGACTCCATGAGGTTTTTGTGAATGAGGAAAGGAATGTGTACGATTGTTATTATTTCAATCAAGTCTCTATTTAGCATGTGAAAGCCCATTGAGACTACGGCCCTTTCAAGGAAATTCCTCTGATATATTTTTTTACCCTCTTATAATTCTCATACACGCTTTATGCACCAAAACAAAACTGTTAACGTGTACGTTTTTTTCGTAATATGTATATAACATCGCTAATTTCACGAGTATATTATTTGAGGCCCCGCATCGACCTACTGCGGAATGAAGGCCTCGCCACGCCGTCCCAATCACGCGGGATTCTCTGGCCATACTTCACCACGCTGGTCAGAGCGGGTTGTGGAAGAGGGGGGGCCGGTGGGGGTAAAGGCACCAGTTCAGAGGTCACCCACCACTGATGTTCATCAGAAGCCGGGAATTGAACTCAGCATGCCGGGTTTACAGTGCTGTGCGCTCATCACTGTGCCACTGCTACTTGTTTAACTGTTTGGTAGAACAGTTTGTCGCTTATCACAACGATGATAATGATGATCAAAATCATCAACATTAATGTCCTCTACATTTTTTTTCCCAGGAGGGCCACGCATAGCCAGATAAGTTCCGGTGTCCTGAAGGCACTCAACTTGATAGGTCTCGAGTCTAAATCCTTTTTTGGGGCTGTATTCAACCCACGATCCATTAGGTGTCACCAAAATAGACGCCACTTTGCAGGAAGTCAAGAGTCGTGTGATTGATGGTACCGATGTTTATTTTTTTCCCCGAGGAATGTAGAATTTCAACCAGCGGCTTTCGTGCCACCAAATGTGAGCTGCGGAGACACGTAGTGCTCAACGACAGACTGTTGCCCAAGGACTTGTGACGTCAGGTGCTACAACGACAATGAGTTTAATTGCCACCGTAAAAAAATATTGTTTTGGTTTTTTTGCGCGAAACATAAAGGGTGAACTTGCAGAGTTTTCCTTTAAGTGGGTCCCGCATTGGGATGATTTCCAAATTCTTCACTAAGTGGCACAGAAGGGCACAACGAAACCAGGGGAAGCCAGAAAAAACCCACGCACATGCCAGGACACACAACTGAAGAATCTGCACCAATAAGTCAACAACCAACTTGCTGTGACTGATTGCCTCACACGTGCGTCACCTAACTATTTTTCATTTTACCAGGTAAGGCTCACCGAGCAATAGAGCTCTTTCTCAAAAGCAACCTGGCCATCATCAATGATAGCCCAACGAAGTGGCTTATCACGTGGAAAAATGAATAGCTCGCCAAATACTCTAAACGCGTGATGTTGATTTTAAATGTGGAGGGATAAACCGGAGGACCCGGCGAGAAATCGACGTGACCACTAGGAGAGAGACATGCAAACTCCAAATATACAGGCATCGGGATTGGGATCGAACCCACGACCTCTTGCAAACCAGGCAAGGTAGTTAACGTCTCGCCACAGCCCTGTGGGTGCGTTTCTCTCGCATGCCGTGTCAGTCATGGAAGTTGTTTGACCGTACTTCACAACGCTTGTGGTGAAATATGACGGTGACCCAGGACCAGTTCAGATATAACTCACCACTGAATGTTTGCCACCGACAGCCTTGCCGACACTAAAGGCAATGCCCCTTCCGCATTGCAGGTACTGTTTTGAGTTGACGTTCTAAAACAAGGCTGCCTACGTTGTACGTATATAGGCAATATGGTGATGTCACGTGACATGCAAGGCATGATGCGTGGGAGCAACCCAACGATCACAATCACCGCTTTTGCCGTCTAAACTCACATTTTTATTCTTACTACCACCCTTGGTGTTTTTTTCCCAGCCTGCGCACACTTTTCCATCTCGCGATTATTCTCATAATTTACTGAAACTGGCTTAGAGGGCGGGCGTTTGTGCTCACGACCCCTGACACTGCTCTGTTCGCGATGCCGGGGGCTGCTCGTGCAGAGGCTTGGGATCTGTGATGTGGCCACCGTCGTTCAAGCCACACGACGCCAGAGCATCCTCCCAGAGCAGGGGGTCTCAATCAGTGTGCCCCGTTCCAGATGGCGGCTCCATTCTGCTCCTGAGAGAATCCCATGTGCAGTGTTGGCTGGGCTATGCCAGGGGGTCGGCAACCAGCGGCTCCGGAGCCGCGTGCGGCTCTTTAAGGACCCCTTCGTGACGTTGCGCATTAAGGGCAGCCGTCTCGTACTCGCCACACGCGTTGCAGCCTCTCGAAATATTTGAGGTTTTTTTTTTTCACCGAATTCTTCGTGTTGTTTCGGTTGCCGACCCCTGGGCTATGCTGAATTGAGTTGATTACTTGAGGTTTCTTTGCAAAAGTAACGTAGCATAACATCTCCCCGAATTCTGTATTATCGTCGTCCTGTCAAGAGACACGGAATATAGTTAGTCGGGGTCTCTCGCGGTGCAGTGCTTCAACCCCGTGTTAGAGAACGCTCCGTGGAAAAAAGATCATCGGAGAACTGCTTTCTGAAATCTGTTCAAGGGACTTCTCATCCCCCACTGGAGGGCACCACCTCCCACCCCCCCCCCCTTGCGACAGAGTGCAATGTTCGCTGTATGATAAGAGCTAGAATGCAATGAATGCGTAGATCCAAACTTACAGTGAAGGTATTTGTGTGCTGAGATCATCACCTCACTACACTTGAGAACCTGGTCTAATCACAAATAGCTGCCAGCTTAGCACTCTGACCTCTGAGCTACCCGGCCACCTCTATGCTCTATTTGGTATTTTTATAGAAATCACCTTGGTTACTTGATTGCCTTTATCACGACGAGGCAAATGTCACCGTACCGCCCTGCTCTAACGAGTCATGAGGTGGTACTTAAATCCACCGACGGGATCGAAGATTCCACATTCCCATTGCGAGCGTCATTCCATCCATTGGACATCCGCTACCGACTTCCCACAATTTGGTACTCAGCTTATCGATCCCAGAGCGAGGATAGGCAGATGCGACCCCTGGCTTGGAGGTGTACACGCTGGATTTCAAGTGTGAATCAAGCACTGTACCGCAGCATCAGAGCGTCCGCATAACTTGCATTATTCATTTTGACAAATGAACACGTACAGTAGCCGGCTGAATCATCTTGCAGACTTTTTAACGTGACCTACGCACATCCACTGCGGCTATGCTCACATTACCCGGGGCTGCTAGCGTGATATGTTTGCTATTCTCTGATATTGGAAACATATTCAATTTGCTTTTGAATGAAAAGTCATACAAAGTAATCCGCCATTGCGCGATAAGTCGTTATTGACAGCCCCTCCTTCTCAATGAAGGTCACCTCTGTGCTGTGTCAGCCACAGGGGGATCATTGACCATACTTCACCACGTTGGTCAATGTTGGTTGGTGAAGATTGGTGGGGGTGTGGGGGGGGGAAGACCACGGCCAATTCAGAGAATCAATATTCAGAGATATTGCTCGCCACTGATGTCAGCCTTGGACGAAAATAAAACTCAGGTCCATGGATTCACAGTGCTATCCACAGAGCCACCAATCCACCCCACATGTTATTGAATGATGACTGTAATTAAACTCAACCAAAACTAGTTTTATTTAACCAGCTAAGGCCCACTAAGCTTCATAGTTATTTTTCGGAAGCGACCTGGCTTCAAATTATAGCTCAACAAAGTGGCTTATCACGTGGAAATTGATATCAACCAAATATGTACTCTAAAAGTATGTTTCGAAATATGGAGGGAAAAACAAGAGGACCCAGAGAAAAATCCACGCGACCACGGGGAGAACATGCAAACTCCAATTATACAGGCATCAGGGTCGGGATCGAACTCACGACCATCTGTAGTTAACATCGCCCCCTTATTTGCATGCCCTCCAATGACATGTGGAGGGCACGATCATTGGCGGACAGCCATGGTGCTAGCCACACCACCTCCTCGTGCGCCACGTTGGCAATAACAGAGGTGCTCGCTAACAGCAATTGCCTCAAAATCAAAGTCTACGCGGGGTATCTTTGTGTACGTGTTCACTGCTGCAATCTTAATCAACAAATTCAATGCGGAGAGGGGGAGCCTAAATCAGAGCAAGTGGGAAACAGCGGGAAGTGCAGGCGGGTGCATCTACCAGTCCACCCGGTCTGGTGACCTCCCGGGTCTGCCCCATGGCCATCTTGCCTGCGAGCCTTCACGACCCCGACACTGGCTTCACGTGCCAACCTCGCACGGATGCCCAGCGATAACACCAGGGCCCACTGCTGTCGCCGTTGTTGTTGGCGCTACATTAAGCCGTCACTCTCCGAGCGCTGTCATGTTAAACAGATACGCAGCGTTTCTCCTTGTTAATAACGAGGTATCGACCGCCGGGGGACAGGGTGGGGGGCGCGGAAAACCCCCCGCGTTCTTCCCCGCCTGGGCGCACTTGTTAGGGCGCATTAGGCTCAAGCGGATTTCGGTTTTTTGCCGTCCTCGCACAGATCGGTTTTCCGCTTGAATTCCGCGTTAAATCGCGACCGGCCTGCGCTTTTTCTCCTGATAATTCCCCCACTGGAGTTAAAGGGCTGCTCGCAAGAAATAAAAAAAATGTCCCCGCTGTGGGCTGACGCAGAAAAGCAGCGACCGACTCTTGATGAAATTTCTTGGCGTTGAGTCTTTTTTCTGTACGCGGCTTCTATTAGCTCCGTCTGTCTCAGATGAGTAGTGGGGGCTGGGCAAGATAACTCTCATGCAGGTGATCCAATGTGGACGATTAACGTCGCCAACGAAACGATGCCCAAGGATAAAACGCGTGCTGGAAAGCTCCACGAAACCATTGAAAAGTTCCAAGAGTGTAATCCCTACCCAGAAAGCGTATGTTGTAGTGTTTCCAACGACTCGTTCGTAGGATGGCATCGCTTCAGTGGCACTGGGCGTATTTGCATCCCAGCCGAAAGATGTGTTTTTTTATTTTAAAGTAGAAGTATGAGGAAACCAGATCGAGTAAGTAAGGGGGATTTAAACACACATTTATTTCCATATTATTACTTACGATAATCACCCAGAAATGTCTGTCCGTCCCGTGCGTGACGTCACTCCACGTGAGGGCCACCCCCCCCCCTCATTAATATTCATGAGTGGATTTTTACACTAACGCAGAGGAAGGTCGTGCTGTATTAAATAATTTATTACGCAAAATCGCTTCAAATATGACGTTTCTTTACAGAAAGTGACGGTAAAATTTTAAATCTACGCAGCACACTGCTACATCCGTGCATGACGTCACTGCGAAAGAGCCCCCCCCTTAATTAATATTCATGGCCGCGTGGAAATTTACACGAACGCACAAGAAGGTCGCGCACTCCACATGCCGCACCCCTCCCCAATAACCATGAGGGGATGACGTCACTCCACATGCCGCACCCCTCCCCAATAACCATGAGGGGGTTACGTCACTCTACATGGTGCACCCGCCCCCCCCCCCTCATTAATAATCATGAGCTGAACAATTTTTCTATTGAATATTTCAGATTTACTGCAAACAAGCTCGTCTAACAAAACAAATCTCAACCGTAAGTTCACACACAAGGAAGGTGATTCCAAAAACACCCGTAAAGAAATCGCAATCTGTGCGTGGATGACGAGGGCCTCCCCATGCCATACGCGTCGCGGAGTTATTTGACCATACTTCACCACACTGGTAAGTGCGGGTTGAGGGCAGCATAGACGGCCTGACCGTTGACGTCCAGTGCATGTCTATTGGCTGCACTGCCATCTGCTGCCCACCACGTGCCCCCCCCCCCTCACGGTAACCTATAGCAACCTGTTGCGCACGAGGTGTCACTCGTACACACAGCACCATCCGCCCTCAAACCTGCTGAGCTTCCGAGATGGGACGATGCCGGCCCGCATGGCGGGTGATCTGGTCATGGCAATCTACTGCTAAAGTGTTCGCCTCTTGGCGTTCTCTGCTCTGACACTGGTGAGGCAAGAGGGCTGTCTCTGGCGTAGGGCAATCAGCTTCAAAGACAATGTATGCACTTATCAGAGCACGCTTGTTTGCATGTTTTGACACGAGTGTGTGTGGCTAATGCAGACTGGATGCCTTAACGCCTGTTTTATTGCCACGAAGTGTTAAACCTATTCTTATTTTGTTTATGACTTCTCTTAAACTTGATCGTCATCGTCAAAGGCGATGTATTTGTGTGCAGCAACCTTCCCTCCTTAATTGTCAGTCCAAACATGTTTTGATCCAATACCAATCCCCTCCATGTGCCACTTAGTGACAGTGACGTCACCACCAGCGCCTGTGCCAGGCCAAGTGCACTCCGAGGCCACGTGAAGTGGCGAAGGCTCGATGCTGGCAGGAGGAGGTCACGGGGCAGACCCAGCAGGTGCCATGGGTTGACTGCTGTGCCAGGCTAGGTGCAGGAGGAGGTCACGGGACAGACCCAGCAGGTGCCATGGGTTGACTGCTGTGCCAGGCTAGGTGCAGGAGGAGATCACGGGACAGACCCAGCAGGTGCCATGGGTTGACCGACTGAGATGACCACTGGCAGATGCACCACCTGCTGTACCCCAACTGTGCCCACCACTCTCTCTCCTACCCTCCAGCCAGTGTGCACCAAACATTCGAGAACCTGCGGTCTCTCACCCTGGCTAAGAAATCGCACATCGTGGCCCGGCCATTTGATCACAAGACATGACGGCGCTCTTTCAGGTTGAGTGCCAACGACGATGAGAAGGCCGGGTGGCATGGGAAGGACGCAGGAGATGCGTTCAGGCGGTACCTGTACGGCCTGCCGGGACCTCAAGCGCTTCAAGTACGTACTGCAGGTATTTTATACTCTATGGGGCCGTCCATAAATGACGTCACGCGATTTTTGACGATTTTTGACCCCCCCCCCCCCCCGTCGTCGTCGTCACAAGGCGTCACAAAAAGTCAGACCCCCCCTCAAATATGACGTCACAAAGCTCTGCCCCCACCCCCCCAAATATAAAGCATGCTTCAAATCGCTCTAAACTATTGTCATTGTAGTGCGTATTTAATGTGGCGCTACACTCTGATGTTGTAGGAGAAAACATTTATTAAAAAGTCTATTTTAAGTAGAACGTGTTGCCTATATTTATTTAAAGTTGTGCATTTTGATGTGACGTCACATTTATCAACCCCCCCCCCCCCTCGTCACACACCGTCACAAATGTCTGACACCCCCCCCCCCAGGTGCGTGACGTTATTTATGGACGGCCCCTATGTACGTATCTGTTGTCGCAATGCAAGAGATATGTACACGAACGTTTACGTGTGGATGTATGCGGTGTTGCGATGTAATGCGTACTTCACAGTGTGTGAAGTAACACGTGTGTTATGCGTGCTTTGTGTAGCAATGTAATGCCTTGTGTAGCAATGTACATTCACTCATTGTACAATGCAGAAGTGTGACGGTTCGTGCGTTGCACTACGAACCCGACGACCAGAGTTCGATTCCTGCTCACGGCCAACACCAGCGACGATTTGTCTGAACCGGTTCTGGGCCTCCCCAAGGTCGACTCAGCCTCAAATGAGTACCTGGTGCGGTGTGTAAACTATGGAAACAAAGGCCGCGGTGCTGGTCACCCAGCCTTAATAGGTGCTCGCGAATGGTAATTGCCCCAAAGGTCTATTTTGTGATCTTTGTCTGTATATGTGTCATATAAGGCACCAATCACCTGGCACTAATTGATCTCATCAGATCTCGGAAGCTAAGCAGAGTTGAGCCTGCTTCGTCCTTGGATGGGTGACGACCATGCATGCACGTCTTATTCGGAAGCCAAAACATGTTTTTCTTTGGCGGGGGAAAACATTGGACTATTTTACTGTACTGACTCACAGTGCCTCCCCTATGTTCCCACGGTAAACAAAATATACCTGGCTGGCAAGAGAAAAGGGTTTCGAGTGGCTTTGAAGGTGATGTCCTGTTCTACCGCGAGCGAAAGCCGTGGGCCGGAAGAGGTCATGTTGCATCAAACAACAAAAAAACACTGTTGTATTGTACTTCTATGGGGCCGTCCATAGATGACGTCACGCGATTTTGGAAGATTTTTGACCCCCCCCCCTCGTCACACGGCGTCACAAAAAGTCAGACCCCCCCTCAAATATGACGTCACAAAGCTCTAGCCCCCCCCCCCCCAAAATAAAAAAAATGCTTCAAATCGCTTTAAACGATTGTCATTGTAGTGCGTATTTAATGTGGCGCTGCACTCTGATGTTGTAGGAGAAAACATTTATTAAAAAGTCTATTTAATAAAGGAGAACGTGTTGTCTATATTTAAAGTTGCGCATTTTTATGTGACGTCACATTTCTCACCCCCCCCCCCCGTCACAGATCGTCACAAATGTATGACCCCCCCCCCCGCCTAGGTGCGTGACGTCATTTATGGACGGCCCCTAAGAGAAAAAAACAGCGGCGGTGACCGTGGCGCCTTGCGCCTAAGACGGTGGAATTGCCCGGCATTGGCTCAGAGCCACGGGGGGGAGGCGGGCGGGGGAGGGGGCTTTGTATAGGTGAGCGGCCACTCCCCGTGTCCATTTGAGCAAGAGGGAGAGAGAGAGAGGATGGGGGGGGGGCACACTTTAGCTCAAGAGATTGTGACAAGTAGCAGGACTCTTACTCCAGTGGGGGGGTCGGTAAGCGTGTGTGCTCGCACTGTGCGAGAGGGCATGTTTGAACACGCACGCGCGGAGAGGGGGTGGAGGCAGAACAAAAGGAGGGGTGGGTGAGAGAGGTTGTGAGGAGGTTGTGATGAGGTTGTCGGTGGAGACGGCTGGAAGAACTTGGCCATCCCTTCTCTCAAATTCAGGGTTGCCCCCCCTCCCCCACCGGGAATAAAAGTGGTGATGATGTTACACCCCCCCATCCACCCACCCCACCCCACGTGACCACAACACCAGGATTTGAACTCGCAGTTAAGCAGCGCCCTGGCTGCTGCAGGGCTGCCAAACATGATTTGGCTGATGAGATTCGTACCATGTGTTGATGATGTTGATGATGCCACAACTATTAAACTATTACCAGGTGAGGCCCACTGAGCTATATGACTTCTTTTTTTCTCTCAGAAGCGACCTGGCTATCACGAATAAAAACTCAACTAAATTGGCTTATCGTCGTGTGAAAATGTATACTGTACTGTATTCACCAATTGCCCTTAAACGCACGTTGTTTCTAAATGTGGAGGAGAAAAACCGGAGGACCCGGTAAACAAATCCACTCGACCACGGGGAGAGAGAGAGACAGGCAAACTCAAAATATACAGCAGGCGTCAGGGTCGGGAACTAACCCACGACCTCCTGTATACCAGGCGAGGTAGTTAACATCTTCCAGCCATCGAACCCAGATGTAGCCGGTGCTCGTGGCGCACCGTGGGCAACACGCAACCAGTTGACAACCAGACAACAACAACAACAACCACAACAACAACAACCACCAGCAGCAGCAGCAGCAACGTGAAGAAGGAGGAGGTGGAGGTGGTGGGTGGAGTGTGTGATGCGACTCACCTCTGCGGTGAGGTTGACCACCCCCGTCGACCTTCTCTTCTCGCGCAGTTTGCGCTTCTCGATCTGCCCTTTGCTCTTCCTGGCGCTCGGTCCGGCCGCCGCCGCTGCTGCCTTCTTCTCCTTGACGGCCGACGACGAGACGGTGGTGGTGGTGGTGGTAGTGCCGGTGGTGATGGTGCCAGTGGTGCTGCTGGTGGTGGTGCCGGTGGTGCCGGTGGTGCCGATGCTGGTGACGGTCCCTCCTGCGTCGGCCCCGCCCGTCCTCTCCTGGACCGCCGCCGCCGCCTTCCTGTCCGCGGCAGGAGGCTCGGCGGGCCGCCTGCCAGCGGTGGCCCCCGGTCCCGTGGCCCTCGCCGTGGCCACGGGCGCCACGGCGAGCGAGTTGAAGGCCCCGGCGAGACCCGACACGCCCGGGGCGATGCCACCACCAGCCTGAGATGTCGCCTCTCCAGGTGCCCCGTTGCGGAGACCACCACCACCTCCACCACCACCAAAGGCGGTGGTGGTGGTGGTGGTGGTGGTGCTGCTGGACAATCCACCCGCGGGACTGGGTGCTGGAGGAGCTCCCGGAATTCTGGAACGAAGCTTCTCGCGCCGCGCCTTCCACTCCTCCAGGAAATCCGACGCGTTCGGGTTGCGGTAGCCGGTGGCCATCGCTCGGGATGAAATCGCGGTCGCCTTGTGCCAAGGGCAGCTGGAGGAGAGGAAAGGGGTCCCTCTCTCTGCCAAGTCGGTGGAGTTGTCGACAGGCGTGCGATCAGATGGATGACGGGTCGTTGGTGGTGGGGGTTGGTGGTGGTGGTGGTGATGGGAGGGGAAGGTTGTGATGGTGACGCTCGGATGAATTCGTTTTCACGGCTTTCAACCACGGCCGTTGGCGCTCAAAGTCACGGCCGTTGGCGACGCAGAGAGCCACGGCTGTCCCAACAAGAGTCACGGCTGGCGGTGATGGACGGGCAGGTGACGGCTGATGGAGAGAGTCGCGATTCTTCTCACAAGCGGAGTCGCTGCACCTCGCACGGAGTCACCCGCACGGTGACGGCAGGAAGAGGCACGGAGCACACGGAGCGTGCTGCCGGCTCATCTCACTTCTTCATCTCCCTCTCCCTACGCAAAAAAAAAACTGGGGGGGGGGGGGGCGCAAAACGATTTTAAATTTGTTTTTTTAAAGATATTTAAACCACTGCGCCCGCCACTGCGCAAGCTTCCCCGGCCACTGCTCTGCGTGCGAAGCGTGAGACGGCAACTACTCTCCCAGGGGGCTTGACCACAGCGCGCAGCCAACTCTTAACAACTCTGCCCGGA
This sequence comes from Lampetra fluviatilis, assembly GCF_964198595.1. Classification (NCBI taxonomy): domain Eukaryota; kingdom Metazoa; phylum Chordata; class Hyperoartia; order Petromyzontiformes; family Petromyzontidae; genus Lampetra; species Lampetra fluviatilis. The sequence continues at coordinate 3,489,743 of NC_136279.1, read as the reverse complement.
TGGACACACAAAGGAACGAAACGATGAACCCAAGTCTCGGCGTTCAGGAAGAAACGAGAATTGAACTTTTTTTTCGTGTTTTTTTTTTACATGTGTAAATCTATACGTGAAGTCGAAAAGCAGTGAGCGAGTGTTCGGCGAGTTGTAAAGAGCAACTCGTGTTGTTCACACGCGGCCACCATTGGCACGTCCCCCCCGTGTAAACACCGCGTACACAAAGACAAAGATCCCCCGTACAGCCTTCACAGACTGTCGGGGCAAGTGCTGTTAGCGAGCAACTATGAAGGCCGGAACGGCACACGAGGTGGCCAGCACCACACCCGGCCGCCTTTGTCTCCCCAGTGGCGACGCTTACTACACACCGCACCGGGTACTCATTTGAGGCTGAGTCGACCTAGGGGAGGCGCAAGACCGCTTCAGATAATCGTCGCCGGTGTTGGCCGTGAGCGGGAATCGAACTCGGGTCGCCGGGCTCGTAGCGCAGCTGCGCTAAACCGCTACACTACCGCACACACACACATACACACACACGCGTACAACACGCGTGTAACATATACGTTGAACTTCTTTCACACCGCACGTAGCCAACCGCACGTGTAACGACACACGCGTGTAACGCGACACGCAGCAACAACGCACGCGTGCAAACAACGCGCGCGCGTGTAACAACACACAAGAGGCGCGGATGCTCGTCCTGTCTAATACCTGCGATTCGTGAGCACGTGTTGTGCTGGCCAGGGTGACTGTAGGCACAGCAGCAGCCTTCCACACCCACCACCACCCACCCACTACTTTAACTCAACTTCGTTCCCCACAACACCACCAAACCCACACGCCCCACCCCGGCACAATTACACCAAAAGCCAGCCCGCTCCCAGCACCTCCTCCTCCTCTTCGGAACGTTCTCTCCCTCTCTCTATCCACCTCCCAGCACCTCCTCCTCCTCCACACACACACCAGGCAGCCTCTCTTGGCCACAGCGCAGCCCTTAGGGGGGCAAGCAGGAGCCGTCGCGTGAAGGTGGCAGCAGCACAAGCGACTCTTGAATATGTGGCGCCGGGATGAATTATTCATGAGACGTTTCGGCTGACGAGGAGGTTGGTGTGTGTGTGGGGGGGGGGGTAACGAGGCACATTCCACGCGAACGAATTCACGCAGCCATTTGGGTCTTCTTCCTCACTTTGCTTTGCTCTCAAAAGTAGCGTGGGGCGGCGCTCGCCCACCCCCCTCCCCTCCCCGCCCGCCTCCGGTGAAATAAGCACGCGCGTGGTGGAAATTCCACGTTCTCGTGACGGGGGGCCGAAGGGCCGTCCATAAATGACGTCACGCGATTTTGGACGGTTTTTGACCCCCCCCCCCTTCGTCACACGGCGTCACAAAAAGTCAGACCCCCCTCTCAAATATGACGTCACAGAGCTTTGCCCCCCTCCCCCCCCCCAAAAAAATATAAAACATGCTTCAAATCGCTTTAAACTATTGTCATTGTAGTGCGTATTTAATGTGGCACTGCACTCTGATGTTGTAGTAGAAAACATGTATTTAAAAAGTTTATTTAATTAAGTAGAACGTGTTGTCTATATTTATTTAAAGTTGCGCATTTTGATGTGACGTCACATTTCTCAAACCCCCCCCACCCTCGTCACACATCGTCACAAATGTCTGACGCCCACACCGCCCCAGGTGAGTGACGTCATTTATGGGCGGCCCCCAAGTGTGGAAATACAAAGTGGTTGAATGTGGCGAGGCGGCCCTGACAATAATTGCCGCACTTGTAAATCTTGACTTAAAGCTTTCGTGACTGCAGGAATCCATATTCCTTGACTTAACTAACATGACCGCGCTGTAATTGCCGGACACGCCACTGCTGTCGGAAGAGAGTCCACTAGAGGGAGCCGTAGAGCGCTGGCCAAACATCCCCAAGCAGGACCCCCCCGCCCCCTGCAGAGAGAGACAGAGGTGTGGACTCGAGTCATGTGACTTGGACTCGAGTCAGACTCGAGTCATGAATTTGATGACTTGCGACTCGACTTGGACTTGCATAACAATGACTTTGTCCCACCTATGAGATGTGGACTCGAGTCATGTGACTTGGACTCGAGTCAGACTCGAGTCATGAATTTGATGACTTGCGACTCGACTTGGACTTGCATAACAATGACTTTGTCCCACCTATGAGATGCGGACTCGAGTCATGTGACTTGGACTCGAGTCAGACTCGAGTCATGAATTTGATGACTTGCGACTCGACTTGGACTTGCATAACAATGACTTTGTCCCACCTATGAGATGTGGACTCGAGTCATGTGACTTGGACTCGAGTCAGACTCGAGTCATGAATTTGATGACTTGCGACTCGACTTGGACTTGCATAACAATGACTTTGTCCCACCTATGAGATGTGGACTCGAGTCATGTGACTTGGACTCGAGTCAGACTCGAGTCATGAATTTGATGACTTGCGACTCGACTTGGACTTGCATAACAATGACTTTGTCCCACCTCTGGAGAGAGAGTCTTGAGACTCGTGGGGGGTCATCTCCAGACTGCAGTTTCCCACTTCCACCAAGTCTGTCGTTGCACACGAGCAACCCGCACGTTCTTTGGACGCGACCGTCCATCCCTCCCAGCAGGCCAACCAGCAAAACTGTATAAGGGGCCGTCCATAAAAAAGTCAGACCCCCCCCCCTCAAATATGACGTCACAAAGCTCTGCCCCCCCCCCAAAACCATATTTCCATTTTGAAAATAAAACATGCTTCAAATCGCTTTAAACTATTGTCATTGTAGTGCGTATTTAATGTGGCGCTGCACTCTGATGTTGTAGGAGAAAACATTGATTAAAAAGTATATTTAATAAAGTAGAACGTTTTGTCTATATTTATTTTTGATGTGACGTCACATTTCTCACCCCCCCCCCCCTCGTACCAACATCGTCACAAATGTCTGACCCCCCCAGGTGCGTGACGTCATTTATCGACGGCCGCGAATGTTAAAAAGAGCCCCTGCCTCTACGTCTTTGCCTCGCCTTCTCTGTATTGTGCATAATCGCAATTTTTCCCGACGTCTCGCTTCGTCTCTGTTACTCTGTCCCCTCTCCCACCTCTCCCCCTCCCTCCACCTTGTCTCCCCCACTTCCCCCGGTCTCGATCGCCTCTCCCACTCGCCTCTCGTACCCCTTATCCCCCACCTCTCATACTCTTAGGTTTTTTTCTGGTAAAGTCACGTAGGTAAAAAAATAAAATGTAAAACATTTAAATGACTAAAAGTAATAATAGAAAAATAATAAAATAATAAATCACGACGTTTCGGAGGCAACACAAGTCTCCGTCATCAGGTGGGACCGTCACAGCCAGATTTGCTTCATCAAGTCGCCGTCTCTCTCGCCTCCCTCGGTGACCGTCACGAGCACAGGCGCAACTTGTCAGCCAGGCAGTCAGGAATCCAAGCATGAATTCGGCAGGCAATTAATTTGCTTTCTCATATAATATGACTATACATGTATTTTTCAGGTTGCATGTATAATGCTGTAATGATTCATACCGTACAACAAACGGGCTGTACGGTATTACTTATTGGCAGTAATAATTGTAATGTGCGACTATTATTCCATCGACTGCTGGATGATGGCCTCGCCACGCTGTCTCGACCACGGGAGGTTGTTTGACCTTAGTTGCACACATCGGTCAGGGCAGGTTGAAGGAGTAACTACAGGGCCGGTTCAGATATCACTCACCACTGATGATGATGATGATGATAGCCATGGGACATATCGCATCAACCTGCCCACTAGGATTTGTTGTGAGACAGAGGCACTTTATATCTTCACTTAGCATCTCAAAAAATATATATTTTACCCGATAAGGCCCAAGGACCTATACAGCTCTTTTGTTGAAGCGACCTTGCCACAAATGATAGTTCAACGAAGTGGCTTACCGTGACGAAATGTATAACGGCCAAATACCATAAACGCACGTTTCTCAATGTGGATAGATAAACCCGGAGGACAGGAAGGAAAATCCAAACGGCTGCGAGGAGAACGTGCAAACTCCAAATATACAGCAGCAAGTGTCAGGGTCGGGATCGATCCCACGACCTCCTGTATACCAGGCGAGGTAGACAACATCTCCTAGCCACCGTGATGATGAGAGAGAGAGACGCAAACTCCAAGTATACAGCAGGTGTCAGGGTCGGGATCGAACCCACGACCTCCTGTATACCAGGCAAGGTAGTTAACACCTCCTAGCCACCGTGATGATGAGAGAGAGACGCAAACTCCAAATATACAGCAGGCGTCAGGGTCGGGATCGAACCCACGACCTCCTGTATACCAGGCAAGGTAGTTAACACCTCCTAGCCACCGTGATGATGAGAGAGAGACGCAAACTCCAAATATACAGCAGGTGTCAGGGTCGGGATCGAACCCACGACCTCCTGTATACCAGGCGAGGTAGACAACATCTCGCCAACATGGCCCCTCAGGAAGCCATTGAATGGATCGCCAAACTAGACATCCCAATTTTAAGCTTTTTCCCCCCACCATACAATAGAACATTGATGTGAGCCTGCAATCAAATTCGTTTCGCCAGGTTCATAGTGCACCGCCCTACCACTCCCCCTGCCATGGTATCAGTATTTTGGGTTGTTTTTTTGTCTTCTCCATCACAGCTCGCGTTCCTATGCTTATGTTTATATTTGCCTTCGTGTCACTAATCAAACAACAGGCTGGAATGTCTGACATCAATGCAAACCGCAGGTGTCCCTGCGAAAAAATACTGTACTGCACTGATGTTGAACACGTGTAGGCTTTCGCGACCAAAATTATTCATAATAAACGTTTTTGGTTTAGATCGCGTTATTTATAATCATCGGGCGAATTGCCCGATGATGCTGGATGCAATTACCAGCGAAACGTCGTACTCAAAAATTGTAAATGTTGTGGTTCCACTCTTCAACACACCGGTGGGCTAAAGTAGTGAACTATTTTGTCTTTTGTCAACGTGACACTTTTTTTGCTGATTGGCCGTGTCGGGTGGTGGAGGGTTACGACACATTTATAAATAACGCGATCTAACCCAAAAACTTTTATTATGACTGCACTGATGTAACCAAAACGACCAGACTTTACAAATGAGCATGAGTTTTTTTTACAGACGTTTGACATTGCGTAACTGCAGTGTTGACAAACGTGATGTCACGAGAACAAGTATTCATGTACAGTAATACATGACAATTATTTACCCAGGAAAGTCACAGTACCGAGTCTCAAGACGAGTTTTCAAGAGGGTCCTGCATGAGGATATTTGGGCATTTCCATTTTAAAATTGCGTTTTTTATTTGCTTCTACTTGCAAAACTGTTCGAAGGTTGCGGAGCACTGACGATTAACCTTGAACTTTAGAAATATGCAAACGGTGTGCATGCAGCTAATTGCAACTTCACATATTACAAAGAAAACCCTTTGTATCCCTTAAATCAGCGGACTCGCATTTATGTTTATATTTCCCCCACCTGTAACACCAGGCAGTGAACATGCAAACAGTGGCCAAACGTGTGCATGCTCTCCCGGGGTAGAGCTATCGATGTAAAAGTAGCTGTTATCACACGTCTCTCTGAACCCCACCACGTGAGTTCCATTCCGCCTGACCACGGCGAAAATCAGCGGTGGGTGAGCGAAATCTGAACCGCTCATCGCCTCCGATCCCCGTCCTCACTGACCAGCACGGTTAAGTATGATCAAAATAACAACCCAAAATGACTGACACACCATGGGGTGGGTGGGGAGGGAGAGCTTCATCCAGCAGTGGATTTGACAAGGGGGTTGTAAATTATTCACGACGCTACCTGCCTTCCATCACGGCTGACATTTCGTGCAATGGGATCGCTTCTTTGCGAGGTCTCATACCAACTTACAGTGGAGTATGGGCACAGAAAGAGGCTTTGAATTCAATGGCCCGTGTTTGCTTTGGGCTGCCAATTTACCTCGCTCCGCCGTGCTTGTTGCGACAATATTACACGACACTCCATGAGTCACAGTGACATTGAACTTTAAAATGACTAACAGCATAGACGCTCTACGGTTCGGGTGTTATTTCCTCTCCGCGTGCGTGTGTGTTTGTAAACATACACACAGGCACGAGCATTGATTACAACTGTGCGCATACATCGCGCCCAAGTCCATGAGCACTGAGAACGCGAAAGGCGAGAATCATTTGCGTTGGACAATGTCCAGATGATGGAAAACGTGAACTTCTTTCGCGCCGTACGTAGCCAACCGTGCTCGTCGGAGGGTGCGCGCGGGGGGAAAAGGGGCCGTCCATAAATGACGTCACGCGATTTTTGACGATTTTGACCCCCCCCCCCTCACTCTCGTCACACGGCGTCACAAAGTCAGACCCCCCCCCCCTCAAATATGACGTCACAAAGCTCTGCCCCCCCCCCCCAAAAAAAATAAAACATGCTTTAAATCGCTTTAAACTATTGTCATTGTAGTGCGTATTTAATGTGGCGCTGCACTCTGATGTTGTAGGAGAAAACATTTATTAAAAAGTCAATTTAATTAAGTAGAACGTGTTGTCTATGTTTATTTAAAGCTGCGCATTTTTATGTGACGTCACATTTCTCACCCCCCCCCCCCCTTGTCACACATCGTCACAAATGTCTGACCCCCCCCTCCCCCCCAGGTGCGTGACGTCATTTATGGACGGCCCCTAAGCTATCATTTGTTGCCAAGTCGCTTCTGAAATAGAGCAAGACCGTCTAGCGCAGTGGGCCTCACGTGCTGAAGTGAAACGCGGTTGAGTTGATCGTTTTTAATGCGGCAAGGGATTGAGGGAAGGCTGATGACGAGGCAGGGAAGGGTCAGGAGATGAACGGGGGGGGGGGGGGTGGCAAGCCAAATGCAAGGGGGGAAATATTGGCAAAGAAACCGAAAGTTGCAATGCTGTTTAACAATACAAATTAAAGGGCAAATAAACAAAAATTAAGCCACCTGGCGGTATATTGCACACGTGATCAGAGTGTGCACGTGATTGGTGCCATGATGCAACCAAAGAGGACAAAGAAGGTGCAGGTCGGAGCCGGCGTGTACCCACGCGGCTGCTGCCATGCCGCTGACATCCACCGCGTCTCCTTTCGGTGGCGTGGCATGTCACGAAGCCGGCCAGTGCCCAACAGCTCCACAGAATGTCATCGTTGTGTTGCAGGAGTTACACAACGCGAGAGACGCTTTTTGACAGCCGCATAATTCAAAGTGGTCCAGAAACTGTCCGTGAAATGTCACAGTTACTTCTGGGCACGGAAACTCCACATGCGGCCTCCATTGACCTTTGCTAACGTCGAGTTTCCATCACGGTAAGAGGTGTTTGATAGGCATGTTGTTGTTGGTGGTGTTGTTGTTGTTGTTGTTTGGTGGCTCAGTCATTCTCGCACTGCACTACGAAGTCGGCGACTTGAGTTTGATTCCTATCCTCGGCTGACGACGGTGATGAGTGCCACCTGCCACCAGTGACCAGCGCGGTGAAGTATGGTCAAACAACCCCCGTGTCTTACACGGCGTGGGGAGCCCTTCAATCAGATTAGATGTGTGTTGACAACGAACTAGAAATTATATTGACTTTTTTTTTCCAAGGCACATTGCGCTATTGTCGCCAAAATCTCGTACTTTCTGTGATATCTGGAATCTTAGAGCCGAGACAGAGAAATATCTGCAAACAACGCGAGACGAATTGTTAACGTAAGATCCTGGGGGGGGGGAATTGTTAACGTAAGATCCTGGGGGGGGGGTCTTCTCTGGAAAAGCACATTCCTGCGGAGGGAGCTGGTAGGAACGTTGGGTTGCTCGGTCAATGGCCAGGGTCAACGGCGGCGTGGTGTATTCCGCAACTATGCCGGACTGTGAGGGCGGGCACAATCTGGCGTGAATAGGTTAAACGTTGAGTTTTATAAGGGCACCACGGGGTGACCAGCCCCTCCCCACCCAGCCCCACCCCTCTCACCCCCCACCTAGCCCCACCCCTCCCACCCAGCCCCTCCCCACCCTCCCCTCCCCACCCTCCCCTCCCCACCGAGGCCCCTCCCTCCCCACCCAGCCCCTCCCTGCACGACGGACGGACACAATAATATCCTGTGGGCTGGTGTAACCAGGAGGTTCCTACCAGTATAAATCAAGTGAAGACGTACTGAAAGACGATTAGCTCTACAGCTGGCAAACAAGAGGTTCCCCCTGACCACCACCCAGACGAGGACACACTGCAAGGCGTTGGCCAAGTCGTGGGGAGCAGCAGCAGCAGGAGCTCGGCAAGAGCCCTTCTGCAGGGAGCGGTCGAATGGGGAAAAAAAGAGAAACGAGGAAGTGAAAAAAGTATATAATATTTAAAACAACTTTTTTTTAAACCACGCTTTTATGAAATGTACTAGTAATGGAAAAACTCCACGACTCCAGGAAGTGGCCCCGAAGCTTGCCATAACGTAAGAGACCGTGGGGCAATTACAGCCAACGTCAGTTGACCGTGCACAATTAGAGCCAAGCCGAAACATAACATATAAAAAATAATATTTTAAAAAATATATTCTATTTTTATGATAGAATATAGTATTGTCATCAGTATGACATAAGCATACCAAGTTTGCAGTCGATACCACATTGGGAAGTGGGTTAAAATTGAGTTACAAGATTTGAGGATTCAACAACAACAGACAGAGTGAGTTAAATGAAAGCGTGCAAATTAAAAAGACCCACCTCTGTCGGTCACACAACGGCGGTCGGAGGCGTTGTCGGTTGACCGCCTACGAGAAACCCTGACAATCAGCTCTAACGCGACGAATAAAATCTAAATTTCGATTTCAAGCTTTCGTGACTGCAGCGATTCATATTCTTGGTTCTTTCGATAAAGTCACGTAGAAGGGAAAAAAAAAATACAATTCTCACGACGTTTCGATTGCAACACAAGCAATCATCAACCACCCAAGCCGCCACTCCGCAAAGAGCCAAGACCGCGCGTGTTGGAGCTGTGACACGGCAGGGCTGTCATCCCGATGGTGCCTCTCCAACGATCGACTTTGGGAACCACAAAATGCTCATTGGGACGGCGCTCTGCGCGCGCGTTCACAAAGGGTGGCAACAGTTCAAATGCCGGTCGCTTGTGTACTCAGCCTGTCCACCCCTCCCGGGACCGATACAATAAACACCACCTGGTGTGAAATCGATACTCCGCTTGTCTTCTGATGAGACTGGCCCTTGCCATAAGAATGTGTAATGTGGATCGAGAGCTTCCAGGGTCAATGGAGACGCGGGCTGCCCCCCCTCCCCCCCTCCCCCCCAGTGCTCCTTTGAGGAGGGAGGCACATTGACTTTGGACAAAATGTCTTTTCCAAGCAAGAGTTTATTATGGTTGATCAATCTCGTGGATGTTTTCGCATTGAGCAATGTCTGTTTGGTTTGCGTTCAATCTCTTGATTACTGAATGCCTCGCTGACACCAACATGTCGACATGCACTGGCGGCCTACTCATGGCAAACTCCCAACTACGACTCTCTCTCTCTCGCTGGCGAGCAGATCCACGTCTGGGAGTTGTGATTCACAGTGGCAAGGAACATTTCGTTGATGATGGCATTGATCGATTTTCTTTTCTTTCCTTCGACGCCCTCTCGTCCTGCTTCCTCCGATACCGCCCTCCAGGAGGTTTCTGGGAAATCCCTCTTAGTCCATCCTGACAGTGTGCACGGAATAGGGCGATCATCTCCTTTGGATGATGTCTGTGTTGTCTGTGATGTCTGTGATGTGCCTCTCTCTTTGGAGTTCCTTTAAAATAGCAATCGCCCGCGTCCTTTCTTTCCTGGTTATCTGCATCACATTTCTCCATATTTAAACTTGACCCATTGCGTGAGGGTCTACTCGTTCTTTAAACAGTAATATATTCTTACTCTCATTCATTTTAATACGACCGTGCATTGTATTTTATCTCGGGGGTCACCCTGATGCACTTATAACATTGTCATTGCATTGTTGCCAATGTCCTTATTTCTGATCCTTGTCATATTGACGCCACGTGGCGATGTTATCTGCCTCGTCTGGTGTGCAGAAGGTGGTGGGGTGGATCCCGACCCTAACGCCTGCTGTATATTTTGAGTTTGCATGCTCACCCCGTGATCGCGTGGACTTTTCTCCGGGTCCTCCACATTTAGAATCAACAACACGCGTTTAGAGTGTTTGGCCACTATAAATGTCCACATGATGATAAGCCACTTCGCTGGGCTGTCATTTGTGAGAGCCAGGTAGCTTCTGAAAAACAGCTGTACTGTATCGCTCAGTGGGCCTTACCTGGTGAAATAAAATGAGTTAAAAATCTGCCTGCCAACTTCAACGAGGCACCCGCCGCACCGCTCCATATCCACGTGTGCGCTTCCCTCACTAGGCGGCACTATTCTCTCGTTCTTAGATTTGACACGAACTGAAACGCAAATGTGAGCAACGCAGGCGACGGTCAAAATAATAATAATGTAAAATAACACTTTGAAACAAATAACTCAAGTAACAGAATAACAATTCACAAGGTGAATTTAACATCGCCACAGGTGCAACATAAGAAAGATGAGCGATAAAGTGATACAGGGGCTCAGGAAAGATAAGTAAAGATAAGTAATTGTCTTTCCTGGATAAATCACGAGAGCCATGCATTACAATTGAACGCAGTACAATAATAATAATACTGGTAGGAACCTCCTGGTTACACCAGCCCACAGGGGATTATTGTGTCCGTCGTGCAGGGAGGGGAGGGGGGGTGGGGAAGGGCTGGGTGGGGAGGGTGGGGCTGGGTGGGGAGGGTGGGGAGGGGCTGGGTGGGGAGGGTGGGGCTGGGTGGGGGGTGGGAGGGGTGGGGCTGGGTGGGGAGGGGCTGGTCACCCCGTGGTGCCCTTATAAAACTCAACGTTTAACCTACTCACGCCAGCTTGTGCCCGCCCTCACAGTCGGGCATAATTGCGGAATACACCACGCCGCCGTTGACCCTGGCCATTGACCGAGCAACCCAACGTTCCTACCAGCTCCCTCCGCAGGAATGTGTTGGTTACTTACAGCCACTTATCAATATAACGCTGGAGGAATATCTCAACACCCCCATGACGGTCATGGGGGTCACTTGACTACACGATTCCACCCCCCCTCGCTGGCGAGTGTGGTTTGGTGAACAGGGAGCGCCAAGAGCGAGAATGCTGCATCTCTCATCGCCCACGTGAGCCCTGTGGCCAGAAATCAAACCCGGGTGGGTCACTGGTTTCATAAGTGCGGTGTCCTAATCAATGCGCTCCACCGCATTCACAATTTCGGTCGAGTGTTCCAGTTGTCGATTAAACCTTTGCGACCTCAGAGGGCTCGACTCAAAACCCGAGTTCACAACCCGCTCGGGGGTCAAATAAGCCCATCATACCTCACGGGATGATTAAATTGCGTCATTTGTGCCACTTTGTGGAAAGTTCAACAACGCAGCGGTCAACCCGGGCAGAGACTGGGCCCTCAGCACTCGAAATTTCCACCGACAGTCACGAGCGCCGCCCCATTTCTCATTTGAGTGGGGGAAATAGAGATAAGATTTTTTTTTATTACTTAACCATATAACAGAATACTTTGGCACAGTATTGCACTGCAAGGCACACGGTGGTGACCTTGAGCCGAATGAAACTTATCCTATCTCTCGTCCACCTTCTCCCCCCCATCACTCTCTGGGTCCTCCACTCACCACCACCCCAACTCGGCACAAGTCATCTCACAAACGCATCCCCGTAGAATGATTGGCCGTGTCTACAGTTCCAACGGAGTCATTGATTTTCTTGTCAAGATAAAGTCCAGTAATGCACAAACATGTTAACAACAACAACAACCACCGCGGACAGTAACAATTACCAGTACAACTTGTAATGTTTTGTTCAAATGACAGCCCAAATTCATTCACTCTCCACTGGGTTCGCCCAAGGCCAACCAACACACCCCCCACCACCACCAACCACGTAAACTTCCTTTGCTTGTTCTTTCTCAAGGACGCAGACACAGAAGTTGCTGTTTAGCCCGCTCCCTCTGCGGTCCTCCTGCTCCTCGAGGAGCAGATTTACTCTCGTACGCGCGGTTTGGTGGTCACAGCGGTTCGCTGTAGAACCTGGGAACTCGGGCATTCACACGGAATTGTGTGCGCTGCACGCCGATTAGAATAAGATCTTGAGCCAATGTTTTAACGGCGCGCATTTTCAAGTTGGTGTCTGTGTTGTTCCGTTTAACATCTGGCGCAACACACAAAAAACAATAAAGTAAGGTCGTAAACCCTGCCAAACACACTAACTTTTTCTTTCAAACTTTGCAGCTTTTTTGAAATGTTGCTGCAGAATGCGCTGGTCATCCGCTGCATTGTTGTCACATGGATGCCATGGAGATGCTCAATACACGGGTGACCTTTGTTTTTAGGTGTATGGTGACATTTAGTGAGAAGAGTGGATTAATATAGATACATTTTTATCAAGATAATTATCAAATTTAATGAGGTTTTTATTTTATCCATAGGCCGAGTAGTGCTCTTTTTTGCCTCCACATGCTACCGGGTTTTCTGGGCCAGGTCACTCAGGCGAGAGGGGAGGGCGGGAATTCGGCCCTGGCATGGACCGTGACCGACCGACTTCACCAATGCTCTCAGTGGGTTGTGCAGCGGTGCCGCAAATGAAAAGCCAACAAACCATCAGCAGAGGGTTGATAATTGTTGCACAAAATTTGCAGGAAGCGACGAAGGTCGCACCGCTTCACCACGGCTTTCGATTCCATCAGTGCAAAGGTGTTGAGACTCAAGCCCAAAGCAACCGTGGGTCTCATTTTATTAACACTAAAATCATGGTCAGGTGCGTCGTGATGACATTCTCATGATGTCACTCCCTTAAGTTTATATCTGTCGATGTACTTAGATCACTAGATTGCTATAACAGCACACTTGACCGTCACTTTAACATCTTTTTTTTTCAAATGTTCGACAGCCTAGGACACAAATCCAGTTATGCAAGCTCCTTTTAATTATTACACGCTTTTATTTAACTCACTGTCTGTTGTTGTTGTCGTATCCTCAAATCTTGTAACTCAATTTTAACCCACTTCCCAATGTGGTATCGACTGCAAACTTGGTATACTTACTTCATACTGATGACAATACTATATTCTATCATTAAAAATAAACAAATCTTTTTCAACATTATGTTTTATGTTATGTTTCGCCTTGGGTCTAATTGTCCACGCTCAACTGACGTTGGCTGTAAATCACCACGCTCCCTATACGTTATGGCAAGCCTCGGGGACATTTCCTGGAGTCGTGGAGTTCTGCCATTTCTCGTACGGTACATTTGATTAAAGCGTGTTTTTAAAAAAAGTATTTTTAAATATTGCTTATTATTAATGATGGTTGCTGAGCAGAGGACCAAAGTTCCAAACCGCCAAAACGTACAGCGACGAACAGCTCTGTTGAAGGTGTACAATGGCTGCTCTGGAGGAGTTGTACACCCCAAGCTGCCAGTGCTATTCAGCGGCCTAAAATAAAATGTTTCGCTCCGGATTATCGCTGCAAAGTATGACCTGTGTTTTGATTTAATGTGCTGATCTTAAAGGTGCATTGACAAATGTTGATACTCCGATTGATGCTCCTGCTGTTGTGGAGTGACTCATGCAGCCAGCTATGGCTGCAGGGTCTGGTGGTATATGTTGTTTGTCGTTTATTGTGAAAATTACGTCCCAGTTCCTATGATCACTGTTACATTGCTTTTATGGCTTTATTTTGGTGATTTCGAAAAGTTTACTGGTTTGCCCATGTTTGTTTGTTGTAGTACGGAGTTAGACTGATGGCCTTAATCTAAGTTGTCTTGTGGTTGTTGTTGTTGTTTGACTTGCATCCCACTGGGATTTTTGCACACAGCGTTGGTGTACGGTGCTTTTTCTGCAATATTTTGCTGTATTTTCTTGGATTTTCTGTTTGCACTTAGTCACATAGTCACTTTAAGATGTTTTCTTGTTCATGTTTTTTTTGTTGCGGTTGCACCCAATTCAAGAGCCGAATGGCCCACAGGGCGATACCTAATACATGAACTTGAATACATGAACTTGAGTGAATGCGTTCTTGAACTGAGGTTGGTTACTGTTAAGAACTTGCGAAAAGAGGCGACATTAGGGAATTCCAAAGTCGGACAATGCTAGGGAAATAGCCGGAACTGAAGTGTTGTGACCCGCAGTGCGTGCGCTTGAACAATGCGGAAACATTGAAACTCTGGTAGAACCACATCCTGAACATAAAAGTGGGGAATCGAAGGTTGGGAGTTCACGGCCATTGTATCAGTTGTAATGCAAGATAAGGGGCCGTCCATAAATGACGTCACGCGATTTTGGACGATTTTTGACCCCCCCCCCACTCTCGTCACACGGCGTCACAAAAAGTCAGACCCCCCCCCCCTCAAATATGACGTCACAAAGCTCTGCCCCCCCCCCCCAAAAAATATAAAACATGCTTTAAATCGCTTTAAACTATTGTCATTGTAGTGCGTATTCAATGTGGCGCTGCACTATGTTGTAGGAGAAAACATTTATTTAAAAAAACGTCTATTTAATTAAGTAGAACGTGTTGTCTATAGTATAAGTTGCACATTTTGATGTGACGTCACATTTCTCAAACCCCCCCCCCTCGTCACACATCGTCACAAATGTCTGACACCCCCCCCCCCCCTCAGGTGCGTGACGTCATTTATGGACGGTCCCTTATCACCGGGATGCACGAAACTCGCCCAGGATTTGAACTCGCAACCTTTTGATTTTGTGTCGAGCACTCGAATCGCAGTGGCACCGGGCCAAGTCTCCACGTTCTATTTACGGTTCCTTGTGACTCCACTCCTGACTGAAGTTCAACTGAAGGTTTGTCTTCCTGGAAATGCTTTGATTACCCAGGGTACCAATACCCTGGGTTGTGGGTGCCAATGGGAATACTGAAAGGCTCAATGGATTTTTGGTAGCTGCAAAAAAATTAGAGGACATTACATATTCGCGCTTACACAAATACCACAGAAGGCAACGTACATTTTTAAAATGTTTTTTATTGTTTAAAATTATGTGACAAAATAGTATACAGTTCCGTTAAAAACTGTGATGGATTAACTGAACTCTTGTCCGTGAGTGCTTACAGCTGTGACCCCTCCCAGACGTTCAAACCACATCATCATCATCAATTAAACCACGCTCACGCCATTAACCACACACACCAGGGGGCCGCCGCATCCCTTATCTGGGCTGCACAAACACGTTACATACATATACATACAAAACGTACGTACATATACAGGTAGACATGCTGGGCGTCTCTCGCAAAGCATGGCATTGTACACGCGTAGACTCCAACGGTGTATTATTAACAGTCCAATACAGTGTGCATGATTATTAATTTTTTTGCTTTTCAAAAACAAAGCCTTACTTATTTTTATTACGTGATTTTTTATATTATTGTTTTTAAAAGTAGTTTTTTTCACTTCCTCAACTCAATGTGGACATCTAGTCAGTATGTATAAAATACTCCAAGCGTTTGTCTCTTAACGTATCATTATTCTTAATACGCGTACAAAATGCTTTGCACGTACTGGGAGTACTGTTTTGACACGTCGTGTGGGAAGCGAGGCTAATATATAGATAGCGAAACACGCGCAGTGTTGGGTAGACAATTTCAAAACGTAGAAAAGAAAATATAATAAAAACGAAGAGGGCATTCATGGGTGAATTGTGACTGCCCCTAAACTTGGTGGGAGTGGGACATTTATTTTAGGGCAGCGATAAGGCTATGGGTGTGCATCTGGCAAGTGACCTCCATTCAAAAGCCCTGGAAGAATTCTCAAAATCACTCTGGTGACACGCTTCAGTGTGTTTATGATTTTTCAAAATTGCAGAAACATGTCCTAAAACATTACTGTTGAGAGTTTTTTTCACCCAATTGCGCATTATTGTATAGGGTCATTAAGTTGCTGCAAACTGCATTAATAACGATTATTTTATGCTCATGCCTATTAAAATTTCAGCCGTGAAGTTAATGTATACATTTGGTCAGCCGTGACTGGTCAGAGAGCTTTCGACGCCCGACTGGAGAGTTCTAAGTTCAAGTTCCGTTCAGGGGTTCATGCGACCCATCGTCCCTGCGGGTCGCTCGAGAAAATGCCCCTTTGTGCTTAGTCACCAGGGGGTGGTGGTGGGCCAGTCTCGCTCCCAATATGGTAACAAGGAAATTCCACCAATGGCTTCGGGCGGCCGGAGCAGATGAGCAGGGAGACCGTTACGCAACATGGAGAGGCGCGCGCGCTTGTAGCTACAAGTTGACAGAGCCACATCCACGAGTTACCACCATGACATCACATGCGCCTCTGCACGCACGGGGGGCTACGTCTGTGTTTTTCAAGACCCTTCCTTTTAACAAACAGTGGCAAACAAAACGTTTGGTACCGTCACGTTACATCTCAAAGTCTCCCTTTCTCAAACACGCCTTGGCATTGTGCCAGACCATCAGTGGAGCGGGCAACCCATAGATCTACGATCAAGACGAGGCGCTAAAGACGTAACATTGTGTTATAAGGGCAGTTGTTGACCGCCACGTTTTTGGGATGCGTTAGGATGCGACGGTTGGGTTGTGGACAGCATCAGCGACAATGGCCTTGTGCGGACTATGACCACCCAGTGACGCCGTGGAAGCTCCACATTTCACTCGATATTGGAGAGCCGACACTAAGCACGACCACTGTTCGACTTCCCCCAGGTAACGCGTTTTAATAACCAGAGGGATTATGGGATGTGTTCATCCCTATTTGGGATTTGTAATCTACCAAATAGTCGAAGCGCTACCTCTGCTGATCATTTATCCATGAATAATGCAATAATAATAATAAATCCTATTTTGTTGGCCAGGAATTTGTCCAGAAAAAAATTATTTCTGAAGGAAATCACAAACTTCAAAATGATATATTTTTTTACTAAACATCACGTGGCTAATGTTGACTTTTAACAAGTGATGGATAGCATGCCCAGGCAATAATGTTGCGTAGCAGACCCCATCTATTGCCCGTCTTGAGAACTGAACTTGGCCGACATGAACAGTTCAGTCACACCAATGATACCAGTGTTCAGAGCAATGCATTCACACAGCTTGTTTGCACCGTAAGGCCGACAATCTCTTTTTTTTTCGAACCGAATGCAATGTACCACACAGACTGACTTCATGCCTTGGCCTCCATCTGTCAGCAGAGCCAAATTTTTTTTGAGCAGATTCTCCAATTTATATTGGAAGATTGTCAAACATGCAACAACAACAAAAATTGGCGTTTGCATTGTTCCCACCAAATGTTGGTGGAAAGTTATTTTCTGCAGACACATACACTGAGCTCCCCCCTCCTCCTCCTCCCCCCTCTCGTACACCGAAGGTAAAAAAGGCAGTGTGTCATTGTTTGTTGGAAAAGTAGCCAGGACATCAGTTTCAACCAACCCATGAATCAGGCCCAACGTGTTTTGGGAAAGATTAGATACAAAAAATAAACAAACAAAACCAAACTAACAGCTAATGAGGTCTGCAAAGAGGCTGCTGTGGAAATGTGGTTCAAACTTCATGTGTGACAACACATTTATAAATCTGGGTTTCTTAATTTAAAAAAACGTGGTTTTCTTCTGCCTAATCTGGCTCAACTGGTGCATGCATTTCCTAAGTTGCCCATGGACACGCAAGCGCATTCTGTTGCCGGGTCACCGATGTCAAAGCCCTTTTGCCCTTTAGAAATGTATTGGCGGACATAAGAGGTCAATGCACCGACTGCGTTAGCATGGCAATCTGCAGGATATAATGTTACGTGCCTTTTATTTCAAGTCGACAAAAAAAATATATAACATGAGCATTAAAATAACGTAGCAGATGTAACGCTCGCAAGCTGGGGGGCTTTACTCGAGGCTTCGGGGTTATTCTCGTTCACACTCAGCCGAGCAGATTTTTTTGTTTTATTGAACCCTCACAACCGTAGGCCCGACCGAGTGGCAACGTGCCGAGAGGGGGGGGGGGGCACGCTCGACCCGCAATGGGAAAGTCGCAAAACTCAAATCCAGATCGTCAGTTGAGACTCGGTCCCATCATTCCCCCTAGAGTCGATAAGAATTCAAACGGGTACCACTTTTGTGGGAAGTCAACAGAGGTCACACATCCTCCTATAGGACAAATCGGAATAATGGTCACGTCGAATTTCCCCCAATCAAGCAGGGCCACCAAGGAGAGTAAAGTGTCAACTAATGCTCTTTTGAGCAAGGAGATGCTCAGACCGTAACGGTCTCTGGTCACCCAGCCCAAAGTGGCTGTGCGCGCAAATGTGAGCTTTACACACGAGTTGGCTTGGCGGACATTCTCACACGGAGCCAGAGAGAAATGCCCCCGGCCACCTCTTTAACCTGACCGTACGAGTGCACACTTGGTTGGGTAACATACACAGTGTCGTGACCTCCTCTCGGGAAGGGGGGGGGGGGGTGCACGGGTGAGTAGATAGTGGTTCAATGCCAAAGGTGATTTGGGAGCAACCGTGCAAGCCTGAATACGCGATGCTGTAATAAAGCTGTTTCGTTCGTTTGCTCATTGCCCTTAAACAAACAAGTGACCATAGATGGGACAACACGACACTAACGGTGTACTCAATGGAACGGGGGAGGGGGATTTGGGTATAATATTAAAACAAATAAAATATCAATAGTGATAAGAATGGTAAAATGAACGGAATGGCACACACAGCCCCTTTCCTGTCCCCTTCCCTCTCTCTCCCAACCTTTACGCCACAAGCTGAGAAACACAAATCACATGTACCCCCCCAGCGGCTACACAGAGCACACACACACAAACGCCTGCACAGGAAAAAGCAATCGCAGTCTCAGACCGCGATGACCCCCCCCCTCTCCGTCTGTCCCCCCCCACCCCAATCACTCGGTCAACACCGCGCACACTCGGCAACGCAACGTGGTTTCTTGTAAGGCTAATCGTACGCATGCACGCGCATGCGGCTGCATTAACCGGCATGGACTGTCGCCACTGCCCCCCCCCCCCAACCGTCTTCGGTGCGGCAGGTTCTACCGCCTTTGTAATTGGCAGTGCAGAGTGGCATCCGGGACGTGTGTCCACGTCAAGTCTCTGAGCCAGGGTGGAGGGAAGTGGAGGGGGGGGTAAGCAGTAGTGGTGGTCAGTGGAGGACGATGTCCACCAGCGCCGGGAGCAGCCAGCGGACGGGTTCACGGATGTGCTTCGCCATCCGGCTTGCGGCTGTCTCTCCCGCTCCCCCCTGCGTGAGGGCGACTGGGGCGACTGGGGCGGGGGAGCGGATCGCTGCTATTTGGACAGCTTGCTAATCACCCTAATCAGCGCAGCGTTCTCGTCCTTGAGTCTCTGGTTGTCGGCCCTCAGGTCTCCGAGACCCTGCACGGCGGGCGAAAAATAAAACACAGCGACAAGACAAACAAAACATTGAGAAACGTCAGCGCTTCGAAAAGCTCCGAGCTCAAGGCATGAAACGCAACGAAAATTTTACGAACAAAAAAAAAAACTGTGCGTCCAAGTAACACACAAAAAAACGTGGCCGCTTGGAATTGAAACCGGGCCGTTTTCATCTCTTTGAAGGCGCTCACAAATCACCAATCGGTTTTTGTTGTGTCAACATTTGTGCTCAGAAGGGCTTTCAGGCACTCGACGAAAGAATTCCGGAAGAAATGTTTGTTGCCTCGGCAAAGTCCACGACGTGAGCGGCGCTCGGACGGATGGGATCAAACGGGGACACAACAACAAAGATGACTTTAAGCGAGGAATTAGCAACGCGGCTTTGCACCGTCGTCGTGCTTCAAAGGCCAAGCACGTGCCACACAACAGTTGCCTCAATAATAGTGTTCGACGTGTTTTCCATCATTGGAATCCGCAATTTTGTGCCGGAGACTCTGGAAAGTTAACATGTGACAAAACACTCGTGTAAATTACAAACCAAAAAAACTGCAAAAATTACACTCGAAAGCACGGAAAATTAAGAAGTCCACGATGTTCATTCATCATTTAAAAGGCACCCAGAAGAACCACACAAGGTTAATCACACGCAGCTTTGATCAGCAGTATGGACCCGCAACCAATTTCCCATGTGGCTACATCAAGTACTGCCAATAGGTCGATTGAGCACCAACTTTTATTTAACAAAATGAAACCAAATTACACTTTACAGTGGAGCCCCTGGAGGAAAGGCCCTCACTAACGACCAAAAGGCACATGGACTGCATACCGTTCGAGCGTGCGTGCTGATTATACTAACAATCGAGTTAAACTATCTGCCTGTTTAAACGATCATTGTTGGCCGCTCCACGACAGCGGTGGACATGATACTTTCCCATGGTGGAGGGATAGTCAGCTCCTGTTGGCTTCCTACAGTGACAGTTTACTAGCCCTGGATAGATAGCCCGATATTGATAATCAAATAAATAACCAAAGTGGTAATAATTGTCATTTCTCTCTCCTTCACCGTCACCCTCTGCTTCAAAATAGCTGATTTATACTTGGTTATATTAAGATGGGTATACGGAATTTCAGGCTTCGAATAAGCTGTATACGCGATTGCCCAACCCACCACCTCGGCTCGTTAGTGTCTACTTAAGCCTCCTGCAATTGTGGGGAAATTTAAGACTAACAATGTTCCTTGATTTAGTTGAAAGTCGAGTGTTGTCATGAGTTAAGGGATAATGCAAACAACCCCCCTCCCCCACAGGGATGTAAGTACTTGCGTTAATTCATAGACGTCCCCGGCCACACTCCAACTCAGAACCTATGAACTGGAATAGTTATTCATGGTGACGGGTGGGAGGGGACCGGTGGAGCCCCCAGCCACACCAGGTGACCCCTCCACCACCATTCTATCAAGTCGCATTTCTATCAACAGCTGAACACGGATGAGGAGACCAACTCTTCCACCCTACATCCTACACTGACAATGGTCCAATATGATCAACATGAACATTACCAACTGGTAACTAACACTTTCTCTAACGTGCGTGCACATGTGTACCCATGAATACAGAAACATCGCTTGCACAAAAACCTTTGCGGGCAAAGGAGCATGCTGCGTGATCGCCGATGAAAATCTGGATTAACCCAAGTACTAAATCTCTCTTTTTTCATATGGCGGTCGGGGGAGAAGGGACACACAGTCTGAAGCGGAGTGCGTGAACCTGTTAAGAGGTCCCCTGCACGATAGGCGGCAGGGAAGTTTCTCGTTTTTTTTAATAATTTATCTTCCGTCAATCACATCGAGCTTGGCGAAACTTGGGTCAAATGGGATTAGCCAAACGCAGCTGGGGAGACACCGCTCCACGTGGGAATGGAGTTGGTTTGGTCACACCTGCTGGCCCCACCAACTAATTTCTGCTGATCAAAGTGGGGGTGTAAACAGATCCCCCCCCCACCCCCCACTGCACACGGTCCAACGGCGGCATCGCAGCACGAGTGCCGAGCCGGTGAAGCCGTGCCGTTCAGGACTGAACACATTGGACTTGGGGTAATTCAGCAGTAGGAAGGGAAAAGGGGGGAAACAGGGGAGGGGGGGGTAAAAAAATACAGAACAATTGGAGACAAGGGATGAATTTCACTCCAAGATAGTTTGCAAAATTGGTTATCCCAGACTTCATATCTGACACACGTGGGGCATGCCTTCAAACCGATGTTGCAGTCACAGAGAGTTGGTCTTAAATATTACAGTAAATATTCTTTATCTAGGAACAAAAACCGTGACTTATTTAGTGATCTAAAATTCCCATGAAGAGTGCACCTTCCTTGTGCACTCCGGCTGGATGGGGTCAAGTGGCCATGTCAGCCTGGCCCAACATAGCGGAGGAAATATTTGAAGAGAAATTGGATTAATCTACGTTCATCGAGATACATTTATCTTATTTTTCTGATTCATTATTACGGATGCCTTCATTTTAATATCTTCAATTCCTACATGTTTTTATTTGCAGGTTGAGGTCGTGCCATTCTTTGCCTCGATCTTTCCCTGGGTTCCCTGGCAAGAGGGTGTGGGTGCGAGCTGGGCCTCCCAGCCTCTTAATTCATTGTACGTGGACAAGGACAGTCGTTGAGATTAATGATTAAGGAAAGTGCAAATGTGTTGCACAACACAATGAAGTTGGCACTAATTAACATGGAATAAAACACATTTCAACACTGCAATCAAAACTCAACTCAGGAATGTTACACCATTAATTTAAGCTAGAGAGTTAAGGTTATGACTGTGGATAGGTGGAAATATGCCATAACTAAACTGGATATTCAGTTTGCGTGGCCCCAATACATGCGGTTTCCAGAACAGCGCATACAAATTACGGCGCTCCATCTGCAGTTTATCTTTAGTAAAGTTTCCATTCGTAAAGATCCCAGAAAACAGTTGAGAAGCAGTGGGCGTACGCGAAACAATGAAACAAAGACGTCGTTATACGCTGCACGCCCACGAGGGTAGCCCTCTTTGGCGCAGTGGCATTTGAAAGCTCGAGCCTTGCGTGCGATTCACGTAAAAAAGGGAGCACGCCTAGCCCCGGCTCGCTGTTTTGCAAACCAAAGTGGAGTTTAACTCATCCCTTTGGCTTGAAGAGTTGATGCAAGACACCTGCCTTAGTCGGGAGGAGGAGTGGGGGGGCAGGGGGCAGGGGGCAGGGGACAGGGGGGGGTGGGGGGGCTAGAGGTCTACGGGGTGGAGCTGCCGCGGCTGCCGCTGCTGCGGCTGCCGGGCCCAGGAGCCCGACAGATTCGCCACGGCGCGCGTCAGGGCCTTGTTCGCGGCCAGCAGCCGCTCGTTGAGCTGCCTCAGAGCCCGCACCTGCTGCATTACCTGCTCCAGAGGCTGCCCGGGTCAACCGCCCGCCCCACCGTCGAGACAGGGGGAGACAAGACGGGGAACAGTGTGCCAAGCGACGCAGCCACGACAAAGGATACGGCGCGGAAGCATGCGCACGTACGCAGACACGCGCAAGCACGAACACACACACACACACACGAACGTTGGCAAGCACGAACACACACACAACCAGGCACACACACGTTATAGAGGCGCACGAATGCGTACACAGCCACGTGCGCACATGCAGTCACATGCACAAGCACATACACACACGCACAAGCATGCGCTCGCACAAACATGCATACATGCGTGCGTACACGTATGCACGACCCCAAAACATGCATGCCGGTACACAGCAACATATGCACGTGCATCCACACGCACGTACACGCACAAGCATGAGTACGCACACACAAATAAGCAAAAACGTACACAAACGCATATGTATGCGTGTAAACACACACACACAAGCGTGCACACACAAAAACATAACATGGAGACACGGAATCCACCACACGCACGCATCCCCACAACACCAGCAGCCACACAACACACATTTGCGCACAACCACCAGTGAGACATCGAGCGGAGGCAAGCGAAGCCAGGGGTGCCACAGAAGGACGAAGAGACAAATACAAGTACAGGAAGGGGGAATTGCACAAACAGGGAGTGCAAATAAGACGAGGCACGTATGAAGAGGGAAGCAGAGCGGTGGTGAGAACAGTCACAGATGATGAGCATTGATCGGGGTTGGAGGAGGAGGAGGACATGTAGCATTGAGGAGCAACACCCCACGTGGAGGGACCAACAGACGGAGGAAGCATTTAGAGGTGGAGGGGCGGGTGAAAGAGAAGGAAGTGACGAGACATTGGCGGGCAACGTCGAGGAGCGCAAGGGTCGTCATCGTGGGAGTGGAGCGTGGGCCAGCGCAGGGATCGGCCGGGGTGTGGACAGCGATTCGTGAGCGTTGGCAGGGAACAGGTGCGGGGGGGGGGGGGCAGGGGGGCAGGGGGTGAAAAGCAAAGAGAACAACATGAGGTCGTGATCGTAGTTACAAAGTACGCCAATTTAAAAGGGTGCCCGTAATAGACAAATAGCAACAGAGTGTGGTATGGGGTGAAGGAGGTGGGAGGGGCGGGGGGGTAGATAATGGAAAGCAAAGGGCGAAGTGTGGATGCACAGAAATGTTCAGATGAACATCGATGCGCAAGATAAATAGAATAATAAATTGAACGGGGTACCTTCATCTCCTCCTCCATCTCCGAAACTTTTCTCTCCAGGGCTCGTTTTTCCTGGTTTTAACGAACAGGGGACATTCATTCGTGTCGTCCGGTTTCTGTAAGTCTGTTCAACCAAAACTGCATCCTTTGTTAAAACATTTTTTAAAAACGCCTCCTTCTAAAATGCACACAGGGTGGTGCTTATCTCCGATGAAATCCGCAACTCAGTGGCGGATATTCTACTTTTTCTTTGGCAGAGGGGAGCCCATCAATAAAACAACCACTGCTGACTTCCCAAAAGCATGGTTACTCCATTGCGAGCCTCAAGGGAAAAGGTGACTAAATGAAGGTGACTGCACTTGATTTGCGCAAACAAATCTGGAAAAATAATGTAGAAATACTAGTTCTGCTCATTTCTGTGATAATGCCCAAGGTTAAATTGGTAGAATACTACGCTTAAACTATTAGTAATATAGATTTTTTTTTAATATATATTACCAGGTAAGGCCCACTGAGCTATATCGATTTTTGAGAAGCGACCTGGCCACAAATTCTAGATTTGAAGTTTTCATGACTCTGCAAGGATCCACTCTTTGGTTCTTTCGGTAAAGTCACGTAGAAAATAACTAAATCTTAGTTATTTTCATTCTATTATTATTTTTCATCTACCTGGCCACAAATGTTGGCCAAACGAAGTGGCTTTTCACGTGGACCTGGTTCAGTGAAGCGGTGATGCTCAAAATCAAGAATGTGCAGATAAACCTGAAACTTTGCACAAGGTGGTTTCCCACCAATTCATGTGATGGAATAACAACTATTACTTTTAGTGGTAAAATATTAATGCAAACAGCGAATAAGTGAGACACTTCAAGTCAAGTATCATGACTGTACCATCATGATCATCATCATCAACATCATATCATTCAACAACTATGCACAAATCACATAGTGTTAACATACATATCAAACGTCAATAAAATGCAGAAAGCTCATGTACATAAATGTAACCAGGTAATACCTACGTATTTTCACTGCGTGGGAAAAACTATTTTCTCCAACATTTAATTACTTGTTAAATATTTCTTTAAAGAGCGAATATTTCGGAGGCATTTAAAAATGTCTATATGTAAATGACAAATGATAACGACTACATATTCCATAACCTCAGAACGACGAATGTGAAAAGCCTCGACATCAACCGACTCTCAAAGCGCAACTCTACCGACCTCCAAGCACGCCTAATTTCGAGGCAGAAAGAACACTTTTTATATTCTGAAGAAAAAACAGGCACGGAAGCAGACATACAAGCACAAACTGATTGAAGCAATTACGATAAATATAACCACGTGCCCGATTTAATGACAAGGAACCTCTGTACTTAAAAATATGTTTGGTCGTACTCATCGCCGTCAACAGCCCCAAGCCAGGTTGCACAAATTCAACATTTCTATGGCAAAGGGCAGTCACAGCGGAGAAGAACCACTCCCAACTTCCCACAAGATAGTCACCATTTTATCGACCCCGGAAGGTTGATGGACAGTTGGCACCTGCCCTTGGTTCATTATTAACCACACAAGTAATTATGTAATTAATCACGTGGCCATCATCACTCCTGATCCAATGCATTGAGTACCAATTTTGTTGTTGTTTTAAAATCCACATAAAGAGAGTGCCAACATTATGGGTTGTCAAAAGTGATCTTCCAGTGGAGAAGGCTGGGACTCTTCCCCCCCCCCCACCCCCAAGCAGCGAGGAATTTACAATGGGGAAAAAAAACAGGTCACAGTGCGCCACGGGCTGTCCAACACTTATTTGAAAGTACGATGGCACTCCAGTGGCGGCACATTACATTGCTGTTGTAATAACGTGAAAGGGAGAAATAACACGAGTGTGAAAATATGAAGAGAGTGACCTTTGGCATTTTTTTTTATAAAATTGTATATAGAATAATGCACGGACTATGTATTTATCTAAAACATGTTTTTTTTTGGGGGGGGGGGGGGGCCTTCCTGAAAGGAAGGAGACAGACTTTAAAGAAAAAAATTCGATTTAAATAATTGGCCGTGCCCACAGTGACTGATAGCTATTGCTGTCGGGGGATGGCGAATCCATCCAACGAGTGGCCCTCAATCCACGCAGGGTGACCTTCGCCTTCTGGAAACCACTTTCCTTTAAATAACTTTTTCACGACGACGCCCCCAATATTGAGCGAAGACCCCGTCGGTCACTTTAATGGAGGCGCGTGCGAGCCTGCCGTTCCGTTATTTACAAGCGCACAGACCGAGTTTATCCGTTAGCTTTTCTTTACAGCCTCCTAAATAAGTTAGTGCACTGTTTTCACACGGAGCAGGTCCCGAGCGAAAGCAAAGACCTTACCCTCTTCTCTGCCTCCAACAGCGACGTCTTGTCAGCAAAACGCTCTTGTCTCTGTGACAGAAAAATAAAAAATAGCAGAGGGGAGGCAGAACCATTATGAGAGTCACCAGGTCGTTTGCAAATATGCCTTTAACTTTACGGGTAATCTGTCAACAAGGAGCAATTCATCGATTCTAAATTATCTTTCTGTTCACGATACATACATCGAATTGTGGGTCAAAACCATTATGTTTGATGTGTACCTCTAGACTAATCGATATACCTTAAGGCTAATGAATGGCCTGTAGGATAATCGAATAAAAAACAGGGCAAAACAAAGAGAATATGCACGAATATACAAACAAGACAATAATAAAGGTTTTTGGGTTAGATAACGTCATTTATAAATGTGTCGCAACCCTCCACCACCCGACACAGCCAATCAGTAAAAAATGTGTGACGTTAACAAAAGACAAAATAGTTCACTACTTTAGCCCACCGGCGTGTTGAAGAGTGAATCCACAACATTTAGTATTTTTGACTACGACGTTTCGCTGGTAATTACATCCAGCATCATCGGGCAATATTCTGTTAAATTCCTCGATGATGCTGGATGTAATTACCAGCGAAACGTCGTACTCAAAAATTGTAAATGTTGTGGATTCACTCTTCAACACACTGGTGGGCTAATATAGCGAACTATTTTGTCTTGTCAACGTGACACATTTTTTACTGATTGGCCGTGTCGGGTGGTGGAGGGATGCGACACATTTATAAATAACGTGATGATCTAACCCAAAAACCTTTATTATGAATAATATTGGTTGCGAAAGCCTACGTGTTAAACATACAAACAAGACAGTTCTAACAAAATAAATACGCGATTCTTCAATGGAACCGTGCAACCTCATTTGTAACTCTTTGGGTTCTTTCGGTCAAGTCACGTAGGTAGAAAAATAATAGATCACGACGCTTTGATCGCAACACAAGCAATCGTCATCAGGTGGGACAGCCACAGCAAGAAAATAAACTGCTGAAGTAGGCAAATCAAGATTGAACTCATTTGTAACAATTCAACAAATTACGAGGTGGGAGGGTGAATTGTCACACGATTAACGATTTGTTATTCAAGTGATTGATTTGGACGCGATGACTTCATGGTGACAGCGTGGCATACAAACTACACAGTGACACGCTGCCTTCAGCAACGACTCATCACATCGCCCGCCGAATGCCATCGACCTGCCCCACTCGAGGGCCAATAGCGAGCAAGTTGCGACATCGATGGAACGACACGCTAGATTCACAACAATCAGACCCGGCCAACGTAACACATGAACGAGAGAACAACGCGTGATGGCCGAGGCATTACAATAACAATAATGGGAAGTCAAAAAGTCAGTGGTTCAGATGGTTAAGTGGCCAATGAGTGAAATGTTTATATATTTTAGCAATGAACAGACACTTCAGATTTTTTTGTTTCGTCCAACAACCTGTCAAAGCTACGTAATTATCTTGAACACTATTCCTACAGCACATCTGGCCAGTGCAATCTTCCCTCTACTCATGTGCCCACCTATCTCGTGGAAAAAAAACATTAAATGGTCACATCCTCTAGCCAGCAGCTAAATTCTGAGACGTAAATCAACCTACCACTCCAAACAAACCATAAAGACAAAAGCTATTATCATCATCATCATTCCCCAGCACCTAAGAATCGCACGGTTGGCTATGTATGGTGCAAGAGAAGTTCAACATACAGATGTAGAGGTTTGTATTAACCCTTTCCCCATTCCGATGACGTACGTGTATGTCAACAGTTTTTCTTCCAATTCCATCCCGATGACACACATGTACATCAGGCGTAGATGTGGTGACCACGCTTTGCGCAAGAGCGCAAGAGCACAGAAGCGTGGTCACCACATCTATTCCTCTATATAAGGAACGAAACAGACTTCTCCACAAATCTGGCTGCTGCCTGATGAAGCTAGTTGTTAGTACTGGCGAAACATCGTACTCAGATTGCAAATGTTGTGGCTTGGCTCTGCAACACACCGGTGTGCTGTACTAGTGACGAATTGGCCACGTTCTGTTTACGTGACAACCCTTACTAGTTGGCTGTGTCGGGTGGTGGCGGGTTTTAACGACACAATTTATATATGTGCGCGATCTAACCCAAAAAAACTGAATTATGAGCGCAACAGTTCTCTGCGATGAGTACAATGTCTTTAAAAACAATGGCGCTACGCCTCTCTAAATAAAACGTAACGCTAACTGCTTGCGCGTTCTGAAATTCAGCAGTGAACAGGACCCACCCCGCAAAGCTTGCAGACGTCTCGGAATGGGAAAGGGTTACACAGGTCGACTTGACTCAGAGTTGAAGGGCTATAGTAGAGACTTTCCACCCACCCCATACATATTTTTAAATCCTTTATATTAAGTTCACTTGCGCGCTTGCTTGCTTACGACCGTGCAAATCGTTCGGTCGTTTTTTAACCCACTTCCCGTGATCCAATCGAGCTGACATTTTCCACACAGACTCGTTGTGCGTGACAATGAATGTTCGTGAAAATTTTTTTCCAAAATTTTACACTTTTTAGGACAAAAAAATTATATTTAATTACCAATTGCTTAATGCTGGCATGCAATCATCTGACCCATAGGTGGCAGCCATCTCAAGCCAGAGGACGAGAGGACTCTAGCTGCCACGCATATAAAGGATTTATAGTGAAAAACTTTGTTTTTACGGGTTAATTTTTTGCATTTTCGTCTGGCACAACAAGTCGTGCCACTGGCCACTGTCCTCTGAGCAGGGGTGTGAGGAGGGGTGTTGCTTCAGTTGATGACGCGTCACCCCCACTCACCTGTGTCACCCTCTCCAGCTGCACCTTGGTCTCGGCCAGCTGCAGCTGTGCGTCCCGCAACTTCTTCCTCATCTCTTCGTTCTCCTTCCTCATCTGCTCATACAGCTACGAGCAGGGAAGGGAGACACGGTGGGGGGGGGGGGGCTCAGGGTCCGACGCAATTGACGGGCCGCAAGCGAAGGCCTCGCTGGGCTCGTTGTAGCGAGGTTCGATGGAATACACCGAAATCATTACGGGCTCCGAGGTTTGCCACACCGCTTGGCTAACACAGTGGGAATGTGATGGCGGTGCAACGTGTTGGCTCCAGAGCCATCCGTGTGGACCAATGCAAGACCCTCAAGGACAAGTCTTAAGGCTCAGCAAGGTATTTTTTTGCACAAAAGAAAGGACATTATTAAGATAACATCAATCAGTCTGGAATTGAGTATTTCACTGGGGTAAAACTCCACTGGGAAATACAAGTTTATTTTTTAAGGGAATCCGAGGATAAAATAAAATCTCGATTTTAAAATAGAGGATGTGTAAAACAAAACAAAAAGTGCCACGGTAATGCACAACCACTTGTCATCGATACACTGTGGTGTGGGTGCATTCGGTAGATGCAGTGTGAGGTGTTTCCGATCGATATTTAGAGTACGGCAGAGGTCGCAAACGGGGTTTGATTCCTTACCCGTACCCGGCCGCACCAGGGTCGCAAATGGGTACCTGTACCCGTACCCGGCCGGGTACGGGTACCCGTTCCCTACCTGTACCCTACCCGAAATGAGTGACAAACGGTTACTCACTAGTGACTCACGGCCTACCCGTACCCGGCCACACCAGGGTCGCAAACGGGTACACGTACCCCATATGGGTACGGGTAGCCGGGTATCGGGTACCCGATTGCGACCTCTGGAGTACGGTGAGATTGACGTTTAGATAGGGGGAGGCAGTGTACCAACAGCGGACAGTGGTGCCCTGTCGACAGCATGCGGTGTAGTAACAATAGACAGTGTGTGGTGTACTGTTTGCATCGTGATTTGGCCGTTACCTTGCGGTAGTCCTTTGTGTCCGGTAGCTCCGTGGGCTGCGGGGCGGGGGCCAAGGTGGGCACGGGCCGCCCAGGCCGGGATGCCGTTACGCTTCTCATCCGATCTGCGTACCGTTCGCTGTAGTTCTCCGAGAGGCTCGTGCTCGTCGCTACTGTGTTGAACCTGCGTGCAAGTGTGCGCGAGTGTGCATGCATTCCAGGAGGTGTGACATGCGAGTGTGTGTATGTGTGCGTGCATGCGTTCGCATTGTGTGGTTGCGCACATGTGG
Organism: Lampetra fluviatilis; assembly: GCF_964198595.1. Classification (NCBI taxonomy): domain Eukaryota; kingdom Metazoa; phylum Chordata; class Hyperoartia; order Petromyzontiformes; family Petromyzontidae; genus Lampetra; species Lampetra fluviatilis. Next base: position 3,459,093 of record NC_136279.1, on the reverse strand, counting down.
ATGCGATGATGTGGTGTGATTGTAATGATGTTGTGTGGATGCAATGATTGGCACCAATTATTTGGACTCAATGGTTGATCGCTGCGAGCATGTTGGTAACGGATGCCTCTGAAATGCCGTTCAAGGCACATTTAGATTAAAGCAAAACCTCTTATGTTTTTCTCATTCGGAACACACATAAACTTGTACAATTTCGAGTTAAGGTCTGTAGCTATGTTTAGCCCTGAGTTATCACCCAAGTGATGCCCTTTTGATGTGGAATTTTTCTCCAACAAAGGGTAATCAGAGTTCATCTACATCAATTTTGATCCAATCCACACTTTCATCTATGAGCGTTTCTGGTCCCAATTAGTTAAAAACGTCACGACATTTGTATTCGTTTTAACCAACTGCAGCAGCTGGTTTGGGTTTCCGTTGACCCAATTCAATTTGGTAGCTGCCATTCGCATCCACGGCAGGCCCCAACGATCCTTTCATTGACCAATTAAATCGAGCAGCGTTAGCTGCGTACGCTGTAGGAAAAGTTATCAGGACTCATGATGTCAACAAAGTGAATGCATTAAATCTGATGAAGTCTCTCACATAGCTCCACTCACTGTAGGACAGGCCAAAGGACCATGTGATACAAGGCAAAAATAATCATCAGTTTTACGGCAGCCAATCAAATTGACACATTGCGATCTTTGGTTTTTCAACGAGCGTAAACCCAGTTTTTACGTGTGATGCTCATCTGTCCCGAACAACCTCTTCATGTGAGACAATGGTTCAGGATTGAGTAATGAAGCTGAATAAAGTGTTCTTCCCATTAACGATATATTCATTGCAAATACCAGCTTAAGCACCAGCTTAACCAAATCAGAAATTTTAAGAAAATAGCCATCGCTACTCATTTTGATGATGTAAACAAAAAAGCGGCTCAAATGCATTTGGGGGGTTGCATTTTGTTATTTGGTTTTCGTTGTTGCAAACAAACCCAAATGCATTTCATGTCGTTGTTACCACGAGACCCATGTTTAATTTGCGAGGCCCGTTTTATTCTTCTCCCCAGGGTTAATTCACCGTCACCGTTATCACGGACGTCTTCCACTCGCGGTAATTGGTAAGAGAATCGTCAAATATAACGAGATGCCTGGAATTCAAACGCTTGCAAAATCCTCAAAGCAAAACAGCCCGAGTCTGCAAGTCTACGGATGCTTTAAAAAAACGCAAAATCAAAGTTCCATTCCATGACCAATTACGCTCCTGCGGAGAGGAAGACGAAATGCTGATCCTTTAGAGCATAAGCAAAGAGCTGCTGCTATGGATAAGTCGTAACGACGCTGTCTGCGCGCTGTGCGCACTGCTGCCTGGCCCCGGGGAATTTCCATTGGCGGTAACGCCAGCAGCACAGACAAGCCCAAAAGCCTGTCCTCGAAAAGCAATGGCAGGGTCTGACATAAAAAACGTCAGCAAGCTCAAAACAGTTTACCTTCCAAGGTATTTTTTTTGCAGTTGTGTTTTAATTTACAACGCTTGCTTATCTCACGAGTGAATTATTGCGGGCTGCAATAACGTCTGCGGGTGCTTTGGGGTGCCTGGATAAACAACAAATGCATCTCGTGCTCTTTTATGGTGCTGGTCATCAATGCCAAACACAATAAGCAAAAGCCTTCCAAAGCCCCTTCAAAAAATTGAGGCTTAATTTTTTTTTACTTCGCCCAACATAGCAGATGGGACTGGATGGATGCCCCTTTGTGGAAGGTAAACTGCTAATTGGCCCAGCACCTGGGCTAACACAGCCCCTCTCAAAGGCTGTGACAGAACCCTGGATCGATTTGCAAGAGGTGGGGGGGGGGGGGACAGGAAAGCGGCAGAAAAGGTAATAAAAAGGACTCGTTTATCCCGGGCTCAAACCACTTACAACCCACTGCCCAACAGGCCAGGCCAGGGAGGGCGACGGACGGGGATAGGGCCCGAGTGGAGGATGGAACTACAATGGGGGCACAGCAGGCAGAGGTGGGGTGGGGGGGGTCACACAAACCATGGTGCAAACGTGCAAACGCGGTGCCGGAGAGCCACGGTGAACAATTACCACAGAAACACGACACTCCCCCACAACACCCACCCCCCCTCCCGCACAAACAGGCTTGGTCGCTTGAGGTTTAATTCCAAACGATAGGAACAATAGATTTCAGGCGACTGTGGTGAATTATAATGAAGATACTTTTTTTACTGCTTAGCAGAGATGCGCAAAAGTTAATTTCGAAAAGGGGCAAATTAATTGATGCGGGTTGCCGCTACACTTACTCCCACAGGGATAATAAAAATGATGAATACATAATTCATGGGCTCGGACTGGCTGTGAAGCATTCACAAGTCTCCTCTCATGTGTCTTGGCCATAAACTTGGGTGTCCTGGAACTAAAGCATCAAGCCACACAGTGGCTCCCCATACCCTTTAACACTGAAAACTATTTAGAACACAAGAAAAAGTTGGACAAAAGGTGTTCCGATTTGAATACAGCACTATATATATATTTTCAAAGCGAATGTTTGATCTCGCATTCTTATTCGATCAAATGTTGCAATTGTAAATTCCTGCAAAGTGGCAAACCCTACGGTGTGCCAGTTCTACATAAGCATAGTAAACGATAATTGTAATCTTGACTTATTGATTTCGTGACTTCAGGAATTTATACTCTTTGGGTCTTTCGGTAAAGTCACATAGATAGAAAATCGTAGGTAGAAAGCGTAGGTAGAAAAAGCAATCGTCCTCAGGTGAACACATATTTTTTACCCAAGGACGATTGCTTGTGTTGCGATCGAAACGTCGTGATTTTTTAAAATGATTTTTCTAACTATGTGACTTTACCGAAAGACCCAGAGAGTATGGCAATTGTAATTTGAACACAATCAAAACAATTCCACACTGATTGGCGAAGCGTCTCTTCGTGGCAAAAAATTTCAACTTTTAATGAAGCAGCATCGTTCCAAGTTTTTAGAAAATCGTAACTACTGCCAAGTAAGAAATTAATTCAGAAAATTGAAACGTACCTTGTGGTTTTGTCGGGCTGCAAAACAAGACGGGATAAAAACGTACGCGTTAGGTGATATACAGTTCCATGTGAAAACAAGCATAACAAGGCCACACTGTAACAACGCAGTACAAGGGATCTGACAGCGCAGACGGTGAGAACCCATGTGGGCCTCCCGTTGTAGACGACTCAAGAGGGATCGACTCGTGACAACTTTGAACAAAGGACAAGCGCACCCACCATCATCCACTTCCTCCTCGGCGTTTACTTTCCCACATTCCTCTTGGCGAGCACGTACACGGTTTAGACGCACGGAAGTACACGGACATGTGTACCCTAGCACAAAAATATCCCCTGTATAGCCTTAACAAACTGTTGGGCCAAGTGCTGCTAGGGAGCACCTCCCTCGTGAAGATGTTTACACACCGCACCAGGTACTCATTTGAGGCCGAGTTCGCCCTAGGAGGCCCAGAACCGGTTCAGATAATCGTCACTGGTGTTGGCCGTGAGCGGGAGTCGAAACCGGGACGCCGGGTTCTGAGCACAGCGTGCTAACCGCTACACGACACTAGGCACAACGCACACACACACACGCGCGCACGTGCGAGCCCGCGCAAGCGCCGAAAGTTTGTGTTTTTTTCTCTCAAAGCAACAACGTGACAAAACGCGAAAAGCAGATTTCTGAACAGATATGGACAACAGAGAGACAGTGATAGCACATAGTGTTGTTGTTGTTATTATTATATATTTTTTTACCTTGGCGATAGCAGGACAACACACGATCGCTTGCGCCCCTCGGGTAAAGGGATCGCTATATACCAAAAAAAATGCCTTTCTTTACACGTAATCCTTCGATAACCCTATACCTGTCACAGTCACGGTGACATTAAGGAACGAAGAAAAAAAAACCTTTCGCCATTTCAATTCCCTCCGCCGCGTCACCTGCTGCCAGAGCCTGCCTGCAACACGGGTGACCCGAACCCGCCCATTGTGCTCCGTGACGGCGCCTCTGGCCATTTAAGGCAAAGGGCGGCAAGAACAATGCCCGAGACATGAAGCAGCCATTACCTAATGCGGGGGAGTGGCGGCCCATGTGGTGTGTGGTGGTGGTGATGGTGATCGTGATGGTTGTTGGTGGTAGTTGCCAACGGAGCAATTAAGCGCGACAAAACGTGTCATGGCCCAGCACTTCACAGGGCCTCTCTCCGATAAGCCCCATGACAATGCGGGGGGGGGGGCTGAAAGAGCCACGGATTCAGCTGGAAATTTTCAGTTTAGGTTGCGTGCGTGCCCCACGCGTCCGGCTTGCCTGGGCATGGCCTTTCGCTAATGCCGCAAGGAGCGAGCGTCTAACTTTTGGAGTGCAATTCAGCACGGCTATTTCAACTACAATAATGTGATGTCAGCTTCAGGATTACAGTCAATTACGGCGGAGAAGTGAGTCGTAATCTGCCGGATTTACATTAATGCAAAAGTTTATTTTCAAGACCCTTTATTATTATCATCTTTCTGATAAAAAAATGTCATGGGCTTTTTACTCAAAAAGTACTTAAATGTTTCTGCTGAGTGAACAGTTTTGATTGAAGCACTTTCCTATCGCCAGATTTCAGTGCCGTCACTGCTTGTAAAACAAATCCTCATTTAAATCACTCTCAAGTTCTTCACGAGCATACCAACACCTCATCTCCTCCACCGCTCCCCCACCCCACTGCAACCCCGCAAGGCTGGACGGGTTTCTAATGTTCGCAACCATTGCTGCGAAAAGCCACCGACAATAAACCGAATAATTCAACACGGTTAGGCGCGACAGCGCAAGCCTATTACAACTCCGTTGCGGCTGGACTGCGACATGGCGAGCCGATGGCAGTAGAGCAAGTGGGTTTCTGCAGTGTCCGTGTACTTGTTTGAGAGTTTTACTCTGCATGAGCAGGTTGCCGAATACTTAGACTTGGTCTCATCAGGCCCTCGTCTGGTTATAAAAAGGGGAATTAATGGATTGGTATGTGTGGGTTTCCATTCACGAACTGGACAAAGACTCCAATGTAAAACCCTCCTGAAAAAATACAGTCTAGAGAGACTAGGTGAGGCTCTCCTGGATAAAATAAATGTATTTAGTTTCATTCAATTCTTACATCATTTACTTTTATCAACTACATTCCTTTAGACATTTTGAGACCGTTGCAATGAATTTCTGAAAAGGAGATTATAGGGTACGTTTTGCAAATAAAATTAACCATTCTATCCAAAATTGCTTGAAATATACCACCCTTTGGAGAGAGAAAACAGATCACATCCAGCTGTAATCAGTAGCTTTAACGATCTGAAAAAAAAATCCAGTTGATGTATTCCATACTTTCTACCAGAGCACCTTAATTGACTTACAAGCAAACAAATCCTAAACTTTTAACTGCACACACCGAACGCACGCCAGCATTCAGCAGCAACCATGTAACGATGCCTGCCAACAAAACCTCTGCTTGTGCTTGGACTTAAAACTAAACAAGGCAGTTGCAATGGTAGCATCAAAGCTCTCTCCGCTTTGCGAAACATTCCCGGGGGATTCTGTTCACTATCAAATTAACTCGGTATAAGCACAGACGTTTACTGTAGTCGCATTTTACAAGCAACGGAAGTAACCCCTTCTAGCCACGCTTGGGTCCCCACCCTGATAACTGTAAACCATCTTATAAAGGTTGCTGAAGCCGCACTTTACCGAGAATAAGCACCTTCATCACACAGAGCAATACACAAGACAATGATGGCTCTGAAAAAGAACAATCCATCCCTGAAGTGCATCCTGCACACACCTCTGAAGGACACTGCAGTAGAGTTCACAGATATATTTATTTTTACATCACGCAGGCACTTATGCACGTTTTGGCACGGGCCCACACACAACGCGTGTGCAGGCGAGCATGTAATATAGTAGCTGTGTACATATATTTACCTTAATAGGTCATTTATACCCTTTCAAGTAGGGTACACGTATTCAATGATTGCGTCACTCCGGTGGCAGGGGCGGAATGTACATGGAGTGCTCACGTCACAACCAGAAACTCAAAAGTTCGGCTCGGGGTTGACTCAACATATCATCTCCTCCAGGGTCGATGAATATCATTCTACGTCAACAGCTGTCATCCAGAAGAGATACCGGCCTGTGCCGTATGAACGTGGGATTTTAAACATTTGTCTACAGAGATGATCATCAGCCCAATGTTTGTTTGAGCAGGAGACACTCTGAATTGACTGTGTATATATATTTTAAAAACCAAGGTATCTTTCTAAAGGCATTCTTCTCTTAGACACGACACATTAATTTTCTTCTGGATTATCCTTTATGGTTTCTCCCTGTAGTGGAAAATTACAAGTTATTTCAAAATATTTAAGTCGGTGGCTTCATCTTTTAGTCTTCCTTAAAGTCAATAGCTCAGCAGCGCCATCTGCAGCCTAGGAAGCTAGACAGTGGGGGGGGGGGGCGCAGCGGTGGGGGGGGATGCCAAGGGCCCAATCTCGAAAGGCGGCATACATTCTCCGGTGTAAAGTATTCCCTTTACACAGTGTATGTTCGCATACACAGCTCAAAAAGGGTTGGCATCCAATAAAGAAATTCGAAGGAGTCATTCAGGAGCAGTCATTTCCACCGGCGGTTCTGAGCCAGTGGGGGAAATTCCACATTGATGCCAGAGGTCAGCTTATCCAAATGAAAGTCATTGCTGACTTCCAAAAAACGTAACTCATTTACTCGAGCCCTGAGGAATGACAGGCTCTTGTAGCCGGTGTGGGAATTGACCTTCTGATTACGAGTCGCGCACTCCGACCTCACCACACTATCCATATATATACAAACAGTGACAAGCAGAGAAACAAACAGCAATTGAACACCTCCACAAGGCCTAGGCCACAACACGCAAACTATCACAAAGGGCGGCATGTTCCTCATACTGTAAACAAGGCTCACATTTAAGAACTTTACCGAGACACAGCAACATAACAAAATAACTTCAGCATTACTCGTCTACGATACGAGACACGCTTGAGTTTCTTCAATCGGGTGTGTGTGGCAATCTTTTACGAAAGGGCACTGCCAGCGTGCAACTTGGATACTACGAGCAGTCAGTCACCTGTGAAAGATGCTCCTCATGGCGCTTGGAGCTCACACGATGAGACACACGACACAACAGCAGACCGACGCCACGACACTGCGCACACCTATTTCCTGATCAAAGAGCTGCGCCTTGTTGGGACTGGGCCCCAAATCGCCACACCACCGCCAACGCCTACACACGCAGAGCACACACCCTCAAAAATGCTCGCGACAAAAGCGAGAAGCCTCCAGAGTAAAGAGCTAAAGCAAGCTAACAGACGTCATGCGATGGTAGACTGTAAGAGAAACCCTATCCGCAGCGTGGAATGGTTTCTTGCCAAACCCCAAGGAAAATTGCACACAAGCGAGCGTGTCAACAGTGCGATCAGCAATTACGAATTTGACTTTTACGAAAATAATAAAAATGATTGACAAAAAATTCAACAGTCAGCTGGAAAAAAAAAGACGTGTCCCAGCAACAAAGCTACAAATACTGCAGAGCTACGCTACACACAGAAAATATTATATTGTTTTGTGTTACTTTGTGCCAAATTGCACACGTACTTAAGATCTAAATGGAAAATAGCCCGAGCCGTCTTGAGTCTTGACAGCTCCATGCGGTCAGCAAAACAGGTTTGCAACTGCATCAAGAAGTATTAATTTCACCCTGCCAAGCCCTGCAGAGCCATGCAGACTCCTAAGCTCTACGGGGTGAGCAACGTGAATGTCACAGCTTCACCACGGTTCCACCACGTGTCTTCCAAATCTCACAGCTGCATGGCCACGAGTTGGAAACATTGTTGGGTGGGCAGGGAAACAAGTAGCTTTTCACAGGCGATAACGTTCCCAAAGTGACAGGCAGCTTAAAAAGTATTAAAATACATTCAATATTATTGCAAACAAGTCAGCCTATAGAGATTTTTATTAAGTAACTATAGTTGCAGGAGAGCTTTTTATATTTAAAACAAATACAATACCGTTGCAAAATGTTTGTACGGCGAGATCTCACTCCATATAGGGCCTGGGTGGATGAGTTGATCTAAAATTGAAGCTCATGGGCCATGTGGTCATCAAAACTGGTTGGGTAAAACCAGTTTTGCAAAAATTCGTCAAAATTGGCGAGATGAGCTATGGGCGTGGTTCTCCTCCAGTGATCCCTCTTGGCCTGGGTAATTACTTCCCAACTAATTAAACTCAGTCTATAGATAAATATAATACACGGTAGCGTGTTTTCACTTAAAAATTTCTTCCTGTGATATCCACGGGGCTTATGGCAAAAATGTTATGAACTGATCGTAGGCAAGTTTCACAATCGGTCTTTAAATGACACCGACACTTTTAAATGTCCTTTCTTTTGGCAAGTCGTCACATCAGACTATTTTTATTGCCATCTCCAGTCGCGGTGTTTCTATGTCCACTATCCAACAGACTTTTGTAACCACCTGGCAGCAGTGACATTCGAATCACCAACTCCGCTTAAAACATTAGTTCCCAACTCGTGGTTCACGGACAACTAGTGGTACATGCAAGGTCGTGGGAGTGGCCCGTGGAACTGTTGCACAGATGCTACGATTCAGAGTAGTTTTAATTTTTTTAAATGTTATCGGTGCGTGGAAAATTAAACAATTAATGGATGCAAGCCATCAGGAAACGGCAACATCAGGATTTGCATTTGGATGGGGTTGTCTAGAATGAGACCCAAGCATGCTGCCTCGCCTCGGCGAGAGATCACTCCTCTACACAGGATGAGGCACCAAGAGCCTTTTCTGCTGTTGGGACGGCCGAATCGTAGACTGTAAACAATGCACCCTCTGCATCATTCTCTCCTAAGGGCAGGGCTGAACTCAGTACGGCATGTACCAAGCCTGCAATGCATTGCTTAGAATTAGCAGTCAAAACATCGGAACTAAGAAGACAAATGTGGTTACGCATGGTACTTCATTAAAAGCTATCGGATGCCAACGTGAATACGCGATCCTCACCAGTGATCCGTCACAATGATGCTTCACACCATCGTACAAGCATTGGCCAAGGTAAAAACAAAAATTCAAACACAATGCCGCTAATGCCACCACATGTTGCAATTAAGTTGTTCAACCAGATCCCACAACTGATGAAGGTCACAACTGCTTGAGCTACAAGGACCACATCGACAGTATGCCACCATCTAGCTATAAGTTTACCCCTATATGTGACACCCTCTGAATGCACACACCAATGCCCGTCTCTTTAGCCTTTGCTTCTGCATGCTGCACACACACGTCCCATCGATGGCAACCAACCTTTCCTCACTAAATCTACAATTCCTGCCACGTACCATTTCGAATCATATCCTGCATTGAATTTCGAGCAATCTCTGCATGCACGTGTACGTAAAAGACCAAAAGCGTCCTTTGTAGTTGTTTTATCAGTCCAGCTCTTTGACCAACACAATAATGCAGATAAATACTCCCGGACCCAGGCACCGCTATCTTTATACTTAAGTTATGATTTTATTCCTCCCAAGCGTTTTTATATAGTCCATCAAAAAAACCTGCCCTCCTAAAGCAAGACATCTCACTTGACCTACTTCTCAAAACTCCCGACACATTACACACATTCATAACCAAACACACAGAGTCGTCCATTACCGACACACTCACTTCCTCCTGACAACTGCTCCACCGGTGTATAGTCTCATGCCTTATAACGGTCATCCCATTGAGTTTCTAAAAAACGAATCTTAAGGCTGCGGGGGTGTCCAGTCTTCGTGCCTAACACGCTGCTGAAAAAAACGAGAAACTCCCTAGCGCCGAGGTTCTAGCTAACGAACCTGCGACACGGCTGAAACCCGGCAGAGATTTAGGAAGATGGAATTATACAGAAAGATAATGCAGCTCACCGTCAACGACCACTGTGATAATAATGCCCAATCATGGGAACGGCATTGATACACATTGCGCGTGTCTTTAAATAAGATGAAATATAATTAAGACGAAAATCTCTGACCAAACAGGAGTGCTGGGCAAAAAACACCAAATATGGCAGTAAATCTGAGGCAGTGTCGTCTCACATCTGGTTTAACTTTACATCAAACCATAGTGGGACAGAGCAAATCCTTTTTGCTAAAAATAAAAAATAATCATTCACAGCCCCTTGGTCAATCCATTGCTCAAGGCAGTCCAATGCCATGTGCGTACGTATGTTGAACTTCTTTCACGCCGCACGTAGCCAACCGTGGGTGACCGGGATTTTCTTTTACCATACTTCTGAGCTCAGGGACTTGCGCAACAGCTACACCTTTCCCTCGAAAATTACAGAAAATAAATACATCACATCTGTCATCAAAGTCAATACAAATGCAAGCGATTATATGAAATGAACTGGGTGTAAATGTCATGATCTGGTAAGCAGTGGTTTGTATGTTAATGACAAATGCCTCTGGAGGTTTCCCAACATGATGGGAAGTAGACAGAGTACAAGTAGGCAGCTGATCTGTCTATTCAACAATTCTCTATGCAACAAATAGCACTGCGTAGGTGTTCAACTCGAAACCACTTTAAGATGGTTGTGAAAATGTCCACATTGTTACGACAGGGGCCAATCTATGCACAGAATGATCACCGTCAACCTCTCACAAAGAGTTTCCCCCCCCCCACCCTCTGTTGACCCGCAGGGAAATGATCACGTCTGCTGAAAAGATGTGAACTCAAAACCTTCAGATTGTGAGTACTAATCATGACACAAACCAGGCCTATCTGTGAGCATGAGGGTTTTTCAGAGTTAGCCATTCATGTGCAGGTTTTTTTCCCTTCCAGTTTCGTCTCACGAGGAACTGAATAAACATCTCAAGCAGGGTCACTCCTAAAATAATCTTGAGACCCGATTGAGGCTTTTTCTGACCAACCGCAGGTCAATTACAATTAGGAGAATTTAGCAATATATCTGGACCCGTGGAACGATAATTAGAGCACGCAACCCACAAATGGTACGTTTGTAAGTTAAAATTATCTTCAGATGGTCAATTATCATCGCTTTGGGGTTGAAAAATTAGGACTACTTGTAAGTCAATAGTGGCAGTTCAACAGAGAGATTTTTCCCCCAATTATAGGCAGAAAGCATTTTGACCACTGGTTGAGAACCAGAACAAATAAGAAGGCCGTTCCAACTACATTTGAGCATTGAAACATTTTGAAAACTACTTAAAATTTTGTACAGGATGGCTCTGACGAGTGAAATGTTCCGAGGTTAAGTATCGCTGGGCAACTCATTCAGTCACCTTGCATTTTGGCAACCTTGACACTGCAGCAGAGTAATGCACGTGAGCTCGCCCCACGCATCGAGATTGGTGCCATGGCACGAGCCATTCGCGCACTGTGCCCGCTCACTCGCCAATCTTACAGCAGTCGCACGCTGCCACCACCCCTATTAACACAGTCGCGTACGTACGCGCGCACCCTTGATTTCACCACGAGATGAACAACGAAAAACCCATTGAGACTAATGAAACAACATTCCCTCTTTTGCAAGGACGACCCTGGTTCCTTGTGTCATCATGCCAGACTGGGCTTTGCATCCCTACACCAACACAGGGATGTGCCTTTCCTGCATCGCTTAAAGACTGCACGCTGAGAAGCACGGTCCATTTAATGCCGAGGGGCAGGGAGGGCAGAAGAGTAGGCTTTGTGCCCGTTTCATTTAAAACCGTGAAAGTAATTTCAGACTTGGCTTCATAAACACGACGATCGACTCTGCTACCGGGCGTAAACACCAGCGGCGGTGGCAATCCCAGACATTAAAAGTTTACACCCCTGTTTTGAATGTGGGACGCAAGACCCAGTCTGGCGCTCGCGCCGAACACAGAATACACGAACGTCTCGCGATAGGCTCTTTCACCTTAACAAATTGGATTATTGGCAAGGCGAAAGTTAATCATTGGGGCCTCTTGAGTGCCAGACTTTTAAATGGGTACGCTGGCACTCGAGTTTGAACCACGGGCAGAGGCAATTACGTACTTAACTCGGACGCATATCTCAATGAATCACTTGAGATTTGACAAGTCAAATGGTTGCTCGTGACGTCCGAGTGGCAGACCTATGCGCCTGGTGTTGCGAGGCCTTCCAAGTGATAACTCAATCCCCAAAGATAGATTGCATTTATTTATTTCAGCAGGAAGGTTCCCAATGGAGGTGCTAGCCTCGATTTCATGGGCATCCTATGACGGTATAGATGTTGTACAGTCCATATCTTAGTTACACAAGCATATTCTTGGTTCTTTCGGCAAAGTCACGTAGAAGGGAAATAATAAAATAATAAAAATATTAAACAATAAAATGATCACGACGTTTCGACTGCAACACAGCTGACCCTCTAAGACCTGCTCAGAGCTAAGCACATCATATCTCCGGTGCTGATAAAACGAAGTACCATCACTGTGGTAGGCGCAACAGTGGCAGCACTTTGAAGACATCGGCGGGAACTGTGGAGCAACGTAAGTAGAGGAATAATGAGTGTGAAGTGTGTTCAGGGGAACGTGCTAGCACCTTTGGACGCACCTCTTTCACTTCCTTTTCCACCTCTTCACTCTCTTCTTCTTCTTCATCCGACAGATCGTGGTCATTTTCGTCGCTCTGAGACTGAAGCAACAGCCCACACACAGATACAGAGAGAATTACACACAGATGCACACATGCAGACAACAAACACACAATAAATAAATAGGCCTATCTGCATTTTCATCTTTTCAGGGGACGGTAAAATGAACACCACTTTTTTGCTACAATGCAGACAACATTGATCATGAAAACTAAATGTTAATTCACCGATTGGTTTAAAATTGCGATGCCAGGGGTCTCAGAGGGCATTGCCGCCACCTTTAAATTTTAATGTTCATGCATACACTTTTATTTTTCAAATAACCGATTTCAAACAGTGAATGTCACTCTTCAGTAGACTTCTGAAGGTCACCGAGACCCATTTTTCAAACATCTCCAATTCCTCTAAGAACGAAAAATTACAAAGATACACATCTTGCAATACTCTTGCTGGGTGGCATTATGACACATTCTCAACGAACAATTAACATGAGTTTAAATGCCGGTTCAGGGTAAACTCAGAATATCATCCCTCTATTGTCAAAAAAGTGAATAGCACTTGGGTCAACAGAGCAAATCTAAAATCAACTATGGCCCAGTCACAGGAACGTGGAATTTCCACCACTTCAACAGCATCAGAGTTGACTGCCTCAGAACGTCCAAAAGGGAATGGTGTGCATCACCGACTTTGGCGCTTTCGACGCGAAAATGTGCCGTTCAACGCGCCGAGCGGCACGTAAAGGTTAAAACAATCACGAAAGCCAATTACGTTCATTAGCGCCGCGATAATGGAGCGCCTTCATTGCAGAGGCAATCTAAGAGAACCGCTCACATTAAATCACTGCGTGGGCTTAACGGTCGCTCGGCACGGCGCAACGTGATTTACAAGAAGATGGGGGGGGGGGGCACCTTGCACCCATCAGTACAGAGCGTGCCCAGCAGAGGGAGGCATGTCATCATGGGACAAAAACCCGCTGCTGGAACGAGACGGCATGTGCCTGGGCATGACCAAAGACATCGAGCAAATGCCACTTGGTGTCTGAGCAAATTAACACATTTTGGACGACCTAAGTAAACGGCAGGCGTGACGCTGGGCGATCAAACTAACGGCGGAGTGGCAGCTGAACGAAGCAATGGGTCCAACAGGAATGTTAGCACCGCGGAGATGGGGAGTGATGAGATTTTCACAGAAATCAACGGATTTTGTGTCAGGTGACGCTTGAGGAGTGGCGACAGCATGGTGAGGCCTTCATCCACAGTGGACAGATCATGGCTTTGTTAAATGCGCATGCGTATGTATGCGAGTACACAAGCTACTAATTGGATAAAAAATATATGGCCAAACTAATTGGATAAAAAAAAAATATGGACAAGTGCAATTTCATTGGAACCAGAATGACCGAAACATTATAGTACAATGACTAGTTACCGAATGGTTACTTCCTGATAATGTTATCCTTTAATTTTTAGCAACAAGCTGCACTTCCATCGCCACATAGATCACCATCCATGTTTTTCCTTGCGTTGCATTGATCATGATCATCGGCGTTGTTGCTTAAGTCATTCCACGTCAAGTTATAATTCCCCCCCCACCCCCCCCCCGCCTGCGTGGAGTTACGGTGGTGGCAACGCGGCTTGTGCCACGGCGTGTCGCGCAATGCCGCTCAATCTGCCAAAGCCGATTTTTGTTGGCTTGATTATGTTTAATAATTTATATTCCTGTTTATGTATTCATGATTTCCTTGTACAACATCTCGAGATGCTTCTGAATGCTTACAAGTGCTACTATACGAATACAATTATTACTATTACAATTATGCAATTTGGTACTGGTGCGGACAAAAACTATATTTACATGATCATCTTGCATGGAGTTGACCAACTTTGAAGATTACGAGAAAGCCCTTCGAATATCATACTACCCTACACTGGGGAGGGGGGGGTCTCTGGTTAAATCATTTGCGGTTGCCTGAATTTGAGCCAGTGGGTGCCAGCAGGACTGGCTCAGTAGCACTGACACAGCAATTATGAACAGAACAAGCCACTGGGTCACCTCATTAATTCAATTCTTACCACGGGATGTGTACAATATACTCCTTAACAATTTTACATAACTGGCTGCAGCCTGTTTACCACTAACAAAGAGCAGCCTTGTGTGAAAGGGGTTTGCATGATTACAAAAGTCTGCTCAACTGCACGCACATTCCCTTGTAACAATTTAAACGTCCTTTATGCTTGTTATTTTTTTGTTATGCGGCTGGCTGGCACTGTACTCGTAGGCACTTGACAACAATTGAAAGGCTGCGTGTTCAGATCTCAGTCAAGGGTCAACGCAGGACATCACATCTCCAGGATCGAAAAAATGAGTACATTTTTGCGTGACGTTAACAGCGGTTGCTGTGAGGAAGAGACTGACCTCCACCATGCAAATGTGGAACTTTCGCTGGTGAACATCGTGGAGCAGGGTGGCTAACAGATATGAGGACAGCTCTATCCCTCGCTCAAAGCCAGGCATTTCATGTTTCATTGCCTCTCCGTATGATGGCGAGTGAAAGAGTGTGGCAACAGCTAACAGTCGTTTGAAATGCACATCAAAGATCCTTGTAACTTCTATTACCCTTTCAGATTTATTTGATTGAAAAAAAAAAGTTTGAAGTAGCTCAGAGAAGCTGTGCCTGTTATTTCCCGGTCCATGTTACAATGCTCCTGGACTTTCTCTTATTGTTATGCAGAAATTACCATGAGGGCAATGTGGCCACTAGACCCAGCTTCTGTTCGCATGGCCAAACAGCTGCTAAAAAGAGGCTCGTGGGTTCCAATTATAGCAGTTATCTGTCCGTCCCGGCGCGTGATGTCACTCCACATGAGGCTCCCCCCCCACGTGACGTCACTCCACATTCGGCCCACCCCCGTCATTAATATTCATGAGTTGGTGGATTTTTACACGACCGCAGAGGAAAGTAGAGCTGAATTAAATAATTTACTACGCAAAGTCACTTCAAATATGAAATTTCTTTACAGAAAGTGACGGTAAAAAATAAATCTACGCAGCATAGCGCAACATCCGTGCGTGACGTCACTGCAAAAGAGGCCCCCCCCCCCCCCTCATTAATATTCATGCCCGCGTGGAAATTTACACTAACGCACAAGAAGATCGCGCACTCCACATTCCGCACCCCTCCCCAATAACCATTGGTGGGTGACGTCACTCCACATGCCGCACCCCTCCCCAATAACCATTGGCGGGTGACGTCACTTCTCATGGGGCAACCCCCCCCCCTCATTAATAATCATGAGCTGAACAATTTTTCGATTAAATATTTCAGATTTACTGCAATATACTCCCGTCCTTGGACGGGCAAAAAAGCTAGCCCAAGAAGAACCACCTTCAAAGATTCTAGCAGACAAAATGCTATCCATTTGCAACTTCTAGAAAATACATGGGAAATGTTTCAATGCATGCATGAGTACAAATGAAAATCCCCTTATTAACAGGCGCATGATATACAATTTAAAACCGTCATCATATTAGTTTGGATAGTCTCATGATGATTGGAATAAAATAAAAATCTAAACAAGCGGGTAACGCATGTAATCCCGTTAAACCATCAAAGCATAGTTATATTAACCCCATAAGTGCATGGGTCTTTTGGACCAATGTTTCCCAATATCACTTATCAAAATAAAGAAACGCAACTTGCAGTTTATTAATTGAATCATTTAGTCGCACAAAATCCACGCGGGCAGGGCAATTATTTCTGAAAATAATGATAAAGTAGAGTCGGCAGAGGCATTATTGGCCTATTTTCTTAAGAATTTTCCCGTTCGTGTGTTAAAGAACCTCCGTAAATAATGAACAACCACATCTCCAGTAACCTTTAATTTCAACCAGTTGCTGTTCACTTTAATTTCATATATATGTGTCATTAAGTCTTGGCTTTCGTGACTGTAGGAATTCATATTCTTTGGGTCTTCAGGTAAAGCCACGTAAATAGAAAAATAAAAAAATAAAATGTTCTGCCTCCGCAGCTATCCCGCTACATTTTTTCACCTGATGACGATTGCTTGTGTTGCGATCCAAACGTCGTGATATTTTTTTGTAAATTATTTTTCTATCTACATGACTTTACCGAAAGACCCAAAGAATATTGGGTGTCATTGTTAAAGAACATTTATTTTTATTAAAGACACGTTTTATAGTTTATTTCTTCAGTTAAATTCATACTGCTACCTTTGTTTCATGACTATGGGATTACCGCTTCCCAAGAAGCCTTGCAGAAACTGGATGTTGATTCATCCAAGTGCATTGCGGCATTTAAAAGGAACCAACTGAATTGGCACAAAACGGGTGGCGATTTTCCCATTTCTCGGCCCAATGCAGTGACGGGGGCTGCCTTCCGCCTGCCAACGCATGACTCATACCCCCCCCCCCCCTGGTCGATCGTGATAAATGCAACACAATGTGGATTTATAAGCATACCGGTGTAAGCGCATCTAAAATCAAGGGAGAATGCGTATCGAGAGGCCTTATAAAGGTGGGCGATATTTGTGAAAGGGGAGAATTCATTATTATTGTTGTTGTTGTACAAAGAAACTGGGTATTCTGTGAGAGTAGGGGGGTATGGATTGGCAAGGGAAGACTAGTTTGATAAGCGACAATAACAAGGAATACGCTGGATTTTAAAAGTTACTGAGTGTCTTAGGCAGAGGGGAAAAGAAAGGTGTCAAGTCTGCACTTGCCCAGGGGGAGTTAGTCGGCAGTGTAAACGGTCAACGCGAGGTAGTCCCACACAACAGGAGACTTGAGATGGGCAGCAGCTACCTCCACCACGAATGCGCACTAATGGCGCACGTAAGCTCTTCGGGACAACGCCGAGCAGAGGGCCACTGTGGATGTGACCAGCTGTTTGGTTCCCCTTATAAAGGCTATCCATGGTACATAGACTTATTAGTTACCGAGCAAATGAGTGAGTGAATAGTAAGCGAGTGATGCGCGTGATGCGAGTGAATGATTTGTTAGCAAGCGACCGATGCGAGTGAATGACCGATTTGTGAGCGAGTGAGCGACGAGTGAGTGGGCGATTTGTTTGTGAGCGAGTGACTTAAGAGAGCGAGCGAGACAGAGAGAGGCATCAAGTAGTCACACACTCACGTCGGGGCTCATGAAGGACACGCCGGTGGACCTGCGCTTCTCCCGTGGGCGGCGCCGATCCCGCACCACCGACAACTTGTTCTTGCCCTTGTCTCCCTCCGTCTGGCTGTCCTCCTCGCCCGAATCTCCTGTGGCACAGCAGCGACCGCGCGGTCACTCGCAGTTCCACGGTGACAAGGCAACGGAATTGTGAAACCGTCCAATGTCACTACTTGGGGAAGCAATAGGGGCAGTGATTGTTAACAGACGTGAAGAAACGCCAAGGAGGCTTCCTTTTGCGGACAGAAACCTTGACTGCATGAGCAAGGACCCCTTTCGTAAAATATTTTCACAGGCGAATTCACAGCAATTTCCCCAAACAAAATAATTTGGGGAGGCAACTCATCTCAAGTTCAGAAACCGATTGCCAGCAGAATAAACTCCACATTGCTATGGTGGGGGCAGGTTTATTCACAGGGGTACCACTTCTGACTTCCCTCCAAGCAGGACTTATTTTATTGATCCCAGAAGACTGAAGGGATTATTTTAACCCCAATCAGGAATGTAACTCGCAACGTTACGATAGATATGAGATAAATATGATATCATTTTAATAGGAACAGACGTACCATTCAAGACAGATGCTCAACATGTTTTCTATACATCTGTACTGGGGGAGGAGGGGGTGCAGGACTGGTTCTGACATCACTCGCAAACTGATCTTAGGCCATGGCCAGGAATCGAACTCAGGTTGCTGGGTGAAAAGCGTAGCGCGCTAACCATTGTACCACTACTCCACCCAAAATATATAAATACGTACAACGCAATAAGATTACTGCTGCGCAACACGCGAAACAATGACATTCAACCGCACGCATGTGTTATGCAGAACTTATTTCGCACCGTACGTAGGCAACCGTGCTAATCGGATGTGCGAAATGCATAGCAAATACGGTGCCCCCCTTCCCTGCCGCCCGCGGTGCCACCATTACCCCTCTCTGGCTCCACGACGGTGACCGTGGGCACACGGGTCGAACCAATGCCGCCGAGACCCGACCCCGTGCTCCCTCCGCCGCCCGCCCTCCCCACCGGTGACCCCCCGCCCGCCGGCGCCAGCGACGCCGAAGGGCGCAACCTCTGGTAGGCACCGTCCTGCGTCTGACGAGGCAAAAGGGGAAGGGGGGAGGGAGAAAAAAAAAAATAACACGAGTCGATCGTCGAGATGAATTGCGCGCAGATTTCGTGTTCGTTTGGGTTAAGCCGCGGCGTATTCCAGCTCAAATGAGCGAGGTGTGGCGCTCATCTGTCGGGGGCCTGAAGGAAACGGTGGAAATCCACATTCTACAATTCTTATTGGATGGCCACTGTGAACTTACAACCATATGATACTGATGTTGCCAATCACAGAAGAATGATGAGCAGAGTCGATCCCCAAACTGGAATTTGAAATCGCGGATGTTTTTCTGATCGTTGAGCACTGCAGCACCACGCAAGATTATGTTCATTGGTCTGCCAATTATATTCCAACCAACTATAACCCCATGAACACTGCAGAAATACGGCGACAGCAAAAAAATGAAAACATTGACACTTCAGTTACAATTTTAAAAACATTCCACATAAATAAAACAAGTTATCCACATTTCTGCCACGGCAATTTAACCCATTATCCCCCCAAAACCTCGATTAAATGCATACCATATTGAATGGTGGCTGGTTTAATAGAGCACTATTAAAGTGAAAGGCCATCAAATGTAATGTGCTTGTACATGTACAGCCCTTTTGTTAATGTGTGCTGGATGAAGCCCCCCCCACCCTCCGCGGGTCATGGGGTGTATTGGACCATACTTCACTACACTGGTCACTGCGGGTTGAGGAAGGTGGGGAGCATAGATGTGTGAGCATAGAAGCATGGTAAAAGCATGGATTTTGCCGCACTGCCATCTGCTGCACCTTGGTGGTTGATTAAGAAATAGAACATTTAACAGTTTTCTGCAACGTTTGTTCATTCAAGTGAGCATAAGTGACATTTGTGGCGCAGGGTTGGTGCAAGGCAACGTGGGGGAGTGGCGCCAAGTGATGTAGGGTGGCATAGGGAGGCACATGGATGGTATGGGACAACACAGCCTGTTATGGGGCAGCACTGATTATGCAGCATTAGGTGACTGACATGAGGCTGGTATTTGGGGTCACAGGGTGATATAGGACAACACACTGGATGGCATAGGCCGATATAGAGGGCCCATTGCGTGGCATGGTAGGGCACCAAGGGTCCAAGTGGATTCACAGGGTGGTGATGGTGAGAAGTTTAAAACGTAGCAGGCTTTCGCGACCAGCATTACGTGTCGCAACCCTCCACCACCCGACATGGCCAATCAGTCAAAAATGTGTCACGTTAACAAAATACCAATTAGTCACTTCTTCAGCCCACCGGTGTGTTTGAAGCGTGAATCCACAACTTTTAGAATTTGAGTACGACGTTTCGCTGGTAATTACATCCAGCATCTTCGGGCAATTTGCTTCCGGTTTTAAATAGTGCAGGATGACGTCTTCATTGTTGAACCCCATTAGGTTTCGAGATCAGAGGCGGAGGTGGGGGGGGGGTATTGCAATAATGTAATAGAACAGTAATCAGCCACTTAGCATGTGACTCCTCTATAAGGAATTGCAATGTATTGTGAATTACTTAATAATACGTTTCCAGGCTGCGCTGAGTCTGTAGCTATCACAGCGATTGGAATTATTTGTATCTAATTAGTCTTGGCCAGAAAAAATTAGTTTTGCGTAACACTTCAACGGTATCAAATCAATTGAATGTCCTTGTTGGCAAGCATGCTCTGCCACTACTGACAGTTGTGTTTGAAATAATTTAACATCCCTTTGGTGTTCTTTTAGTCTTATGATCATGTTATGTCCCGTCTGTCCAATAAAGCATTTACCGCATAAGCAATTGATCCAATATACACCTTCTGTTGATAACTTTGGTAATTCATCTTTAGTACAAGACACTATTTATTTTGTGTACCGTACCAAATCTCACTTTAATGTTTTGCTTTTGCAAAACACGGACTAATTTGTCAGTAACTCCCGAGATATATGGTATTTTAATTGTTTTTATAATCTGATCACTTTCAGCAATATTGTTGTTCGGTCTTGGTTTGGCATTCAATGCTCTGTTAATTTGAGCATTATTGTAGCATAAAGAAAATTATGAATTATTATGATGGTGAGAACACAGGAATTGTGTGGTAGAGCGCCAGACTAGAAAGGAATTGCAGATGATGCCATTAGTGGACGGAGTGGGGCAATGGCAAGGTGGTGCGGGGGTTCAGTGCAGAGCGGCATGGGGCGGCGCGGGGGGGTGGGGGGGGAGTGCCCAGCTCACGTCGCTGCCGTAGGTGCGGGAGGGCCGCCCCCGCGCGTCCGACGCCTCCCGTGACTCCGTGTCCTTCTTGTCGTCGAGTCTCTCCGCAGACTCCTTCTCCTCGGGCTGCTCGCGGCCCCCGCGCTTGTCCGAGCCATAGCGTCGGATCTTCTCAGCCTCTTGAAGGTCTGTCAGGGTGACGCCCTGCCCGACGGCGTGGGAGAGGGAGAAAAGAGACACAAAGGGGGGAGAAAAAAAATTGTTGCTTCGTTGCCATGGGTGGTGAAATAAAATTTAAATAAACACGAGTTTTTGGTTTCATCGTCGAATTGAAATGGCATTAACCGATAGGCATTATGGGTCAATGTATTGCAGTAGAATTGTATTAAAGGCTAACTTTATACAGTTTCATATTCTCCCGAGTCTCGTCTGCAGGGCGTCTCAATCACCAATGCTACACCATGGATTCATTTACAAAAAAACTCAACCGAAACCATTTTTCAAATCAAAGCCAATGTATTTACATGCTCACACAAGCAATGGAGTGGTAATTCATCTCTGCTGGTTTCACTGAATCAACAGCGGAAATGCCACATCTATAATGGCGGCTATTATCTGCATGATCACAACCACTGCTGATATTTCAGCAAGTGTGACTCATTGTATCAACCCAAAACAGGTGGCGGACTGAGTTGAGTTGTGTCCCAACTGATTGCGAGTCAAGCCCTCTGACCAGTGTCAGTATCCTGTACTTGGTCCTCTGGCACTCTCGTCATGAGCCCCGTGAGTCTCCTGGACACCAAAACAGGCAAATAGTTTGGAGATGGATTGCGATACCAAGCGAGGCAGCTGGGGGGCAACGTTTGCCCTCTTTAAGCAGCACTGACAAACGTTAACAGCAAAATTTTGCACCGGCTGACATCACAGGCGAGTTTATTTCCTATTTGGGCCTTTTTTTTCCTTAGCTGCCTACAAGCAGCTACATGGGTGGCACTTCCACCGTCACCAAGTTGTAGCACTGCAGGATCGGAGAAACTGGCTGCATTCACCACGTGGTAATAATTACATATACCGACGCATTTTTCTCCTATCCACGGTACCGTGCAAACTTTTCTGTTCATTTTGTAAAACGGTGTCCGACGAGGCAATGCCCACAGAGAGATATTGACCACATCACAGTGATGTAGAACTCCGTTGCTAGCTCAGGATCTCCATTGCAGGCGAGAGCCAGCTCATGCTCATATTTGAAATCGATAATACTGTAGGCTCAACAGACTTTGTCGTGGGCAGAATTTCCATCAACGTACATCAACACCCATGATGGGGTAAAGTGACTTTCGCTTGCCCTTCCCTGTGGACAAACAATTGGATGTCATTGCACACCATCGTCCTATGGATGCCAGCCAGGACGTGTGAACATTCATCGCTCACGCAAAGTCTCACCTGGGTCGACCTACGCGTTTGTCGGGCCTGCCTGGACCTGGCCTTCCTCTGCGACTCCGACTCCTCGTCGCGTACGGGCGTGAGGTATGACCTGCGACCGATATCGCACGCTCGCTCTGTGTATCTTCGTAAGTCAGCCAAGAGGGGTTGAGGGTGGACGAGACTTTGTTCGCACGAGCCTTGTGGGTCGCTCAAGTGTAGCACCGTACACAGTTTATCGAAAGTAGCAATTCGCATAAAGTAACGTGTTTTGAGAATGCGGAATGTCTTAAGAGGATTAGGGGATCTCAAACGAGATAATCAAAATAATTGCAGAGACTTAAAGCCAAACATGTTTGAAAATAAACAGATTATCAATGCTCTAATTGTGCAATTAGAAAAAACAATTAATCCCGAACGTGACAAATTAAGATGTTTAACCACTCAAACGGTAATTGTTGTCATTATCTAACGCCACAATAATGGGACTGTTGAGTCCGTCGCACCCTTAAATGCCGGTATTGGTTTATGGCAGAGATTTTTCTAGCAGAGAGAACAAACCAAATATGGTGGCATTTATTGCGGTTAGAGGCTCCTGGAAAGCCAACTCCAGCCAATGCTAGACAACGAATCTGTTGAGCGGGCTGTAGAACACCGCAGTGGAGTTGTTACCAGCAGCTCAAGCTTCTGCCAACGCCACCTTATTTGGTTTCTCCAACGGCTCAAGAAACCCCCCCCCCAACCAAGGGAAACGGATGTTCAAGAATAACCAAACACATTTCACGCTTACATTTTGGCGACTGCAAGATGCTCATTTAAATATTAAACATTTCTTTTTTAGAAGGAAAAAAAAATCATAATTAACGGGGTAGAGAGTTCACTCATGGGGGGGGGGATGCAACACGCACATTTAATGCCAAGCGTAAGAAACACAATCCACAACAAGCACAAACTGGCTCGCTCAGCAAACAAAGCGACACAAGCAGCAACCATTACGACCGTAACACGGAAAACTGACGGCTAATCTAGGCCAGAGGTGTCAAAATCGTTTTGGCCAGCGGTCCCGTATCCTTCAAGTCTCAAATACAGGAGCATAAATGGGATATTCGACACAATATAAATTTGCACCTCTCGTGATTCAGGTAAGACGCGAACCAATAAACACGAGAGCTTTCTTACCGAAGAGACATACTTAGGCAATGGGTCACACCATGTTGTCAAACACGGCTTTGAAGTTTCATCAATGAGAAAGAATCAAATTCAATGACTTGTTACGTGGAAAATCCCGTAAAGAGCAGTCACCCAGCTAGTTTCCAAGGGAGATTCCGTGGTGCATCGGCACAGGAAGAAAATCCGACATCAAAAGTGATACGTATACGGAAGAAAGAAGATCACTTAGTTCAATTGAATGGAGTCGTTATGTGGAGCGCTAGTCGTGTAACTCTGAAGTCAATGGTATAAAACGTATTTGCGTAAATGCAGTGACGTCACTAGAGAGCTTGACTTGATTTCCAAGTTACAAATTAAGCCTCAATATCATGTTGGCAACTCCAGGACACAGCCTAGGCATGTACCAAAGAGATACGAGTTATTTATCATTGGATTACATCTGGATTGAATTACAGACTAAATATATTATTTTTAAGTGGATTTTCCCCTATTGCCATCTGCATTAAGATTTAGAATAACTTTGGAACTCTCGGTGAGTAGAGCATCACCCATGTGTTATAGAATGGTCGGGAGGATGAGATTTCACAGAAACGTTTCTGCAATCTCCCATCCGACACTTTCCCACAGACCCTGCTACAATGAAAAATGTTCATTGCGTGGCAGTCAAACAAATATACTTATTTGGCAGAGCTAGAATTTTGCAAATTAAGTACAAAACCAAAGTGAGGTCAGTTAAGTGCTCTGTTTTTAAAACCCATGAGAAAACCACTGACGAATACTTCTATAGCTGCATTTACATGAGGGAGCACATTCTAAACATGTCCACTTGTTAAGGACACTAGGGAAGTGGACATCGTTTAAAACAGGCACAGACTCCTGACTGGAACACGAGTGAAGACAAACCAGAGGGGAGTTCGACTAGGTGTCATCAGTGACGTCCACGAAGAAGGATGGACTTACGTTGGGCTTTCCATTCAAAGATTAATGTCCAGAGGTCATCACGGCAAATGTCGCCGATGCAACCACACCTTACGATCGCTTTGTTCCTTCTAGTAGACTCCGCGACTATTGCAGGGTCAACACAAAACCTGCAAAATCTGCTCTTACAGAGTGTGCACATCTGTTTGGCCATCTTTACTTAGAGGCCAGAAACGTATTTTATAGTTGTTTCATTGCGAGTTTGGCCCACTCCCACAATACATAGTTTATTTCATAATTGTCTCTAGAAAAGACTTACTTGCAATATGTTTTTAATAAGTAGTCTGCCAATGCCTTCAAGAGTATTTCGCATTTTGGGGGAATCAGAATTGCCTGAAGCAGTTCCATGAGGCCAGGTCAGATCAACTCACATTGGTTCATGATGTTAACTGCCAGCCTGGTATAAAAAAAAAAACTCTTCAAGTTCTACAGGCCTCACAATCAGGCTTAGCACCCAGATGAATTGGTATTGGCGAGTAACAGGTCTGCCAAATCCATGTCCGTATGTACAGAGTTAAACTTTAATGGATGGACAATGTGGCCTCCCCTATAGTTGTATGGCAGGGGTCACACGGGAGTGGTGAAAGGTCACTTAAAGATAACCAAACTAGTTATGAAACGACAAAGTAGGTCCTTTTAGGCAATTAACCAAGAGGGCGGAGCACTCGAAGTGTGTTGAACCATACACCGACAATCCTGTTTTGACCCACTTGTAGTGTCAGACTTAAGAATGGGACACTAAAGTTGTAAGGCTAACGGACTTATAATGCTCAAATGAACTACTCATAAAGGTAATGGCCATAAATATAATTGTGTTTCTAATTTAGCAATTGATACTTCGAAAGATTTTCCAAGTATGAGGGTAACTGATAAAAAAAAATCAATGGAACTGTGAACCTGTCGAATTTTGTGGTTGGATGTGAAAAATGTAGCAGCTTATAATCCTACAAAAAAGCTCTTTATTACGAGTGATAAACTCACTAGAATGACTGGGAGTCGGTATGTGGCTGAATGCATGAAGGATGAGCAGGTCCCATGGGGGAAAGACATGGATAGGGGAATACGCGACATGTCAACGCTCATCCATGCGTATACCAACACCGATGGGGGGGGGGGGGGAATAAAATACACCTTCAGTTTACACAAATGGCCGCTGGCCACAGGATAAACACCTCTGGTCTAGATTGCAGCTTCATGGTAAATGGGTGGGTATGGTGAGGCAGGAAGGGAATGGCAGGTGGGATGGGTGAGTGGTTCTAAGGTTAAACGAGTGCAGGGGGTCACAACAAGGCAACAACTTAGCACAACCGCAACATTTTGACTTTTGCAAAAATATCTCAATTAACTTTCATTGCGATGAATAACAGCTTTCAGTAAATTCCACATTTCAAATCAGTTTTTATAAAGTATACATTTTCTGCAAAGAACCCAATGGTTAGTGTTACGGTTAGTGTTATTAGAATTGTGAAGCACAAACAGATTAATAGACACGCAAATTTGATTACCAAAACCAGTCCCAATGAAAGTGAACGTTGACCGTTATGGACTCCATCTCCGTGAGAGTTAATGACGATCCACGTTCTCGATTTTGGGAACTTATCCGACTGAGAAGCGAACGGTGAACGCTTCCTCAAAAATTGTTTGCCCATCTACAAATACAGCGGTTTTGCTAAATTCCACCTTCAAGCGCCCCCTTGCACCCACTCAGTCACACACACACACACACTCACGCACTCGCTTACACGTACACTCACGCAAGCACACACACCTGCGTCGCTCTCTGTTCTCCCCGGACAGGGCCGCCCCGCTCTCCAGGGACGGGGCCGAGCCTCCCGACACCGTGGGCGGGACCGTCACGGTGACGGCGGGCACGGTGCCACCACTGCCGCCACCGATGCCCTCCCTGCTGCCCCGTTCGGGGGCCTCCTCGACCCGAGAGCGAAAGATGGCCGAGCTACTGCGAAGTGGAGCAACAAGACGGGATTCTCCAGCATTGGCCGGGGCCAGGGGGCGCGGGGGGCTGACTTTATGGCAACATTCTTTTCCATTAAAAAAACAATAAATCGAATTTTTACGAAGTCAAGGTGCTTCCTCTAGTTCAAACGAGCACGAGGTGGTGCTCATTTTTATTTTGTTTAATTGGTCCAGTGATTTAATTTGAACCCGCCTATGTTGGGGGCTAGTCAACGTGTAAGATGACCAGCGGTGACGATGGACTGAATGGATCCACCAACAGGCATTTGAATTCGTAACCTTCCGAATGCGAGTCGCTCACTCTAAAAGATTGTGTCATCTGGCCACTTTTCAATTCAACGCAACACCTACTGATACTATAATAACAGGGTCGCACAAGAGAATGGAATGAGTGCTCGTTTGGGTCTAACTTTGGAATGAGTCATATAATGCACTACCTAAGAGGTGAGAAAAAAAAAGTCATACAATTTGGATAGCCGAGTTCCTTACGTACAAAGCGCAAACCCATTTGGGGGTTGTTTCTCCGCAAGAGAAAAAAAAAGGGGGGAGGGGGAGAATTTGGTAAATGTCCATGGGAGTCTAATTGTACCAGAGAACAAGGACTGGTAAGCCTCGCCAGATGTCCCAAAAGAAGTTAGGAGAGCGCAGGAGACCGGAACACGGAGGACAGAGAATGTCCGCAGACGACATGCACACAAGTTAGAGTGCAATTTCTCCAACTGCATTCCTTGCACCCTGCCTCGGCACACTCTTCCACTATAGCCACACTTCTCTATGCAAATATAAATTAGGATTAGAACATGGCGCACACACTCAAGTACAATGTTAATAATTGAAATCCTTTATATAGCCAGTAAAGGGTCATAACTAAGCCCACCTAACCAGAACGGCTATCTGCTGAGCATGTTGGGCCAATTGGTTATGGAGCATTTATATGTCCAGGTGGAAACCAAAGTGCCTGGGAAAAAGGCCCCTTACCAATAGGAAATAACGTTTCAAAATTCAGACAGCAGACATCACCTACTGGTATCAGGTTGGCGACTCGTGGTACCTAAAAATCTCAACAATCCACCAACCCTGCCTCCGAAGTGTTACGACAGGTGTGCGCTACCATGCCTGGAAAATGTGTTCTCCAAGTGCTCAGCTGTGCCGAGCTGGTTGCTAGAACTGGAGTTAGAGAAACCATGAGTTAAGGGAGCCGACCTGCGTTTGTTCTCGTTTCCAAAAGCGCACAGCAGAGAGCAAGCAAGCAGGGGGGGGGACAAGCAAGGCACACGCAGGACAGGCACGATGGCAAAGCGGAGGGCTTGTACCCACAAAGCCACCCACCCACAGGGTCTTACCTGCCCACTGAGGGGGCTACGGCAGAGACTGGGGCAGTGCTAGTAACGTTCATAACGTCGTCCGAGACACGGACTGTGGGCACAGGAGTGGTGGACGTGGAGGTGGAGAGGACCGGAGGGGGTGAGGAGGGCGAGAGGCCTGAGGAAGAGTCAGAAGAAGAGACCTCTCCACCGTGCCTCCCGTTGGGGCTGCTAAATGACGGCGTCGGCAGAAAGACAGGGAGGAGAAAAAAAGGGAGATTACAAATGTAAACATACAGGTATTGGAGATGAAGGAACATTGAGAGAGCAAGTGCGACGATCTGGAGAAAGGAGAGGGACCGGCAGCATCCCAGGGGATGAAGTCATGAAGGAGCGAGGAGGCGAAGGTACAAGGCATGCAGCAGTCCTCTCCTGGATGGATACAGCAGCGGGGATTTTATACCTGTGCTGCAAAATGTAACAATGCGCCGTGATGCAAAAAAGTGATGGGGAGCCAAAATGAGATGAGCTATATGGTAATCACAATCTCCTCGGGAGTTGTGATCGATTGCAGGAACCTTTGCCGATTGTTTCCCCATCCACGTCCGATTTAATACGGGTAAAAACTATTTTTGGAAAAATTAGAGGTGGCATCTGGAGCCAGCCAGCAAGATAAAGATGGAGCAATGGGAGTGCTTTACAATGACTTCTGATCAATGACAATAGCCAAGACCGAATTAGGTATAAAATTGACTTCTTACTCGGTGTTAGGGTCAGGGTTAAGGCTACCAACGTCAATTACATATTCAGCGAGAAGTCATTAAAATTCTCAAATGCAATTTCATTTTGAAGACTCAAAGGTGTAATGGAAATTAAATATGGATGACCTATTGAAGAGATAAACAACTAGCTTATTCCTTCAAAATTGAGATCAGGTCTCCACTGCCTAGCAGCTGAAACTGGATTTACACCCGTATCCCTAAAAGAAAAAATTCTGGGAATTTATGTAATCAAACCATAGTTTTGATTATTTACAAGGGTTCAAAAAGTCGAAGTCATTTCTTGCTCAAAAGAACACCGAGGCAGTGATGGAAATTCCACATTCCGATGGCGGAGGCAAGTCTATCCACAGGACAACCACTGTTTAACTTTGCCACAAAGCGGTACTCATTTATCGACCCTGGAAGGATGATGGGCTGCGTCAAACCCCTAACCAGGATATTCACCTTTTGATTATGAACCACTCACTCCATTACTGAGCCACCTGACCGGTTGATGATGACGCTTACTTGGTTGTTTTGTGTTTCTGCATAATGACCGTGACATTTTTTGCCATTGCAATTATTTTTGTGTTTGTATTTTACCCCAGGCCATCCTTTACAAAAGAGGCTTTTTTGTCTCTATGCACTCTCACCCGGTTATGAGTAGATCAAATTGATTTGACAGCTTGAAACAAGAGGTGAAAGAAATTACGTTTGTTGGTCACCACTTTTTTTTTGCATCACGTCACACCCTCATCATGGACGCGCGTAATATCCGCGGTCACTTCACACAAGCCCTGCCCACCCCCCCAGCCTTAGCGGACTGCAGGTACGGGGGGGGGCGCGGTTGCCTTGGGCGGGGCGTTTGAGCGGAAAAGGGGAACAACCTTGGCATAGAGGGAAGGACGGCATTCATGCTCACCCCCCACCCGCCACACACACTGCCCCCCCCTCTCCCATCCCGCATGCCAGCACGATACTTGAGCACAGCGATACTAAAGAACCTCTTTGCCATTTGCCACGTAGTAAGGAAGCAGTCGAGCCTGCAGCACGGAGCAACCGTAGGGCATGCAGAGTTCTCTTCGGCGGGTTTCACCTCTTGGATCATTCCCTTGATTCTTCGGTGTGTGATTAGTCACCTACTTCATCATTGTTACGATTAGTTAGAGAGGTGCACCGAATATCCACTTTACGACCATATTTCCACAACCAGATCAACATCATCATCACCTATTAAGGCCGCACCACTCCCTGATGTCCTGTGCGGTGAGAGGTTAGTGGTGCGTGGTTGGTTTTGTGATGCAGTGGCAGGGTGTATATTATCGGATGAGGGGTCTCCGATGAGGGGTAGCCGGGTATGAGGAGAGGGGTGTGTAGGGAGATTCAGGGTGTTTGGTGAGGTGTGAGGAATGGAGCAGGGTGTTATCGTGTACGGTGAAGGTGGTGTGATGTGTATAAAGAGACTCTGGTATGTGAATGTGCAGTGTTGTGATTTGGAGGGTGCAGTTTAGTAGTTTGGCCTGGAAATATGGTTTGTTTTATTTCATAAAATATAGATACAGATATGACTAACAACCTTTGAATCCATATCCGATTGGACTCGTAACTTTGCATGATAATAAAAATGTTATTCGGTGCACCGCTAATTTTTATGCACAACTGTTTCAGTGCCGGAAAATAAACACCTTTGCCAAATACACAAACTTGCCTTGCAGTAAGAACTTCAACATCGCCTGTCCCTTTGCCACTGAATACATTAACATACAGGCAGCGGAGTGAGAGTGCTCACGCCACCTAGAATAACAAAACACCGAGGATGCCTGCTTTTATACAGCACACAGACTGATTTATATTTCTCCTCCCCCCGCCCCCGAACATCGTGCAACATTTACTGCCGCTAATAACTGCCCACATGGGCTCTCGTCTCTATAAAAAAAAAAGCCTTTTCGGGAAAGTGATTTTAGCCTTTTGGTAATTATAACCCCCCGACAAACCGCAGCGGTAAAGGTTCCGTAAAATGAGAAATCTAAGCTGGAGTAGCCAATAATTGCAAGGTTTAGAGTTTTCACAGTGGCAAATTAATTCAA
The DNA here is from genome assembly GCF_964198595.1 of Lampetra fluviatilis. Classification (NCBI taxonomy): domain Eukaryota; kingdom Metazoa; phylum Chordata; class Hyperoartia; order Petromyzontiformes; family Petromyzontidae; genus Lampetra; species Lampetra fluviatilis. The sequence goes on along the minus strand of NC_136279.1, from coordinate 3,428,232 downwards.
AACTCCGGCTATACCTGCCAAATGCTCATCATAGGTAAAATACATCCGCAGCTTAGTGCACGTTTGGCACCAAATCGCTGACCCCTTTATTGCAGAGGAGCTATTATGTGGTTTTAAATGATTTTTGTATCTCATTATGCGATGCCTGTGCGGGTTCCTAAGTACGGGGTACGAGCACAGCGCTGAATAGGATGTCAACACAATGAGAAACCTCATTCCACTTCTATCAGACAATCTGAATATTAACATATGGGAAAACATGTTTTTTCCACAGTGACAGTAGCAAAAAAAAAACCCTCATTATTTTTCACTAACCTGTTATTTTACGTGTTAAGTTCACTGAAGCAGTTACTTAGCAAATTAAACTCAACATATCATCCAGCGATGTACGAGACAAAAGTGCTGCTCTTGTACTTCAGGAAGAATGTGAACGACGTTAGTAGACACCAATGGCAGGGGGGTACCTGCGCTGGTACGCGGGTGCCGTGTTTTCGCTCGAATCATCGAATCTCCGTCGGGTGTAGGAGCTACTTCGAGCTAAAAGCATCCCCACCGTGTCCCTGCAAACACACACACACGTGCACACGGTACGCACGCACACACACACACACACAATTCCGCTATAAGCAGACGTACACACACACACTGAACGCAGGTTGTTTTAGGAGCAAACCTCTGGGCAAGTGTCGCAATCGTAGCATATCTAGCATGTGATTGTCAATTAATTAACTTTGATATATACAAAAAAAATCCTGTAATATGCAGAATTGATCGCTTGTTAGGATAGAAGGTCAAATACATCTGAAAGAGCCCAGAGTTTAGCAAACAAGAAGCTAGAGCAGCATTGCCGGTACGGAGCCACGAGAAGGATCTGCCACTCTGGCCTGCCTCACTTTGGCAAGCACCAATGGAAAAAGGCAGAATGGAAGGGAAATCACAGAGGCCCCCCTTGTGTCCCATGCTAAGCTGAAGACATGAGCACCTTGTACCCGTGGATGTCAATCTTAATGTACAACATCCACAGCTTGCTGTTTTCTCGTAAAGATTGAATGGGGTTCAAACAGTGAATGTGGGGGTGGGGGGGAGTGCATGCTGCAACACAAGTGAAATGCTATTTAGTTTTTATTATACTCTGGCTTAAACTTAAGAGTCGACACTCGCGTGTTTGATGGCTTCTGTTCTCATGGCTTCAGCAAGTCTCTGTAACGGACCACCAGTGTTGACTTACAACAAGTGGTACTCATTTTATATATCACGACAAGAGTTTACTTTTGACCGCTTACGGCCAAGTTAGCAGTTTGTTTGGTCACACAGCTCAATTCAAGTTCTGTTTAAAAAAAATGGACATTCACGGCATGTGTGCTTTTATTGGCACACTGAAGTTGCTGCTCGCTTAAAATAAATATGTTTGGGAACCTTTGGCTCGGTGAAAGAACACAATGCAAAATATAAGCTTTCCGCTGGCTAAGTGAAAATAATAATGAGCTATTTTTATACACTGGCCGGCCATGCGCATCACCGTTTCCTCCACGAATAAAAACGATGGGAATTTAAACAAAGGCAGAGAAAAAGATAAAAAAACTAAAAGTCAAGTGAAGAGCCACGGGGGTGGGGGGGGGGCGTTCTTGTTACCGATCACTATCCCACCCACAAAGTGAACCCAGCGAGGATATTAAAAGTAAAACATCGGTGTTTTTGTTTCTCTGCGCAAGCGACCTTTTAGGGTGATGCTCGATCGCATTGGTGGCCGTGAGACGGTGATGGAAATGTATCATTCCCACAGCAGGGGTCAAACAATCAAAAGCACAATTACGGTCGATTTCCCATAAAGCTGTACTCGTATAATCAAATGCAGAGGTAGGTAGATGCCCGGGTGAATGCCCAACTAAGATTTGAATTTCCGATTGAAATTCACGTACTCTAAGCAAAGCGCCACCGAGCAGGAAGGTAATCACATCTATATATTTTTACATACAGAATTTGAGTTTTCTGTCAAACACAGCAGAGTATTTGTATTGTAGACCAGCTATTGAAGGCAGAAACGAAATTACAATATGTAAAAAATAATAATAAGAGACAGATGAGAGCAGGTTGGAGTTCTTTTGAAAAGCTGGACTTGATAACGAAAAGCAACATACCAATAACGGCTGCCGGTCAAAAGCAATAAACAAGAGTGGCAGACAAGGAATGTTACACGTCTCAGACACGGAGATGGAGCATTTCCATCATTTTTGGTGCAGGTGCAAGGACATCGCAGCATCTTGAGAGATGGTGGCAGATTTATGAAGCCTTCATCTTGCAATGGATTGCACATGGCTGATGATGATGATGAAGACGACATAAATACAAACTCATGATATGTGGTTAGGAATCATTAAGGGCAAGAGCTCATAAAGAAGAACATTTCCCCTCCCCCCCCACCAAATATTAATCGATATCGTTTCGTTCCTTCAGTCAGAACTGGTCCAAAGTTTATTTGCTTACACAAAATTCCGGATAATATTGGTCTGAAAAGCGAAAAGGGCCGATCGACTGAAAATACGTATTCACATGTGGTCGATACAGAACCCTGTTTGCTTATATATATTGTATATATTGCCGTTATATTAAAATTCCCCCACCTATTCTCCTTCTCCTCCGGGTCGGCAGTCCCAGGCTTGCGCGGGAACGTGAACTTGTTGTCGCTGATGGTCGGAGGGACGCGGGCGAGTTTCGTGCCCAGGCTGTCCCTCTCTCCTGCCGGCTGCGCCAGCAACGCCTGCACGCCCCGGCATCAACACAATGAGCACAGGCTGCCAGGTTTACAAAGCAAAGCCACAGCGGGTATGCGTGAAGGCCAAGGCAACACGTGTCTTCCACACTTCCCAAAGGCTATAATCATGGAGGTGGCGAAGCAGTGTGATAGAACGCTTATGAAAAAGTGTTGTCGTGAACTGGTATCATCCCGAGCTACAAACTCTCCCCATCCCTATTTTCCTATACATGTGTGTGGTGGTGCCTATTTACATACACATTGCTGTACCCAGTGAGGGGGCGACGGTGTATTTGGGCATTTTTCCCACAACTAAGCCCGTGCCAATCCAACTGAACGTTCAAAATTCATACAGCAGGAATCAGTCCATCCATGGGACGTGCGAGGACATTTGATCAACTATATATTAACATGCAATTATGTCTCCGCTGCTCCATAAATCTAAAAATATTGTAATTGCGTTCTAGACAAGTTTGCCTTTTGATCGTGTAAAGAACTACATACTAGATAAGGCCTATATATAAAGACCCATGACATTGCACCCATTGTGAATTTGGTCATGTGTGTACGTGTTGGGTAGCAGCTATAAAAATAGTACCCTGTCCTTTTGATCTGATGCAATGAGCAGCCAACGGCAGCAAATCACACGTACACGGCACGGGCTACACGCTACACGCTGGTAGAAAACCAGCTTCTTCCAGTGCAATACTTCCAATCCTTTCATATGACATCGCATTTTTAAATAGTAAATCAAAGGCTCTTCACACCCAGACAGCATCGCAACCTCTGTACCACCGCTCATGATCGTAAGAATCACGAACGACACGGAAACTGAACGCATCGTATGTATGCATGTATGTATGTAAAACTTTTTTCGCACCATACGAAGCCAACCGTGCTCAGAGGTGCGGGGGAAGGACAACAATCAGAATCAAAATATAAATGTATACGGGTAGGAATCCAATGAGCTATACATCTTTTGCACAGATGACCAGAAGAAACTGAACACAGATTTAAAAGTGCATAGCTCAAGCGCCATCCTAATATCAGAAGGAAGAGCGTTTCAGACGCCCGCATGAAGCGCATCTGAAAGCGCCACGATGCACTAACCATCTTCGTTCAACGGCTATCCAAAAGCCGCTGCTGCTGCGAGGATGATCGAGTGTTGAGCCCAGTGTGCACGCACTCACACACACACTCACACACACACACACTCACCCTCTCGCGTTCGCGCGTCTCGGTGGTGGTGAGCCGGGGGCTCGAGGCCGAGCGGGCGATCCCCGAGCCGGCCTGCGTGACGTCGCCCCTCTCGCGGAGGGCGTCGCGCGGCGGCTCGCCCGCTCCCGTCGCTCCCGCCGCCGCTGCCGCCGCCTCGGGCAGCGCACCGTGACTACCGGTCTTGCGCAGGCCCGAGCGCCATGAGGCAGGTGCGCTGGCAGGGGGCGCAACGTCCACGGTCTTCTTCTCCTCCTCCTTGGGAGCGGCGGCGCCTGCGGCGATGCCGCCCGCGCCGGCTCGTGGGAACGAGCTCGGGAACTGAGCGAGGGTGGGGGGGACAAACACCCGGGGCGGGGGGGAGTCGGTGTGAGTCCAGGGGCAGCAGGCACAGGGTGTGGAGGGGTCGGCTAAGGAGGTCTGGGGAAGGAGGCGCATGTGAACGACAGCAGACGCATGCGTACGTGCATGCGCGATGGTTAGCAGTGGGGGGGGGGGGGAAGTCGTCTGAAGCGAGGGATTCTGGGTAGAGTGGGTTACTTTAACAAGTTGGGGATATTTCCTCTATTTTTTTTTGGCTGTCTATTTCAACTGACCCCCCTTTTATGAAAACATTGCGGTTCTTTCAACTTGGACTATGCAATGTTGTCAAGAGATTTAAAACATCTCCTAGCTTTTAGGTGCACAGATATATATATTTTGGTTTTAAATAAAGTATTATACAAAAAAATTAAGTCTAAAGGCTGCCAGGAGGTCAGTGAAATATTTAGAAAGAGGGGTCATAAAAGTGCCAAGGTAAAACGTGGACATTATGCTCAACAATGTATTATCTAACTTTGTATGTATTGGGAACACACAAAACCAAACACACACACACACAGGTAATTTCTGAGATGGGATTAATGGGCTCGTGAGGATTTGTGGGGATAGAAGGGAAAGAGAGGAGGGGGAAAAACTCCAAAACACAAAAGGATTTAAAAGAGAGAGGAGCCACCACTACCTGCCCTTTCTGGGGCACAAGCGGGATTCCGGTTTTACGCAGGCCCTGCCGCCACGTTAGCGGGTTTAGCGGTGCCACTGCAGGCAAGGTGGCGGCTACAAATTCAGGCTGCGCACGCCACACGGTCAACCGCAGGCAGGCAGGCAGCAGCAGCGTGGGCCACGCGGAGGGACGGCAGAGAGGACAACGCCCGGAACAAAGGGAAAGAAAAGCAAAGACAGAGACAGAGAAAGGCAAGGCACAGGCAAAATAATCAACAAAGGAGGCGGAGGAAAAAAAAATTAACGAAACAAGACATACCACACTCGGATGCAACACAGGAATACAGTCATTCATTTCAACATCAGCATCTTCCTGGAAGCAGAAACACTTGAGGAGTGAAGAGGCTCGGAGGGAGGAGACGAGAGAAAAGGAGTACAAGCAAAAGTGTTGTGTGACTGAAGGCCAAGTGCCTTCTTTAATGGCTGACCCTTTGATTTATTGAGAAGAGCTTGAAGGCTTTTTCAGGAGAGGGTTCTCGTGTATCGGGAGGTTTGGCCAATTACATTAATCGCAAGTGGGGAAAACCAGGGTACCTAGAAGAATGCGAGGATGACGTTCAAAACTCAGCACAAGCTGATAAATTCAAATGTAGTCCCTTCAAAAGGCCTCTAACCAAATTGTGTGCTTGTGGCATGGCAATTATACAAGTGTGTTATTTTTAAGAGATTGAATATATAAAACTACGTGACAAACCAAACTCACGACAAGAAGTTTTACTGTGCAATCTGGTGACCAGGCTGAAGACATCAGATCAACACTTGAACCCAGTTTCACTGTTACAACCACAAGTGGCTGGCAACCAGACACCAACTCAGGAGCAGCGCCAGCGAAGCGACGGGGATTATCCCAGAGCCACCCGGGGCCATCTGCTCCATTAAAGTAATGCCATTCATCAATTAACTGCTGGGTGAAGGGCTTCTTCCACACACCTTCCTGCCACCTACGGAATTATAAAAAAAAAATTGTTAAAGCAAAATGGCTGCGCTGAGCGGGATCCCGGCCCGTACCTTCCTGGAGGGCGACGTCGGGGTGGTGGCGGCGGGCGGCTGGGTGTTCGTCACCGTCAGCGGGGCCGGGGAGGGCGTGGTCTGCGTGGGGGCAGAGGGCGGCACAATGAGGCCGTGCGAGGAGGCCCGCGACGTCGGGGGGACGCCAGGCCCGGCGGGCGTCACGCCGGACGTCTTGTCCGGCATCGCCTCGTTGTTGTTGTTCACCTTGTTGTTGTTGTTGTTCTCCTTGACGGACGGCCGGTTTTTCCCTGCGGGTCAAAAAGAAGATTTTTTTTTAGATACAATTAACGTCACGTACGTATGTGTAATCGTATGTATGAAGGTTAAATGTCAACTGCGTGGACCAAGGGGACTAGATAAGTTAAGGTTAGAAGAAGTTAGTTGTCGACAGCACCAGGTTACTCAATTAAGGCTAAGTTGACCGAAGGATGAAGGCAAAGGGCAGGTCAATTATACATTTTGCAACTGATGTGCATGACTAATTCCATGACGTCAGCATTGTCATGTTATCGTCACCGGTAGAAATTACAGGAAGCAATCAAATGCTGTGCTGTAGTCCATGTTAAGCAGTGAAACCTCTATTGTGTTCCCATTTCACACATTTTACAAAATGTAAACTTAATTCCAATTTTTTTTTAAATGTACATTTACAAAATGTTACAATTCACCATCAACTAGCGTGCTTCGCATTACACACCAGTGAATGCTCCGTGGTTGCGACACATATCGCGCCTCAGTTATGGGTCATTAGTCACACGTCACGAGCAAATGTGTCACTGATGAGCATCGGCCCGCATCAACCAACTCTAAAAACAGCACCGCCACAGATGATTTCAGTGCAGAGAAGATGAAATTGCAAGGCAGCACGAGAGAGAGAGAGAGAGGTATGTAATACGAGCAACAGAAAGAGAGAGCAGCAGAGATGTACGGAATGAGATAACCAGAGAGAGATGCAGCATGGGAGAAGTATGCAGCGAGTGAATCTCTGGAGGAAGTGAAATATAACGTACCACCAGTAGCAGTGGGAGTGAAAGAGAGAGAAGCAGAGTAAGAGAGACAAAATGAATTGCATTTGTTTTTTTATGGCAATAAATCCCCTTCAACAACAAACATTCCCATTGTGTTTGACGTTCTAATTTGAAAAACGTATGGCAAAAGTTGTCTCTGTATAAAATGAAAAATCAGCAACAGGGCCAGTTGGGACCGCCAGGAGGCATCAAGCATGGGCAGTTGCCAACACACTCAGATGCCCATTGGCGATTTCCTGTCACTCTTTCATCTATTTCCGCTGCATTACTCTAATATCCTATGCAACGATGCAAGGGCATTCGTATTTAGGCGCAAAAAAACAACTCGCCACATTCATCGTTGAAACCGCTGAAGAAAACTGACGATATGCTAACAATACATTATCATAAAGACAGGACTCACTCATGTATAATAAAGCAAGCCAACCAACGCGAAGAAAAACATTAGTAGCCAAACCCAGGGAAGTTTTTCCCAGTGTCATGTCAGAAAAATGTGGCAGAGTTCTTCGCGACTTGGTTCTCAACAACTGCTGACTGAATAACATCTGTAACCTTGACAAAAACAATCTTTCTTTCTTTCTTTCGTATGGCTGCTGATGTAGAGCATCAACTACAATTTCATACTGAGGTAGTGAAGCCCAGATAACTGCGTCAGGAGCAGCGACGTATATCGCTGCAAAGTCTCCTTCATATTTGTGGATCGGGCAGTGCATCATTATGTCGTTTGAGGTGTTCTGGATACCCACAGTCGCACGCTGGACAGTTTATTTTATATCAGTGCATTGGGTTATCCACATCTGCCATGGTTTGTGCGGATGCTATTTAGGGTGGACCATGAGCTTCGTGGACAATGACAATGATCAGATGGCAGTTGAGGCCACAGCTGCATTGGGGAGCTCGTTTGGCAGAGTCTGTGCGGCCGAGCGACTGTACCTGTGTGGTTCTCGGGCTGCGACTCGGCCTCAGAACCCTCCTGGTCCTCCTCCTCGTCCTCGTCGTCCTCCTCCTCCTCGGAGCTGGAGCTGCTCGTCTCGTCATGCTTGCTCTCGCCATCACCCTCCTTCCTGCTCGCAACAGCCGACAACAAGGGGGCAGTGTAGGGGCCCTCTCTCTGTTCATTAACTGGGTTGCGGATCATTGTGGGCTTATGCCAAGGAGCCACTGCCAACATTCGCAGGTGGCCTCTGCAAAAAGCTGAGCTCCACACTCCAGATGATTTAAAATGCAGCGGCCAGAATTATTAGCACTATCATCGGTTTTTGCAGTTGTGCTGTATGGAAAAGGTCAAAGCGCCCAGCAACTGCAGCGAAACATCAGGCATCGTACCCAGCACCACGCGGTACAACCTGAAGACACATCAGGATTTCTTCTGTTTCTATGCCCAGGACTGATTCCTGCCACTCGATGTTTGTCTTTCTTAGATACATTGCATTACTGTCTTCTCACATAGCTTTCAAAATAAGTTGTGCACTAAAAAAAAAGTTATTAGTATGCATAGGCAGCCATTGGTATGTTCCTCTTACAGCCTGAATACCATCTGGGGCCTGGCTTGGCAGAGACATAGGAAAAACAAATCTCTATCTGTTCTTCATGTTTAAGGGCCCCTGGCCACATCAGATCACACGGCTTGTCTGGGGATCTGTAGTGTGTGCCAATGATCAAATTCAAACTGTTGTCAATTTAACTTTAGCGAGGAGCTAATCATAAATGTAATATAACGGCCTCATTAAAAATATTGCTCACTTCAACATGGTTATATACAGCAGCTTATGTTTTACAATTCAATGACTGCCTTCATTTGCCATCAAATACAACGGGTATCATCATGCCATGTGTCCCTTTGGCTTAAGAGTTCATGGTACATGTCATAACCAGCAAGCGACCAGGGGATTCCATGACCAATCATGCATCGCTTTGTCAATGTTATTACATGTTTAGTGGCAACATGTTTTCCAAAACACAGTAACCTTTTCGACAAACCATACTTCAACCTCTATCTGTGCATGGATCATTTGCTTCCACTGCTCAATGCTTGACCGCCACTCGACCCGTGAATTTACATCATCAATGGCAGTTCCGCTGCCAAATAATTATTATCTTCACTCAGGACATGCGCGGTGATTGTCAGTGCATCATCGACGAGGAAGCGACAACTCTCAGTGACGGAATATGAACAGTGCTTTGTCAAAAATATAAGTAGACGACTGGATGGCCTTAGGGTGTTCCATCACACTGCTCAAGTAATGAATTATGAGACAATTGAGCTTGAATTCAGGCTCCAGTACCCGGTGATTAAACCAAATTCTGAGACTTACAGCAATGGGAGACTTCAGAGGAGCTCTGATCTTAAAAGTATCAGTTATTAGAAAGACCGGCTAGAGATTGATCGTCAATACGACTAAGAGCATGGTATTGGATTTTATTAAGTAGCCTTTTTGCTTTGACTTAGATGCACCACCCCCACTCATCAGGGTTGTACTCTGTGTTGGATGCCACTCACGGTTTAAACATTCAGGCTTATACATCTGGAAGTTAGGCGCTTGGCAACCGCGAAACCCTTACCCTCTAGATTTGATGGAGTTGGTGTCATTCGACTCGATTATCTCGCTGTTAATGGGTTGCTTCTCCTTCTCGATCTTCATCTGTGACGAGAGAGAGCATGTACACATCCACACAAAGACAATGATTCCCCCGTATATAGCCTTCCAGGCTGCAGGGGCAAGTGTTATTAGAGAGCACCTATGAAGGCGGGCACGGTATATGAGCGGGTGGGTGGTCAGCACCACTCCCGGCCGACTTTCTCACCCCATAGCTCATGCTTACACACCGCATCAGGTACGAAATTAAGGCCAAGTTGACCACGGGGAGGCCCAGGACCAGGTTCAGATATTCGCCACTGTTATTGGTCGTGAGCGGGAATCGAACGCGGGTAGACAGGTTCGTAGTGAAGTCCGCTAACCACTGAATTCAGGCCTGTTCATCAACATTAGCCACGAGTGTTACAAACCATATGTCAGTGGCGAAGATGAAATGCAATGTATGGATTTTAAAAGCACTAAAATGTTGATAACACTCTCTCCAAATATCAACAATTCATAGTACACATTTTAAAGGAGAGGGTGTTTAGAAAAAGAGAGTACCGCGGGCACGCCTTTGAAAACTTCAGCAAAGTAAACAATCGTTACTTAAGGGCGGTATAAACACCAAAATTGAAAATGGTACAAAATCTCAAAATGCCATATTTGGCAAGAGGGCAGGAGCACAGTTGGGGGGGGGGGTATAGAAGACAAGCCAACCTAACACCATCCCCAAATAGGGGGGGCCCAGTAGGTGGCTGCCATACCCACGTACCGTTTTCTGCTTCGTTTGCAGCTCTTCCAAATAGCTGAGCACATCTTCGTCGGACACATCAAACGCCGTCTGCCCCTGCATCGCAACAAGGCACGCGGACAGCGGAATGCGTGGTGAGACCCGACAACAGTGTGAGCTTCAAGCGTCTTCTATTCCAACAAGTTGCGAGCTGGCATGCATTGTCTCATCAGAATGTCTCATCATGAGACAATGTGGGCTAACACACTCAATTATGAACCCTGTTTCCAGGGGGTCAATGAGCAGCTGGGACGAGGAGGGTGACAATTTTACTCGCAGGCCCCCTTCTTTAGATGAAGGGCCTGAGCTGGAGGCTACTTAGCCCACGGGGCTAATCTGGACCTGGGTGACAGCCCATTATGTCAAAGTGTCCCCCCATTCTGCTCAAAACGAAACAACGCGGGTGACCACTCACCTTCGCCGGTGGCCCCCCGAGAGCCAGCAGTCACAATATTTACAACGTCCCCGTGGCAAAGAGGACAAAACCCACTTGCAACTTCCAACAAAGTGACCCTCATTTTAATCGAACCCGACACAATTAAACGCGGACGAACAATCAGCGTGCGCAGTGCTGCAGTGGCGCCGCGCGCCCGGCCACCGACCACTTTGTTGAGCGCCTCCATGTTGCAGAAGTTCTCGACAAGCACGCGGCACGCCTCATCCTTGCCCCAGTGCGCGGCGGCGTGCAGCGGCGTCCAGCCGTCGTTGTCTCGCACGTTCACGTCGAAGCCCGCCTGCAGCAGCAGCCTACGCGGCCACGCAAGCAAAAAGAGACATGCCCCTACAGCCATACAAAATGTCGGGGGGGGGGGGGGCGCAGGTGCTAATAATGAGCAACGATTAAGGCTGACAAGCTCCGGAACGATGAGCGGGGCCGGGTGATGCGGGCCAGCGCCCTGAGAACGATTGTTTAAGGGTTCTTTATAAATTAAAATGTATTATTATTAACACCACACCCAGGACACCTTGGTCTCCTCAGCAGTGATGCTTGCATAATTAGGTCACTTCTGAAAAATAATATCTCTGTGGGCTTTGCCAGGTAGGATGGGGACGGTTTCGTTTTATTTGTATGTTTTTGGATAATTTGTTTACCTTTACTATACTTTGCACTCCTATCGTGTTTTTGTATTGTTTGTTTTTCTAACGTCCTGACCCGCCCCGGCTGGACATCTGTGCAAAAGAGCATTATAGTTCATCGGATTCCTCCTCCAGTATAAATAAATATTCTGATTATGAGCCCAGAGGAGGCCCTGGACCAGTTCATATCACGGATGTTAGCCGTGACCAGGAATCGAAATGTCGCCTGCCAGGTTCGTCACGCGGTGCGCCAACCGCCACGCTGACGTCTAACGCTCCCACCAGTGCAACAAGTGGCCGCCGTGGCCGCCGTGGCCGCCGCGGCGGAGCGCTCACTTGATGACGTCGATGTAGCCCTTGGCGGCGGCCACGTGCAGAGCGGTGCCGCCCGACTTAGGGTGCCGCACTTCGTCTATGCGTCCACTGTTGAGCCACTGGCGAGCGTCGCGCATCATCACCTGCTCCTCCTCCTTGCGTGCCGCGTCCTGGTCTACGCCTGCTCCCAAGTTGGGCGTACGCACGCACACACACAGACACAAAGACAGCCTGGGTCAGCTTTACTCACCATAGTGGCAAAGGCCTCATTTACTCAAGCAAAGGGAACAGCAATAGGCGCTGAGACATTTGCTTGGTTTCATGACCCATAAGGCTTTGCGGCATCAGATCCTTTCGCTCTGACCCCTACACAACCTCCTTCACCTTACATGGCTCGAGGGTGGGGGTTAGCGGAAGAGATGTTCATTCCCATTCTGCTGTAATGTACACCGATGCCTTCTTTATTGAGGGCGATAATGGCACGTAAAATAAAGATTGATTGATCCAATGTTCTAAGCGGTAGGTCTATTCACAACCAGGAAGTTAAACATGGCTAATTCTGAGATCAACCTGATTCTAAGCGCGAGGTCTGTTTGAAAAGTCAGCCTGAGAGCCAGGTTACGGGACCCCGTGGGATCGGTTCGACCCGATCGGACCCTAGTTGCCAGGAGCACATTTCCCACTGGCTGTGGGACTAAGGCATTAGACTGCACACACACACTAAAGCTGGTGTTGCATACAGGCGAGATATGGCCAGCACCATGCCTGACCACCTTGGTCTTCCTAGTGATGGTATTTACACAAGAAACTTGATCAAGGATACTTACCTGCACACACACATGCGCCCACATAAAAGCACATAAATTTAAATACAACAGTTACTGGCTTTCCAAAGTCATCACACAGTCTAACTGCGGCAGTGAAACTTGTGCTCTTGTCAAACAAGCATGAGTGATTTTTCTGTTGGAAAAAGTGTCGTCTAAAAGTGTTGGGTGAAAATCACTCCCGATGTTTGAACGTTACTGCGTGAATAGAAGTGCTGCGTATCATAAATGTAGTATAAATGACGTGCCAGTGATTTATGAACAATAATAAAATACATCAACCATTATAAATGTCTTGCGCACACACACACACAGGCAACGATCCATTTTGCAACAGCTGTGCAGATGGGTCAAATTCTAAAAGTCAAAGTGACCTCGTATTATCTCTGCTGTTGGCCGTCAGATAGCGGTTACAATTCCACATTTCCATGGTGCGGGGGCAAGTGTCTCCAAGAGACCGACTCCAAAGACTGAACCACTCGGTGGTGGTCACAAATGTCAACACGTGGGAATCAAAGTCACGCTTGCAAGAAACATGAGGTCTCAACGAGCTCTCACCTGGCAAAAATTATGTCTTTGAATTCATACATTAGTTTTAATGAACCCAAAATTATTATGAGTTAAGTGTATCCATAACCAAAGAATGAATTGTGCACATGTAAAAATGCACTCATGAGATCACTGCTGTCCGAGACAAATGATTCATCATTACAAAGGATGCAACATTACAATAAATCACAAACTATATATAATATACGTGTGTCAAAAAACATTTTTGAATTCCAAAACACCAGAAACTCAATGCAGACCTGTCATACCCTCATCGAGACTGGAGAAAACATAAATCCACAGCTGAAAAACCCACCCCTTGTCACAACGAACACAATAATTTGTTACGCGCGTGTGCGCTCTGGCACCCGCGTGTCACCGCAGCCGACGTTGAAGCCATCTCACAGTCTCGACGATGATACCGAGACGACAGATGTTTCGCAAACCAACACGCGCGCAAGCGTGCGCGTGCTGGGCTGAGTTTGAGATGCAGGGTGAGATCAGGCTTTGGAAGCATTGGGGGGCAAGCTCAGGCACCTTAACCCGATGTACCAGGAGGAAAAAAGAACAAACATTAATTTTCGCTTCACCACTGGGATTGACGCTCGTCGATTGTGAAATCTTTATCATCACCAGCGGCCTCAAGTGCTTTGTTAATTGTAGAAGAGAGAGAGAGAGAGCGCGTGCAGGGCTTTGATTGAGTCCATGTCACCTAAAGCAGGGTGTGTGGTGGCACCTATTTGCAATGCAGCACCTTAGAGGCAGGGTTGATGGATTACATAACAGATTACGATCGTGTGTTGCACACAAACACATAGGGCAATGGAGGTGGCCTGCGAAAGGTAGAAAGACAAGTATTATACCGGCCAATATGCAGAGATATTGTTCGTGTTGTCCCTGTCAGCCATCCCTCTAAGGTGGATACAAATAGTTACCATTTTGTGGTAAAGCCAACGGTGGTTGCAGTATGGAGAAATTGGCATGCACTTATAAACACTGGATTTTAAGTTGTCAATGTAGTTGAATAATGCCCCAGTGGAGGAAGACCTGAATGCTAATTGGAAGTATTTTAGTCCCAAAACCTTTGATTAATTTTAATCATGGTGCACAGAATGCAACGTGCCTCAGCTGCACAATGGTTTATCCAGACAACATCCATTCAAAAAAACTGACTTACATAACCTGAAATGGGTCATTAAAAGGACACTGACGGACAAAGCTTGTATTCAGTGAAAAACTGCGAGTAAATGTGCTTTTAAATAAAATTGCCCCATTTAAATAATGGCCAAGTGCAAATACAAGCCTCTTCTGTCATCGGCAACATGGCCTCTTACAAACATCACGAAGCCACTTTCCGCCGAGCCAATTTTCTGCTCACCCATGTGAAGCCAATAAATCGAGCTAACGCAGGATTAATTTCCACAGAGCTGAGCCCCACAGCTCACCGGCGTGGCTTTATGATTCGCGAGGCCCAGACGAAAAACACCACGGGGAAAACCAGATGCGACGACAACGGACCTGAAAGAGCGACGCCCGGGCCACCTGTTTCTGGATTTATTTCACTCCCCCCCCCATGCACTTTACAAACCAAAACAATAAACACAAACCATATGGCACAGTGCAAAAAAGCAGGCACTGGTACGGCGTACTAATGTTGTGATCATGTTGTGCACGAGATATTAAGTTGCAATTTCTTACGAAAAAGCAAGTTTTCTGACTTACCTGCACAGACTTGTGGATGTTATAAACCATCAAATGCATTGATTTTATCGGAGCAATCCAGTTTCCTCAAATACCCATGAACAATCTCTGGATTGTAAGGCTTTCCTGGATAAATGAAGCAAATATTGCCACGTTTTATTTTGGTCCAAATGTCTTTTAGAAAGCAACCTTCATTTACCCTCAGGACAATTTTTCTAAACATCTCCTGATCTGACTGAGTGACTGTGGTTAGAAAAAGTAACCCACAATTAAAGGATTAAAGTTGAAATCCTAGTCAGGGGGGGGGACTATGCCAATCATCCCTCCATGGTCAATAAAACGAGTACAACTTTGTGGGTGATCAACAGTGGACGACCTTTCATTGACTGGCACCCACGTTTAAAATGTATTAACACTCTGACTTTGTCTGAGTGTTAATAAGTTCAAACAACGTAAGGCCTATTTAAGATAAACCGCACGTACAAAAACAAAGTGCTGCACCAGCTATAGCTTGTTTTATTAGCGAAGCGTGTACGTTTAATATACCGCTTTCATAACCTTTTGTCAATCGCTTGTGTGATGCAGAGCGATGACAATTCAGCAGCTTATGGATTATTTTTAAGCATGTGGGATACTGATGACATACCAGTGAAGCGAATCAGTGATAGGAGAACCAGAGTGGATCAAAGTTGTAATAATTGCCCATGTTCAAGAGCACTGAAGCAGTACCACTGGCTTCCCCCGAGTTTCAATTCAGAGTCCAGACACAGACGAGTGTAAAAACACAACCGCATGTTCTGGTCACCAAAAACTGGACAAAAAAAAGCTTGAAATGAATTTGCTGCCACTGACAACTACATCACTTTAGTTTCATTGTCATGCAGATAACACTATTTGCATTACACGTAAAAGTTTGCATCTTGTATGAGACCAGAAGTCGTTCTGTAGCGTCTTCTGGCATGATGCGATGCCACTTCAGAATTAAGAATGCAAAGTGCTTCATCTCTCGACATGCCACTAATCGCACGAATGGGAACAAAACTGGGAGCAAAACAAAAGGCAAGAATATAAGCGAAGCAGCGCGTTGCTGGCCCGCAAAAACGTTGGATTGGATGCGGTAAAGTGACCCCCCCAACCACGCAGGAGCGCTCCGTTCTCTGGCAGCGGGGTCGACATTGAGATGTCACTGCCTAGGCGGAAGGGAGCGAACCAATGAGCGAACGGGCATCAGGGAACAAACGTGCACACACCACTGATGTGCGCGCTATTTATACAGCGTGCGCCGTGACTTTGTGGGCTATGTCCAGTGGCAGGGAGGCCACACGGCGCCCACAGGGTGCGCGCGAGCACTCCGACCGCAGGCGATGCTGACACGGTCTCACCCCCCCGCGTGGTTGTGAAGGGCTCCACGGAGAGAGAGAGCACGTGGCGCTATCCGCCGTGTCGCGTTCCAACAATTGAGCATCTATCCGCGCACCTGTCGCAGGCAGAATATTGTGTTCTCTTCCTTCTCCCCAGTGGCCAGGGAGAACTGCAGTCATTCGAAATAGCCAAATGTGTAAGAATTTTTTTTTTTTACACCTCCAGCCACTTTTAGAGAAGCACACTCTGTTCGGGAACACGGGTTGCGGGTTTGGGAAAGTGCCATGGACAAGGCAACGGAATCCTGAAAAACATAAATGTAACAATGGGTCCCCCTTTGCATATTTGTGTACGTACCGTGTAGACATTGAATAGCAGATTGACAGAAATGGACCCGCAAAGGTTTTCTGAAAAACCGACGGCATTATATGTACCTGTACAGCACGATTGTGAATCCACTGGTGGATGAGTCTCTCTAACACCATGCAAAATAAAAACCTCAACAAAGGAGTTAGACTATAACATCCTAAGCAGGACCCTTCCAAAACAGGCATGAGACTGTTTTGGCTGCCTAGTCAAGTGGCACTATGGATAAAGCATTCGGCTAAACACGGACTTTACAGTTCCATACCGCTCAAGCCCATCATCTCTCCTGGGTAATTAAAGAGGCTTCACACGGTGGTACGTGAGAGGTAGCCATATAACTAAGAGGTCAGAGCGCTGAGGCTACACCACCGGTATATCCAAGGTTGGACATCTAGGCCCATGATTAAAGCAGGTTATCCTGTAGTGAATCGATGGTTTCAGCTCAGTGACAAATGACTGCAAGCAAAAACCACCACGTGAAATATGGCTTTATAATTAATTTGGATAAATTCCAACTCTGAGAATGTTAAATATTGGTTTTACTGTCGCGCAATGAACATGCGTGCTTTGTGGACAAGGGGGTCACTTGACAGGAGGTAGATCTGTGATGTCGTTTCGACGCGCTGTTCTCTTCACGCGAGAGATGCAAATGGAGCCCGATGCAAATCGCACAATTGGGATAAAATTGAGGGAAGATACAAAAAAATGACGTGCCAGTGTGAAGTGAACTGTGGTCACATCCTATACAATGCTCACTTGAGAGCAGGGAGACTTTGTGAATATTAAGCATGAAAACTGTTTTATGATATCAATTGCACGGAACAAAATAAACACATTTGCAAAGCTGATTATTTGAAGGTTCGTAATTTTAAAATAACTATGAAAAAAAACAATGGAGAGCTTTAGTCGATGAAAAAAATAGTATTGACAAGGGAAAGCGCCAGTGGCTTTTGTTTCTGGCACTTATCAGGAACCGCAGGGCCGTAGCGAGGGAGGGAAGAAAGCCTTCTGCAGCAGACTCCACAATAGCGCCCGCAGCTCGTTGTCACTCAACGAGCTCGCCATCCTCTTCCCAAATAGTTTATGCGACCCGCTCGAAAATCCTTAACCTTAAAGCCACAAATTTACACCAAAAAAAGAGACAAATCTCCAATGAAATGCCAAAACAAACAGAGATATCCCCGTTTGGTCATGAGTACCAGTATGTGAGCCCAACAGTACATGTCCGATCGAGACACTGGTGCCCCTCTGTGAGGAATTAGGAATTTCCACAACTGGCTCAGTCACCAATGGATGTGAGGAAAACCCAAAGCTCACTTGAGCAGTGAGAGTTTCTCAGCAAATACCGTTAACAATCACCTTTTAAGGCCTGCACTGCACAAGCGAGACATATGGTCTGATTCACATATGCCTGACCACCTTTGTCTCTCCAGTGCTATTTACAAACTGCATCAGGTAATAACTCTTATGGCCAAGTTGACATCTGCGAGGGCCACAACAACAAGTTCAGATATACCATCAGCTGGCAAGTTGTATATCCGAGAATGGAACCCAGGTTAACGGAATCATAGCACAGCAAGCGAACCGCTGCACCACCACTCCTCTCTCTTACACACACACAGTTGCATGCACAACTAGGCCTGTTAACATACATATATAATACAAAAAACTTCCACAGACAATTGCACTTTGGCCAATGCAGCAGAATTCACAGGCAACCATGTCCAAGAGTGAGAATTCAGAAAAAAAATAAGAATTACCATTAAAGGAAGCCCCCCCACCCCCCCGGCCACAAAATTAATGCACACACAGCCGTATTTAATTGTTTAGAGTCAACGTTCCTTTGGTATTTTATGAGCAACATTTTCCACTCCATGTCTGGGCTGCCTGGCAGCTGCCCCAACCTCGCCGCATGGCAGTGGGTTGTCATAGGGTAAACGCACGGTCTATTTATGGCCATTTTCCCCAGCTGCCCGCCCACCCGCACACGAAAGGGCTCCTGTGAAAGCACATTTGGCCTGGGCCGATGGGGCAAAAAGGGAAGAAGCCACTTGTGCCGGACAACGGCATTTAGCGCGGACACTGTACATAGCAGATTGCATTGTAACAAAAAGTAACGGTGCGTTGAAACTGAATCGTGTGAAATTGATAGGGCGAATAAAATCATGAATCAGCTCTTGAACCGAACCGTTATCACTAATCGTGTCAATTGACTGTACCCCAGGAGAGGGAGTGGGTGAATTGTCACATGCCTATTAAAATGAACTGAAAATAACGTAGCGGCAAACACGGTGGGTTCGTTGGGGTCACTTTAAAGCCGCCGCCGCCGCCACCACCACCACCACCCATACCCCCCATCGAGTACCAGAAATTTACGCGAACACAATTTAGATTTTCCCCAGTGCTCTTATCTCATTCCAGGAACCAAAACGAGTTTGGTTAAACAACGCCAACCAGTCCCATCACTTTCCCTTTGACCTGGTTATTATAACAACACGAGCAGTGCAACTATTATGCTGCCTAGGTGTAGTTCCCGTCCAATTTCTTATTAGACACCGACAATACTACATTTTGACTTAAAACTTTCGTGACTGCCTTTTGGCTTCTTTGGTTCTTTCGGTAAAGTCAAGTAGATAGAAAACTAAAAATGAAGTTAATAAAAATTATAAAAAAAAAACACTGATAGAAACGAGCCTGGTTCTTAAACGGAGTCAGTGTACTGGCAATCTCGAATGTGGACTGTAGCCTGGTTATTAAGTTTGGTGAGTGTACTGGCAGTCTATAATGTAGACTGTAGCCTGGTTCTTAACCTTGGTGAGTGTACTAGAAGTCTATAATGTAGACTGTAGCCTGGTTCTTAACCTCGGTGAGCGTACTGGCAGTCTAAAATGTAGACTGTAGTCTGGTTTTTAAGCTGGTGAGTGTATTGGTAATCTATAATGCAGACTGTAGCAATGGTTAAACTGAGTGAGCGTACTGGCAGTCTATAACTTTACCAAAGGAACCAAAGAATACTGCCAATACTGTTAAAGGGTTATAACCTGCATAGATGGAGTGGACACTGCACCCCGAACTTTAATTTGCCGACATTATAATAGCAGCAATGTGAAATGCACACGCAAGCGTTACATTGCAGTTGAGGACACAGCATGCATTGCGTGCAAAGCTCAAGCACATCACAAGAATACGCTCGAGACTGCGCACGAATATAAAACTATACATAGCGACACAACGACAGAGCCATCCGTTTAGCTGGACAGATTCTTTGCACAAGCAACAAAAGCTCACATTCGTCAATAACACTGTGGCCTGAAAATAAAATATATAATCGGTGACGTTTCGGGCAATGTCCCTTCTTCATCGCACTACAGGCACATGTGCGAGTACTAATAAGAACAAAAGAACGACAGCACATGTAAGGAAGGAATTATGTGATAAACACGACACACTCCCACCCTCATTTGTCTCCCCACTGCTGATATTGGAATCACTGTTATCAGGCACTTATTTAAAGTTGTGTCGACCCAGAGAACCTAGCTTATATATCGATCGATGCATTTCCCCATAGGTGTAACGTTAAACACAGTCACACAACTCTGGACGACGCAGGCATTCCCTGCATACATTACGTTACATACGTGGGCACACATTTGTGCAATCACAATAGTTCACGCCCTCCCACAAAGTGGAGTGGGGGAGAAACAAAAAATGTCTAAAACAGGACAGCTAAAATTAGCATCTTAAGGGCAAACAGTAAGGTTACAAAGTAAGCAAGCCAGGCCAACGTGCACTGCCTACGAAGCTCCATGGTTCTCAATGCTCACACACCTTTAGCACAGCAGAGATACATTCACGATTGTTTTAAAATAACCCCAATACACAATGCGTCCTGAACCGTGGGACCATTCAGAACTGAGAAGAATCAACAAGCTCAAGGTGTGTGCAGGGAAAAACCAACACAGGACGGACAATAGCTCAGGTCAACAGATGGTGGGTGGGAGGAAAGTTGTGCACAAAACATCAAGAAAGAAACCTTCGAGCCCGATGATTTCCAATGCGGTTGGACTGCTGTGATTGACACACTGTTGAGCTCGGAGTTTGTGCCAATTCACAATATTAACCACAAAGAGACTCACTGCTCGAGCTTGCATTGGGGCGTGGTGCTCATCTGCAGTGGAAATTCTATACTACTACGGCAGGAGTAAACACAGTCTTCTTTACGATCACCACAAACCGACTTTCCGAAGGGGCCAACACAATTTTGTTTGGCCGAGAAGTCGGAATAGGCTGGACGTCTTCCAACTGGGATTTGAACCTGCTATCTCCTGACTGGGAGTCGAGCCCTCTTGCCACATGGCCTACCGAGGTAACGTTCAAGGCCAAAAATATACGGCGGCGTCAACATGCTAAGCACGTATTTACCATCATCATCTCAATGACTGCATCCCCAGCACAGATGACCGATGTAGGAAAATGCATCGCATCACCTGGATGCCATGAAGATAACACGTGATTCTCTTCCCCGACCCCCCCTTTTTTTGGCAACGTTTCCATCGTGAAACCAAAAGGCATGGGGGGGGGTGTTCCCAGGAGACACCAGGGAGACGCAGCAGACAGTAGTGCTGCTCAAAAAGGACACATGTTCTTCTGGAGCCGATGATTTACGACCTGGACATACCGGCCAGGATGTAAGCTGCACCAGGCCACCACACTGTCAAATCCCCCTGTCCGAGGCAGGCTGGTGGCATTACTAGCACAGCTCGAAAACATCTTCAGAGATCGCCTTCATTGACAACTGCCTTAGACGAGTCACAAATGTGTAGAGCTGACTGTAAAATGCTCATCAGCCACCGTCTAAAACATTAGCCTACTGAGTGCTGGGAGCACACTTTTTTAAAGTAGTAATTCTCTTGACAACGAATTGCTCTGCAATTTCCAAGTAACAGCTTAATCCAGTACTTGGGGAATTTTCAAGTGATTTTATTACTCAATACTTAACTTTCCAGCACTGCCTAAAGGCCACCAACAGAGATGAGTGCAATCGCATTGCTCCTGTGAGCAAGGAGATACTTTATTTTTGGCATCATGACCAACAGAAGAGTGTAGGTACATACTCAATAATGTACACACGTTACTTATTTGGAATATGAGTGTTCTTAACAACACAACAACACTCACACCCACGCGCGCACACCCACAGTAAAAGCCAGTTTAGCAGCGTGCATCATTGCAGTTTTGGTCAATGAGGAATATCCCACCGAGCTCAACAGATGCCACCAAGCTACAGCAAGCATTCAGGAAGGACCGATCTGGTACAGTAGCTTAACGCTCGCACGTAATTTTCCAAATTTAGCCTCGACTCCAGAGATTAGCAGCCTCCTCCTGGACACGGCATCTACAGAATATTCTGCATCAAAAATCAAAGTATCTCGCTCTTCATATGGGAGACACTCAACTATGCCGGCTGTCCTGCGCCGGTGGTGGTAATTCTACATTACTATGGCTGGGTAGGAGAAGCAAACATGACTTCTCAATGTGATACTTATTTTATTGACCCCAGAGAAATGATTGAGTCAACCCCCCCCCACCTGGGGTTTGCGACTTTCTATGTTTGAGTTGGGTGCTTTAACAACACACCATAAGGTTGAATTCATATAATAAAACGCTGGTTACCCTGCTGACATTTGGGCTGATTAAATATTTAGAAATGATCTAAAGAAATTGTGTTTCCGAATTAGTAACGGTAGTAAATGTACGCAAAGCAAATATGTGTTTTGATAACGGCTCTTGCTTAAGAGTTATTCAACACCTTCATGGTTCTGTTTAAGCCATTTGACCATCTACAGCTGCACCGCTTTTGAAATTGGCTCTCCGTGCATCAGGCATTAAACATGAACCCTGAAAATGGCCCTGAATGTCAGAGCATTGAGCTGAAAAGGCTGATATTCTGCAATGGAATTCAGGCAGCCGCACATGATTAAATCAGAATCTCAAGTGGGGTGAGTGCATCGTCTCAGCACAGCCAAAAATGACTGAATGAAAAGGACCTTCGCATAAATAAATTTGGTTATGCACCTATTCTATCTGCATCACACATCTGGGAAGTAACTGTTTATTTTTATTTGAATCAGAATCAGAATATTTGCTCATGCTGGAGGAATCTGATGAGCTAAAAACTCTTTTTCACAGATGTCCAGTCAGGGACGGGTCATTTGAATAAGTCTGATTGATTGATTTATTCTGTCAGCGAGTTGTTTCACTGAGCGAGCGAGGGGAGATGACAGCGCAGCACATCACACCATGTTTGCTGAGCTCCTCCTGCAGCATGTCCTCCAGGGCCTCATCCTCGGTGATGTCCAGGGGCAGCTCGCTCTCGCTGTTGACCGCTGCCACATTGGCGCCATGCGCGATCAGGTACCTGGCAACAGAGTCCGGCGAACAAGGTTACTCACTGCCCACCGCGGCGAGAATCATAGCCACCAGGTGGCTTCACGTATGAAGACTTAGGTGGGCAAGGGCTGAGGATGTATGGGACTAAACCTGGAGGGCGAGATGTTCTGGGTCGCTAGGATTTAAGTCTGGGTGGAGCTGAGAAACGATATGGCTTGAGGAAGCAGAGGGCAGTGGAGCTAAATATATTGTTGCAATGCACTTCTATGCTCCCAGGTCTATGGCTCCCCACCTGTACCAACCTGCACCTAACTTCATGGTCAAAAATAAGCTTCACAATCTGCACAGCGTGGGGATGCCTTCATCCAGAAATGGATTGACAAAGGGCTACATGCATGTTTAGTGTTTAGGTTGTATTCTGGTACAGGTTTAGTGGACCGTTTGGCTCATTCCATATTGAATAGTCGGAACGTGCAGGTGTCCTTCAAACATTCAATGGAAGAGTAGTTAAAATGTACAGATAGGTGTGCAACCTACTTTCTATACTGCTATCTCCTAGACAGATGTAGTAAAACATTTAATAAAATGATATACGTATAAATATTAGTTGAAATCGACTTCAAGATATTATGTTATGTAAAATGGGATCTCAGTTTGCCTGGGATGTTAAAACTGAAATCTGAAGTGTCTTCGGATTGGTTATAAATACAAAGGCCCTTTTTGCATTGTAAATAGGCTGCAACCATACAAGCGCAATCGTGAACTGTGCATGCATGCAGTCTAGGCCCGATAAAGCTCTTACAAAGCAAAGCTGACAACATTGTCGTGTAACCATAGAGATATATTCGCAAGTGCCAGGGAACTTTTCTTGCAAATAACCGGCTCGTGAAATAAAAACGTGTGAAAAAAAGACTCTTTTTAGAGACACGCAGGATTCTCTGGCGAGAATCATCTCCGTTGGCAGGCCTGAGGCCCAGTATTGGAAATTCCATGTTTCCATAATGGAGTCAGTATATCCATTTGTTTGTGTTTAGTTTTGTTGTCCTTCCCCGCACCTCTGATTAGCATGGTTGGCTACAAACGGTGCTAAAGACATTCAAAATATGAACATTCATACAGGCAGCTGATAATTTCCAACAAAGTTGTATTCAAATCTTGACTTAAAGCTTTTGCGACTGTAGTAATTCATATTATTTGGGTCTTTCGGTAAAGTCATGTAGATAAGTTAAAAAAAATATCACAAAAACTACAACGTTTCGATCGCAACACAAGCGGTCATCATCAGGAGAGCGGCCGTCATCAGGAGAAATGACGACCGCTTGTGTTGCGATCGAAACGTCCCAGTGTTTTTGTTATACATATTAGTTTTTTGTTATATATTTTTTTATCTATCTACGTGACTTTACCGAAAGACCCAAAGAATAAAAGTTGTATTCATTTTGTAATGATAAAACATTCATACCTATTGGATTTTGAATAAAATAAGGCTTTGTACATGATAAAGACTGCATTTTAATTATCGGTGTTACCACCCACTGGACGTTCTTGGTATTATTAATAAAAGCAATATTCCCATTCAACTAGAACTTCCTTTCTTCCACTTATATGTTACGCCATGGCTATAGCTCCCTGTTGAGGTGCAGAGAAGGAGTGAGGCATGATGGGTAACGGGAAAGGCAAGTGGCGGGGCACTACACGCAGCCCCCAAAAAACCCTCTCTGCATCCTACTAGGCCCCAAGAGTAACCTACTGGGCCCCGAGAGAAATATTGATATTATTAATAATACCAAGAACGTTCAGTGGGCAGTTACACCAAAATCAAAAAGTCCTTAAACTATCCCTCATCAATTGAAATTCCTATTACTCATTTCCCTATGGCGGTGGGTTGTTATGTTAAGCTTTAGAACGTTTGAAATCACTCAAATCCCATGAGCTACTGCAAAGCTTCCTTGCAACGCGTGCAACCATTTAAACCATCCGATCGTACTGCATGTGCAACACGAGCAAGAACATGCAAAATGCTTTTAGGAGCCCCCAAAGCATTGTACACATGTCCGGAGTTAAACATCCAGGATTAGGGTTAGAGACAGATTCACCTATCTGCATAGCCCCCCCCCCCCCACTTAACAGGGGAAACTCTGCACCTATGAAAGCAGATACGATTATTTCCGTACACTATTAGGAGTGTGCGCCCCAAGGCAGTAGCAAAGAGAAGTCGGGGAACAAATACTTTGTCACGGGTTTGAAATCAACCCAGCTGTTTGAATCCGGCATAGTGCAAAACTGCCGGATTAACCAACCGTAACCTCATTAGCGACGTCCATCAGAGCAGGGAGTTAGTGTTTAAAGAGTGCCAAACTGCACCTGGGAGAGGGGTGCGGAGCCAATTCAATCACACACATGCACACCGCTCCTTATTTAGATCATCCGGAAAGTGGCAAGACGCCAATCCAAGAATAAAGCACCCACGCGGCCCTCCAGCTTTGAACCCCGATTAAGCAGGGGGGGGGGGTCCACACTAAGCCCAGAGTGGTCGGGAGCGTTAGTGGAGAGGAAGGCGTGGGAGTTAGGGGTGTAGGTTGACAAAGTGCCACCCTCTCACTTGACAAAAGCCACCGTCATTTTAGAATGACATTTCAGTCATGGCAACAGTGGGGCAAAACAAGTAAAAAAAGTCAAAGTGTATCTGTCCTCGAATTAGCAAGGGGGTGGTGGTGGTGGTGGTTGTGTGTTGCTGGCCCCGAGAGCCGTGATGAAACATGGTGGATCGTGGCCTTCCCATAGAACGAAAACTGTTGAATTTTGAGGGTTGACTCAAAACCGTTATCCTCCCTGAGGTCAATGGGATTACTATCACTTTATGGGAAGCCAACGGTGGTTTGTCTGCTGAAACTAATTCTTTTGAAAAAAAAAGTGGTCCAGAAAAATCACAGACTGGTGGGATTTAAAAGTTAATTTACTTTTCAAAGATGAAACGGAGGCCCTGTCTTACAGATTGGCTACTCCGATGCGATGTATTTATAAACGGGAGGTGACCCTGGCACTACTCACTTGGCAATGTCGATGTAGCCGCAGGAGGCAGCAGCGTGCAGAGGAGTCCAGCCCTCGTTGTCCGCCTGATTGATGTTGGCGTCGCGTTCCACCAGAAATTTGACCATGTCGAAGTTTTCATCAATGCAGGCCTAAGGGCAAATAATTAAACAACAACAATGACCACGGGGATCACTAAAACGTCCTTTAAACATCAAGAGGTCATCCCAACGAATGCATACAATTCCAACACACAGCTCAATCACTTATTTACGCATTTAAAAGATCCAACTTTCAATACCTGCCTTCGAAAGTTTCCCACCTTCTGGATTTAGGTTTTTTCTGTAATTCCCCAACCTCCAAGTACCACTTAAATGCCTGTGTCAGTAAATTGACCTCATCCATCCTGCCCAAAAACACCACCCATTTGAATATATTGCTTCTCGCCTATATGGCCTCTTAATTCTAAATTTGAAGCTTTCGTGACTGCAAGGATTCATACTCTTAAGTTTTTTCGGTAAAGTCACATAGGTAAAAAATAAATAATAATAATATATAATAATAAATAATAGAAGAAATAATATAAATAAAATAATAAATCATGACGTTTCGGAGGCAACACAAGCATATGGCCTCTTGTTACAGCAGCCCTTTTGCCCACTTCAGCAATTGTTTCTTGCTGTGGTTGTCCCACCTGATGACGGACGCTTGTGTTGCGCCCGAAACGTCGTGATTTAATTTATTTTATTTTTTCTACCTACGTGACTTTACCGAAAGAACCAAAGAGTATGTTTTCCTGGAATCCATTGCAGCTAGCATTCACTCGCCCGGAATGTTTTTTTTTTCCAAGCATCATTATCTCTTAAAATAATGTTATTTTAACATTGCAAAATTAATGTCTTATTGCCAATATTATCGCACCATTCCTCAGTCAACAACAGAAGAATAGGTCAACAATGAACATCGACAAAGCAACTTGACTAATTTAGGGAAATGTAGAACCCACCACTACATGAGGACGAGCAATAGAGATGAGCACATGAACATGCTCGTCAGAGGAGCGCTACTTTGACCCCCGGTGACTATTGTTTGATTAAACGTTCAGACCCCAGGCTGCAAATTCTCTACCATGTCAGAGAACAAAAAACTACCACATGCATCTCTTCGTCTTCTCACAGGTATGGCATAACGAGAGGTGTTTAAACAAGGTCAAAAGGTCATCACGGCCAATGCCATCAATGCCAATTGACGTGATGACTTACCCTTCCTTCTGCCAAACCCCTCAGCTGTTTCACGGTCAATACCAGACCACCAAGGGTCTGCCCTTACATCATCCCATTGTCTGGATTGTGGTCTTCCCCTGGGTGCTACACTCTAATGACTTTCTCAGTAACCACCTCTTCTCCATCCTGTGCATGTCGGTCTGTCTGCATCGGAATCTCATTTTCCAGATTTTATACGCAAAAAGCTTTCTTGCAACACTTTATTTCCAACTAGCCAGTCACTTTTCCAATACGGTCACGACGTTACCAAAATCCTCCCCCAAAGCACCAATACTCTCAGGACAGAAGCTGATTTTCTGGTTGCTTTGTTATTGATGCAGCCTCTCGCTCACAAGGCCACTGGTGCATCAGCACACAAGGGCAGCGGACATAATGTTCTAAACACGCAGCGGCACTAAGCAGCAATTATTGATCAAAGGCAGACCCCACCTCCCTGTCAGGTTGGCAAAAGGGCGTTGGCAAGAGGGGAAAGAGAATCTCTTTTCTTTTTTATCCAGGATCAGGCTTGCATAAAACACCACACCACAACGCAACCACAAAATGCAACACAACACGCCTTTTTACAAACACAGAAAGGGGAAGTGGCCTGACACAGCAAAGGGGGGGGATCAAAATGATGATGAATGATAACCTTATGAGACATCTGTGAAGCAGGACCATCACTTGGATGAGAGTTTGTCAGCGTCAATCAAAGTGCTCTTTGTGAATGTGAACACAAAACAGGATCCATTTCGGTTGATAATAAGGCCTGCGGACGATTCACTCCCCCCTCGTGATATGAATCACAATCCCAATTTGGGGTTGTGATTTAATTCAAAAACCTTTTTTTTTTAAGACAGCGGCGAATGCAGAGGTGTCTAGTAGAAGCAAGGGTCACGTGGACCCCTTTCATCCATTTACGTTTTAAACTCACACTCGTCCAAAATGCAACCTTAAAAATGGAAAGAAATCAATGTATATAAGAAGTGACGTTTTGGGCAACGGCCCTTCTTCAGTGCATCACATATAAGCTGTGTGATGAAGGCACCTTCCTAAACCTTCAGGGTCACAGGGATTTGTTTGACCTCCTTCACCACCCTGACTACTGGCGGGTTGGTGGTGGCAGCGGGGAACACAATGGTTGAGATATCACGTACCACTGATGCTAGCCATGGCCAAGAATGCAATTCATATCAGGAGGTTTATAGCATAATGTACGAACCACTGTACCACAAATTCCACCTCCATATAAAGCAAATACTAAATTATTGATTATTACTTGCGCATAATAACAGATTTCTTTGGAACGGGAGATCTGGGATTAAATATTAATATGTTTATTTTACACTGTACAATAACATTAAAACAATAAGACACTAATACAAACATTTAATGGTGATAGTCATCGTAAAAATGTTATTAAAATATTTCTAGTTAAATTGTTTTTCATTTTAGACTGCTCTTAACCACAAGGGGGGGGGGCCCTAGGGGCCAGGTGTGACAGTCATCAGCGACAACACGTCCACCACAATCCACTACACCTGGGAACGGAAACATTACTTCATTCGAGATCAAGGTCCAGAGGTTACCACAGCCCACCTCCACGATCACCGTTCTCTCTTTTGCCAGGCCCCCGGAAAAGCTGCGGTCGGCACCTGTCCTCCGCAAGGCTGTCGTTAAAGAACGCCAGCATCTGGCTCGAGGTATTCTGCTTCGGTTGCCAACCGTTGGATGCCAAGCCATTTGCTCCTCTCAGTAACAGGCCCTTCTCCTCCAGACGGAAAACGTGCCCCGCCAATCACAACCTCGTCCTTCTAACTACGTCTATAAAGTGTTTTTTTTTTTACCACGGTTCTGTTTTAAACTGCCAAGATGCTTACCCAATCCTCCCATGAAATTCCGAGCATGCCCCACTTATATTCAAGCTGTATTCAAAGGCTGGCTAGCAGCTGCTCTTGACCAACACTAAGTGGGGAGAACTTCATCCAGCAGTGGATTGACAAAAGGTTGTTACACACACCACACACACAGGATGTTCTTCACGTGACCACTGCTGTCACTAGAAACTGCCATATTCACCACGGTGTCAAAAAAGAGATTCTTGAATCAAACTCAAATGTGATAATTCACTCCACGGGAAATGAATAGCTGCAAGAATATTACCAATAGAATAGATAGTTTTTCTTGTTAATTATTACTATTATCAAGTGAACCAGGTGTGTTGCATTGTTGCTGGTTTCAGGCAGCAGATCCTGGGTGTGGATTACCATAATCTTGGTGAGGGGGTCATGGAACGGTGTTACGACACCCTGCATCTGGAGCCCTGGCTGCCAGGTTTATCGTGCGTGCCCAGGGTCCACGTGTCAACAAAAAAATGCAGTGCATTTCACAAAGCAGGAACTTCACACAGGCGCGTGCACACCACGTTGAGACAGTTCCACGCAGCCTTTGCATTCCACGCATTTCACTCGCGCAAAGTTTACACAGTGGTGCGAGGAAAACCTCTCCCCACTGGTCTGGTGCCCAACAATAAAAAGGAAAGCAGATTGGGCTCAGGACGGCGCCCGGTCAGCGGGGGTAAAACCGTAGGTCGAGCGCCACCCCCCCCCCCCCGGGCAAGTTGCCACACGCTTGCACAGCCGTCTCCCGGAGGAGACCAAAGCCTCGAAGGACCCCCTTGAGTAGGAGGAGTGCGCGAGGGCTACAAGCCCAGAGACGGAGCCATGAATGTCACCGGCTTCACAGATTCAGCTGCTGGGAGGCATCGACTTAACCGGACAAAACGCGGCCGTCATTTGGCTCGAATATTATCGTGACAATACCGGCTGAGTGGCACTGCGGGATAACGGCGCTGAATTCACAATCGGAAAGGCTGCAGGTTCAAATCGCAGCCTGGGGTCAACTCGGTCCTTCACCTCTCGAGGTTGATAACATGACAATCGCTTCTTGTTCAATCAACGATAGCTGTTAATGTGAAAAATCACAGTTGTAAAAAGCTGGACTTTTCCACCACAAGCCCAAGGCCGCCACTTGATTTGAATACTGCTCACAATACTGTATATAGTTGAGTACGAAGAGACCAAGACTTTTAGTCAATGTCCATTCACATGAACGCTGCCAATGACGTTAATGCCTCCGACAAAAAA
Source organism: Lampetra fluviatilis (assembly GCF_964198595.1). Lineage (NCBI taxonomy): Eukaryota > Metazoa > Chordata > Hyperoartia > Petromyzontiformes > Petromyzontidae > Lampetra > Lampetra fluviatilis. The sequence continues at coordinate 3,397,794 of NC_136279.1, read as the reverse complement.
AAATAACTTTAGCTCTCAAAACTGAACCACTAGCTTCAGAGCAAGGTGCTATAATGACTCTAAGGAGTAGATTTAACAATAAACTATCCTATATTGCATTGTGCATATGACATGGCACGGATGCAATTGTTTGCATGAAGGTCCACAGTAGTTCATGATATTCACTGTGGGCATGAACGCATTTTGAGGTTGCATAGTTTCGTTTTATATTGAGCAGGTGTGGTGTGCCGTGGTTCAAATGTTTCACACAATCAGAAATGGTATTCGTTTCAATCCAGGTCAAGGGGTTTACCAAGCATATCGCCTCACCCAGGGTCTGCAAAGCAAGCACTTATTATGAAGAGGGTCATCAACAGTGGTTGTCCTATACAGTGAAAGAAGCCACCACTGACTCTGCAGATGGGGATGACTGAAACATGCTCATTTGAGCAGGGGGGGGGGGGACTTTATTTTTAATTTTTGGACGCCTTGCTGTGAAACCGAAGACTACACAGCAATGGCAGACAGCTCAAGTTTGTTGGGGTAAGTACCGCTTCCCGATTCTCACTCAGACACGCCGCCGTGCAAAGTTGTGAAGCGGTCACACCCCAGTGACGTCACAAAAGTCGAAAGGGCAGCACAATTCAGCCTCGCAATTACCTCAACAATGTGCACTCTCCACAGCAACCACACTTCCAACTTGTGTTTTTGTAAATCTAGATTGAAAATTTATTTCTTCACAACTGCTTTTTGCGTTTGGTTTCTCGTCCCCCCCCCCACCTCCGATTAGCACGGTTGGCTACGTTTTGCGCGACAGGAGTGTTCAACCAAAATAAATACGTATGTCCGTGTCAAAACGGCGAAAAGCACCCAGCACAAAAGGTGTCCCCGCGCATTACACAACTTGCGCTTGCCTGCCATGCAAGTGGCACCTTCCTTTCGGCCAGATGCCGCAGGAGTATCTTTGCTCGGCTAGCCCCAATGCTGCAAATAGACGCTCGGTTGTTTGATCATTGTCCGCGCACGCGCGCGTGCTAAGCAGCCAAGAATTTCCATTGGAATGGTGGGCGAGGATGCCGTCATGCTCGGGCCAAAAGGCGCAACTCCCCTGAGCTGGCCGGACGACTATAGCGATGATGATCGCGCCGATCACCAATGGAGCGGGTTTGCACGGAGCAGACAGCCCAATTCCCACTAAGGCCACAAAATAACGGCTTGTGGGGGATTGCCAAACCACACTGCCTGCTGAGAAGTGGAAGTCAAAGGCACCATGGTGTAACTTACAAAAGTATGCCCTTGCGTGTCTCTATTATAACAAAAAAGCCATACATGAACACCACCCATAACTAAATTGTAAAATAATATTACCTTTTACACGATGGTGGTGGTGCTGCGGCAGGTCACATTTGGAAGGTTGTGTGTTGTAATCTTTGTCGGGGGTTGACTCGAATAATTCCTCAGGGGTGGATATCATTATTATCACTCTGTAGGAAGCTACCTGGAAAGACTTGTCCAGGTTATGGGAATGCCGGTTTTCTGCCATTGGCTGACAGCCACCAATAGGGAAAGAGGACTACCCATAAGGTTGACTGACCGATTGACGCAAGTACCGACAGCCACCCAAATATACCTGAAAAGAGGTCATAACTCACCAACAGCTGTCACCTGGTGAAAGGAAAGCATGATGACTTACAACGCTTTAAAAGGGGTGTTATGAGATAGCACCATGAACGGACATCTTTTTCATCATTTGCAATGGCTCCACGAGCAATTCACATCTGCCCTTCTTCCCAAAACTGTACTCGGGTTAAGATCCTCTCCTTGGGAGATGTACGCTTTCATGCTCGGTTGCCAAAACAACTTTAGCTTCTCATAAATATTGCTCACAACACGTTCAAATTGTGCATGTAGAAATCGATCGCTTGTGATTCATGTCTCTATCTATAACCACTGGAGATTCTACGTACACCATATCAACATGCACGGCTACACGTCCGAGACCTCCACACCGATGCACCCCACAAGCAACCAAATGCCTTCTGCAGGGTGAAGGCCTCCTTCCCAAGTCGTGACCACCCATCGCGATGCCATAATGCACCAAATCCATCACAGTACCCACTCATGAGCAGATTCCAAAATAACCAATCTGTTTATCAAATTTTGATCCTCTCGAACCATGACAATTCATGGGGGGGGGTTGATAATTTTATGCCCAACCCACATCTTTATGCCGCACGGGCAACATGCTGGATTGCGGTTTTCGCATGCGCTAGCACGCGACCGTGCGATCGCACCCGGCGGACTCTCTTGGAACTCGTGACGGGGCCGGCAGCGGGGGCCCCAACCGAGCGCCACCGTCGGCAAGAGACCCGCCGTGACGTCGGCACTCCCCGGTTTCTTTGCCCGTAGTTGGGAAGGCTCCCCTCTTTGCCGGCTGCCCTCCTCGCCCGCCCACTCGCCAAGCGTAAATATCGGACACGAGTCTATGGGGGGGGGGGGGGCTCACGTGCACAAATTCCTCACCATATTTGGAGCACTTGTCCGACAATTCCTTGCCGAGTCTTGACGGCACAGGCCATACGTCACTCTCTTCCCCGCGCACACACACAGAACTCGCGTCGGCTTCTGATGGGGTCGTCACCTTCCTACCACCCGGCTACACGTCCGAGGCCTCCACACCGATGCACCCCACAAGCAACCAAACGCCTTCTTCTTCCCCGCTGGCACTGTTTGCAAGTCCAACCACTTTGTTCGCCATTTTCGTCCTTTACTTGATTTGAAAGTTCAGTCAAATTGCCGAGCGCCATCACAACCAACCACCACTCGTCAGGTATCATTGATTTGCACCACCCCCAATTGCTTGTTTGAGCAGGGGACACAAGTCTCCTGATAGTCATGTTAGTGGATATATCATTTAATAGGTGGGAAAATAAACACTTCCGTGCTGACAAATTTTCATCACGGAATTGTTCTGTCATCACACAATACGGTGGAACCATTCCTTATTGTTACGCCAAATATCAACACCCAAAAAGAAAACATCCACCCTTAATCATTCTGGTTTGAAGAGAGCAAAAGATTCACGCAGAAGACGGTCTTCACAAGGAAGTATGAAAAAAAAGCGGTGCCCGGGTGGCTCAGAGGTCAGAGTGCTGAGCAGTGGCACTGCTGAAATCCTAGGTTCAAATCTGGGTCCCAGCCTGCGATCAAACCAGGTTATCCGGGATCGTGACTCGATGGTTCTTACCCGGTCGCAAACATCCACGTAAAAAAAAACACGTTGAATTAAATTAAATTATAAACTTGATTTGGCTCAATTCCAGCTCTGAGAATTAAAAATATCGGGTTGGTTGTCGTGCAACCATCCTCTTGGCAGAGTGTATGGGAAAGTATGACCACGACCGTGTGTTGAGGGATTTTTCAGAGTCTTGTGAAAGATCTCTTCCCACAGGTCACTCAAGCAGAGCGATCACAGCTCCGAGATTTCCAAATGTATCTAATTGCACGAGGCCAAAGGCACAATTCAATAATTTTGTGGGGTAAAGACAAACACAACATAAAAAGTACCGGCATCTCAGCTTATTTGAATATACTCGACTTGTGTAAGTTTAATAACTTGACCACTTCTGTGTGCTGCTTTCCAATACAAATTTGTTTCTCTTTAATGGTCACTACTGGCGCCATGTGCTGTGATTTATGTGTTGTTTTTACAGGGACATCCTGATTATAACTGCATGTAAATGGTTGGGATAAATCACGTGTAGCTTATTTCAAACTTGAACCCTGTGCACTGTGTCCTAAATGCATTTATTTAAAAAAGATAAAGGACTTACATGTGTTTATGATGTTAGAAAATACGTACGATACTTTTTTTGGGGCAAACAATGTATCCAATCTCGAATATCCTAAAGATTTTCACTCAACTTTTATTTGAATCGACGGCACTTATGCAACTAAAGAAGTGAATCGTAACACCGGTAATCACCGTTCACATTGTACGCACTGCAATTCAATTGAGATGGGAGAAATTATAGAGAAAGACAACCAAGTCGTCTAACCCCCACATGAGTAGGGAGGGAAAATTACAGGAAAGAGAAGGTTTTTTTTTTAACATGGGAAGGTTCTTCTTAAGGCTGGGGAAAAATACATTAAAAGTGTTTTATTTAGCCATCACATTTTTTTTTTCAAACTGTCGTCTCCTAAACATGACAGCGGAGGGACGACGTCATTGTTTGCTCTAAGAGCTAAGCAGCTTTGCAGCCTACAAGCAGAAAGACCCGGAAGTTAGGTCAAGCGGCAACACGTCAAATCAGCTCTGCTCCGTAAAAGGAATTGGAACACTGGGCAACACGCGGGTGCCCAACAACACGCTTCCCCCTTGCTGTGCGGAAAGTGACGGAATACTGCGAGATCTACAGGGCACAGGCTGTAGCATTAGCACCGATTTCATCGATATAGAAGAAAAAAAGGGGGCAAAAGACACCGTGAAAAAAATCTGATCGAGTCCACTTGCGGTAGGTCTTAATTATGAAATGATGCGAATGGGGCATAATCGGTTATTTTATTTCGTGTTAATGAGATAACATTTACAGAATTAACACGTGTAAAAGTACACGCACAAAAGCCAGCCTTTCATGAAGGTCAATGAGCGATGGACTGTTTTCACACGAATCCATATGTAAGTGGGGGGGTGATACTACATATACACGATAAAAATGATAAGCAAACAATAACGATATTGTTACGTATTCTTGGTTCTTTCGGTAAAGTCACGTAGAAAGGAAACAATAAAATAATAAAAATATAAAACAATAACATTCTCACGACGTTTCGACTGCTTGTGTTGCAGTCGAAACGTCGTGAGAATTTTATTGTTTCATATTTTTATTATTTTATTATTTCCCTTCTACGTGACTTTACCGAAAAAACCAAGAATATGAATCCCTGCAGTCACGAAAGATTTAAATCAAAAGATATTGTTACAATTCCCTATGCAAACTCACATTACATTTCTTTGTAAAGTCAGAAAAAATTTGATTTTTCAGGACCATATTTATGAAAGAATACAGAACTTGCACTTTAAAGGATGTAGTACTTATGCTTACAGGACGCACGAGCTGCCCGTTTGTCGATGACACGCTCCCCGACGTTCTAAAAATTCCAGAAGCACAACTGACAGACAGTGCATCTAACCTTTCACTCACAGTATAAGTGCCTCCCTAAAACAATGAATGTATGTATGTATGCAGAAGAGACAACCGTGCTAATCAAGAGGTGAGCAACACTGGGTGGTTTTCATCTCCGCTGAAGGCCCCATAAGCAAGTGGTGGAAACTCAAGTCACATGACGGGGGGCCAGTGTCTCCAGATGACGTAACCTCGCCGCAATGTGCAACGCAGATAAACGCACTTTTTTAAAAACAAATGTCACATTAATAATGCCCTGCTCAGCCGAGATGAAAAATATGCACTCATTAAGCACGTTTATGCTAGTCTCACTGAAATACTCGCGACGGTTTTTTTCATCAACATTCCAAGCGGGACCAACCTGAAAAAGTTTGTAATTCAGCATTGCTCTCGTGAACACAAGGTTTCGGCAACATTCATAATATATTATTTGTTCATGTTGTCAATATCATAATGTGAGGGTCTGAATAATTAATACTATACATTATAAAGAGGCATACAAGAAGAACACAGTCCAAAGAGACAGGAGGTGGGAAATAAAGTGAGCCAAAGTGTTTCCCGTCTACACAATGCAGCGGTGTGCTCCTCTGCGTTGTTATCCCTCAGCCAGCAGTGCAAATTTCATCTTCCCGCGGCCAGTCTCTCAATAACGCAATGAAATAAATAAATAAATAGCTCTTCCATTGCGTACCTACACATACAAATATATATTGGCCCATAGGCCCTCTAGACTTACATTAACTGGCAACATTTGTTTGAGCAAAGTCTGGACTGGTTTCGACCTTCTGGGTCTCGTCAGCATTGTCAGGCTCGCTAAACACAAGGTTGCCGTCAGCTAAAAAAAAGTAACATTGTACATATAACTCCTAAAGTCTTGTGGTGGACTATTCTCCAACCCTCTTTGGACTTCCCACAACTTGGCAGTCACTTTATCAGCGAAGGGGAGTGATGGGTTAAGTCGATCCTGACCGGGAATCTGAGCACGTGGATTTTAATAGCAAGCCAAACCTTCAATCCAGAGCACCACCATACCAGATGTACTATGGGTATCCATCAAAAAAACATTTAAACTTAGTTTTGTGCTACTTTTTGCAGCATTTAAAAAAAACTTAGAATGCCCCATCTAGATGATTAATAACATTGTGTGTATAAAGCATGATGTGATTTTCACGCCACATACAAGGTGTTAGGTGTGATTTAAATTTAGGGGTGTGTTGTCCAGCACACACGTGGCCGGTAGAAACATTATAAATAGCAACACGTTTGATCGTGAGTCATCATAGCAGCCAAAATAACCTGGCTTGCAGACAGTAAGCCACTTTTTAATGACGGATTCGACTTAGCATTTGAATTTCCAAAACACATACGATACAGTCTGTTAATTTTTTAAAGGGAAACAATATTTATCGACCGAAATATTGCAGTGCCAATTGCAGCGCATACTATGAATGTGGTTTCCCATTGTGCAGTGCAATAATAAGCAGACACGAGAATACAGTGCAAAGGCATTCAGTGACCTTTGCCGAGCGCTGCCGGATGTCAAACACCCAAAACCACAATCATTTAGCAGCTTCGTGCACAGCATACGGTTTACACAGTCTACACTGTACTGAACTTATCTGGTAATCCAGCAGCTGATTGGCATACGGCTTGAAGTCTACACTGCACTGAACTTGACTATCCGCTAAGAAAATAACGACACTTAAATTTAGATAAAGTCTGCTAGAAATGTAAACATGTTGAAATAATAATTGTCTCCAATTATTGCATTGCTATATACAATACTGTACAGTCCATTGAGATTTCCGTAAATTAAAATAACAGTTAATTATTGTGCATAGGAAAATAACTATCTGGGTGACATGGTGATTTATATTCATTTATGTAAAAAAATTAGAGTTAAAATCCTTAGTTGGGGGTTTCTCAGCACACAATCCTTCTGTCAGGATTAATACAAATTTGCAGCAAATTGTGGAAAGCTAACAGTGGTCATCCAATAGAGGTGCCCGTCAAGAGAATGTGGCTCATTTGAGCAGGGAGAAACTTGGGTCTTGACTTTGTAAAGGAAACTTTCAGTAAACTCGAGTTGTTTCTTTACCCCCAACATTTATTCCAAGTGCCCGTGTCATTTAATTTTAACGGATTTAGAATAACAAACAAAAACACCAAGAGTTCATCTCAAATCAATAACAGTATATCTGCATGACAATAGGTGCAGTTGGTTGCTTGGAGTGGTTTTAAATTGCACAAAACCTGCGGTACCAAAAGCTTTCTATTTTGTCATGCAAGCAGTCTGACTGATGAAACGCATGTGCCCTTTTAAAGTTGTTTAAAACAACCTCCGTTCATCACACACGCCTTTGCAAAGGAAGCTAATTGTATTTGAATCATTAATGTGTTGTAATCTTACACTATCCTATGGGAACCAACGAAGTGAGATGTGTCATAGCACGTGTGCAAGTTACACAATTTACAAGATGCCATCGATAACAACTTCAATCCTTTAACTTATCCTGCAAAGCCTTGCTACAATCTCTATACATTTCTGGAGGAGCCTGCAGTGAGATGCTTGAACTTTTGGAAGGAGGTAAGTAGAGTCATCCAGGTGAAATAAAAGACGCACATGTGTGACGGGATAACACTTCGTAAAAAAAAAATCTATATGGATGGAAAGATGATGAACATTTGTTGTGCTGGTCCCAAATGAACTCCGTGAGTGCAAAACATGGAAAAAAAGGATAGGCACAAATTTTGTATGCATCATAAGAATGTCATTTCTGAGAGAGGGGGGGGGGTCTTCAGCCGTTCCATTTACTGGGTGTTCAGAAAAGAACTGTTGTTAAACACCATAAACGGAGCAATCATGTAACACAAACAGATGGTAAACAAACACAATTGTCTCAACTACTTTGTTGGGTGGGCTGGCCGGCTCGGGGAGTCAGAAATGGCCACGTCAGTGCGCTTCGCCATTACCAGACGACTTCCCTGGGATCGAATCCAGGCTGGTTTTTTTGTGATCAATTCAAGTTATCGAGTGTAGTGTGATGATGGTCTCATCAAATTCTCTCAGTTGTAGTGAAGTGAAAACAACCAAAGAAAATGTTTTTTTTTTAGATAATCCAGGGTAGGCCAGTTGTTAGGCCAACCTGTAAATATATCACGTCATTTACCAGCACAAATATTTATGAGGATTAAGGACTTATATTCTTGGATCTTTCTACGCGACTTTACCGAAAGAACCAAGAATATGAATCCCTGCAGTCACGAAAGCTTTAAATCAAAGAATAATGAATTCTGATCAGCATCTGTTGAGAAGGCCTATTGAATTGAGTTCTGAAGTAGTTCCTATATATTTTGGCGGCGTTATTTTTTTCCTGGGGACTGCATCCGATCCAATGAGCATCTGCCCGTAGGAGATTGGGAACGACGTGACGGGACTCCAACAACAACACGTTTGGAAATAGCAGTTATTGCCAATAACATTTCCAGAGTCTCCCCTGCTCAAACAAAAGTAATTGGGTGGCGGTGCTCATCTCAACCAAAGGCGCTCTCCGACCCATCGGTAGAAATTCTACATCCCAAGGTGACGATCGGTTTCTCCAAAGGGGGCCAACAACCACTGCTGCCGACTTTGCCGTAAAGTGGTACTACAGTGGTACCTCGGTATGCGTCGTTAATTCGTTCCAGAAGGTAGGACTTATACCGAAAATGACGTATTCCTAAGCGGTCGTATACCGAGGTATGACTGTACTTACTTTAGGAAGCCAATCGAGTGGACGCTCTGACAAAACGAGAATGCTCTAAACACACAGGTTCCACGTGTAAAGTAGTAATAAGTGAGATTTGTTTTATAACACAACTTCAGTGTGCAGTAATGTTGCAGGTCTAGCCTATGGACATACGCACTGTCCACATACAGTAGCTGCCACCCATCCCACGCGTGTGTGCGCGCGGCAAAGTTAATTGAGAGTAGGCTTGGCGGTGGCGGCCCTATTCAACGGTGTCGGTGCTTTCTCCTGCAGGGAGGGAGGGGACACTGCCTGCCAGTCAAGAAGATGGCGTCAATGTCGCCAATCGAAACACAATGCCAATGGCGAACAGACACAGACGCTTGGCATGCCACTCACTTCTCATTCCCAACTCGTGGAAAGGTAGAAGCCCGGAGCCTAAGAACCAATCAAGACTGTTGGCCATCAGAGCTGGTTTGCCAACTGTCATTGTTGGGAGGGTCCCCCTCTGATGACCAGTAATCTGTCTATCATTCGCAATTATTCAACGTTTTCGAAGTAACTGCACATTTCGTACTTAAAAGTAACAATATTGATTGCTTTACTAATAATTTATTGGTTTAAGTATCAAACATTACATTCATTTAACCTTTGTAACAATCTAAATGCACTGCCTGTTATTTCCATGGCTTGAACCCAAAGCTTGCTGACATGATCATTCCCCACATTTAAATTAATTACTAAAATCTTGGTCATTTTAAAAACAAAATTGATCATCAAAACGCATTTAACTGGTATGTGGTTAATGAGGGTAAAAACCTTTACAAACTGAAAACAGAGCAGTACGAGATCATCCGTGCCTGGCTTTTATAATCCGATTACAGTAACAAATGACTTGTGACGCATCGCTCCGAAAGATGTAATGAAAAGACAAACAAGTGTTGGAAAAAATACAAGAAATTCAGTTGCCACTGCTCCGATAACTTCTTGACACCATGCGGTGCTAGTGACGGGATCAACGTCATTGAGTCAACCAAACAGTGTCGAGGGCACACCCTGCCTCGACTGGCTCAGAGGTCAGAGTGCTGAGTTGTCAAAGCTGAGTTCGAACGCAGGGCTGTTTAATATCGATAATCATTACATCGCTAACAAAAATACGATCAAATCTCAAAGCATCCCGCTGCTCAAACCAACGGAGAGTGGCCCCCCACTGCGCTAATAGCTTTGAGCCAGTGATGGAAATTATACAATGAATGCCAACTATTGATTTCCCACATAGTAGTGCGCACAAATTAACTCCACTCCTGGATTTGAACTTGAGACCTTCCAATTGTGAGTCACGCACCACCGTAGTCACAGCTTTACCGGCCCAATGAGATATAATAATTGTAATTTACAAGCATATAAATATTCAAGGGATCTTAGTCGAGCTAATGAAACAGTTAATTCATGAGTCACTTAAAACAAATACTTTTGTCCATATTTTTTGACATATGCTCAGCATCTCTTCAAGAAAGCCTTAATGGCTCAAAACTTCTACAGGAGGGTCCTGCCTTGGGATGTTATTCCAATTCCACGTGGGAGCAAGCCAGAATGCCTGGAGGAAACTTAAACGTACGATGGGGGGGATGTCAACAGTCAGTACAAATGGATTCAACAATTACATTTCAGTACTGCCATCTCCAGGTCATGTCAGAACCCAACACGTTTGAGAGTTTCACAAATCTGCATAATCCACCTTCCTAAGCGCTCAATTCCAAGTGTGCACAAACACAACCAGCATATGAACAAATCCAACACGTTCTAACATGCTACCCAACTTTGCCGAAGCCTTACCGGTAAATAACCAAGGAAAACGTGGTAAAGTTTGGATAAATAATTACCCCGATGACCCACACGGCATGGAGAGGGCCCCATTCAGACGCGGACTGGCAAATGGGTCGCGCACGTTCATTAACGTAGTCGAGGACTAAACGCACAACGTAAAGAGGAGAATTATGTACAAAAGCGTGGAAATAAAAGAGTATTCCCGTCTTCTTCCAACCCACTAATGGTTCTCAACTGGAGTAGATATTTTATTTCTTATTTCTCAAAGGGATGACAAAATATACTTGCTAACCAATCGTACGTATTAAAACGATTGGCCCAGTCTGTTCAAAGTAAAAGAGGAAATAGGATAACAACTGCCAAACTGAAAGCTGCATTTATTAAATAGGACCATTGAAATAGATTACAATGATAAGAAGTGGAATGGTACATTTATACAAGCTAAGCGCTGAGAATGACGTGTGCGTGTCATTAGCATTTGTTTATGTTCCAATTTCTCCTGTTCCCAGCACCATGTTCTATTTTTAATAAGCAGCCAAGTCAAAATCCCATGCTCAAATGAGCAATGGAATGGTGCTCATCTCCTTTGGATGGGTCCCTAGACAGCGGTGAAAATTCCACATTCCCATGCCAGGTGCCAGAATCTCCCTCGAACCACCACTGTTGAATTTTACACCCAATTTGAAACATGTCGTGCTGTATAACCGTTAGAGTGTGTACAACGTGTGCGTGCAAGCTCCTGACCCCATACCACCGGGTTAATATTGACCAACGTAGTCTCAGTAACCAGCATCACCATCAAACTTTGGAAGGACTAGTACAATTTTCCTACAAAGTTCGACAAAACGATATGGTTTTATCGACCCGAAAGCGATGTCGATTATGACCAGCATTTGAACTCATGCCAACAGCACAATTAATGTAGGGGTTGTTTTATTTTATATTATTCCTTCTAATCTTAACGCACGAAAGCCTCACTGAGCCCGATGACTTTTTCAGGAGTGTCCTGTTAAGTTTTCGCAGTTAAGGGGGTTCAATAATTGCAAAATATAATCCCAGTTGAGTCCTTTGCGGGTTTTAGAGTGGGATGAATGGTGAAAAGTGACCGACCGTCTCCCTTGGTCGAGGGAACTTTTCCCTGTGAACTCGTTCAGAGTATTCGACCTCGGTAGCTTGGGTGCCCCTATGGGCTGCCTTGTGTCCCTTGCGTCCCTTTTCTCACATTTTTCCCCCCACCTCCGTTGCTACCTTAAATTGCTGTGCCTATCTTTTCTTCCACCAATTTCCTGGCGCTATCGTTACAACACGCGAGTTTCCCTTGCGACACAGTTGCATTCAAATCGCCAAACAAACAACTCGCAAGCTTTCAGACGGGAATATGTGGCTCAAACCACGGCATTACCAATCCAAGATAAAGAAACCCACAGTGCCATTTTTTTTACATTTGTACATCAAATAAATTGATGCGACCCAGTCTCTGAACTGCGTTGCACTGTGTTTGCACTGGTCACCGAAAAGACCAACAAATGCACTTTCGTCGCCATAAGCAGCACCCGGCACAGCCCACACACCCTCCTCCTCCCAGCTCCGGCGCACTGTCCTCGCGTGGGCCTGTCCTCCACGTGACCTTATAAGGAAAGCCAAGGCATCACTGGATTCCCAGCAATTTGGCAGCCTGTGGTAAACGAGACCTGCGCTCCAGTGCTTTTATAATTGGTAACAGAACTTACAGGCCAAACTGTACTGGGTAAACAGAAGGTTAAGGGCTGGGCTAGGGGCGCCAATTCTAACGCAAAGGGGTTGAACGCAAGACACACTTTGAAAGGGCCGGTGGGATCCGGAGAATACCTAATCTAAAAAACACAAATAATGCTGGCCGCTAAAACGGAACGTCGGCCGCTTTAATGTCTTGCGCACTCGTTTTTTTTATGCGGATGAAAGATGCCGTCGGCGATTTGTTCGTTGGCAGTGCAGCGTTTTTTTCGTTACTTTACACGTGATCTTAAAATTTATTTTTGATGTGTTTTGCATAATGTCAAAAAGCCACTCGGATGTCTGCTTTTTATTTTATCTTTCAGTTAACGAGGCAAAACACGTATAATAAATTATACAAATTTTTTAAAGGTTTTACCCTTTCTTGGAATAAAACAGGCGTTCAGATGTTCAAACACCAAACAGATACCTTTTTCAAGGTGCCAAAGTCTGCATTAACCACACATACTTGTGCTAAAACATGCAAACAAAAAACATCCTCCGATGACGCTATCCTTATTTTTAATCATTTTTGACACTGGAAAAAAGTTCCCATGCACGTATAATAAATTTGGGAAATCTTATATTTTGGTGAAACATAACTTTGGCGTAACATCTGAAAGGCGATAGTTTAGCCACGTACGTTACCGCTCGGCTTCTCAAGCTGCCAGCGACACACTCCTCCTTCCATGCAGTCGTCAATGAATTCCGATGGACAGAGTTAATTGAGTACATTACTGCAAATGTTAAGCGTGTGTGTGGGAAACAAAAGGTTTTTGAAAAGTTTCATAAATCAGCGGGTTTTAAAACCCTGCATAAATGTTGCCCTTCAAAGGCACTGGATGCTCCTGCTCCATCTTTAAGGCATGGACTGGGCCAGTTGTGTTTGTATCGCAACTCGTTGTCCAGACCTGCTCACACTAGACCAGGGGTCGGCAACCTACGGCTCCGGAGCCGCATGCGGCTCTTTACGGGCTGCTTCTTGACGATATGTACGTATGTACATAGATGCATTGCGGCTCTTGAAATACTGAATTTTGTACCGAATTGGAAAGAAATGGCTCTTCTTGTTATTTTGGTTGCCGACCCCTGCACTAGACAGACAACACATCATCTCGCACGGTCGATAACAACGCAACAATGCCCCCCCCACCACCCACACCCCAATCCACGATGAGCCTAGGATGGACTTTTATCAGCCACATCTCACACAGGCAGCCACAGCAACCACAGTCAACCAATCTCACTATTCTCATTTTATTTCACCGTCAATGATGTGACCACTGCCAACTTGTATTTACACCGTACACTTACCAATGTAGTAAAGGCTATGCAGGCACAACTGGGTGCCACACCAGGTCACAACCTTCAAGCCAGAAGTTTGGCAAAGAAAGATTGTGTTTGACCGAAATTGACAGGACACATTAATCAGTGGGTCAAAGCTCACTGGAAAGATACATTTACCAGCCTCGCTAATAGGAAGCTGTCAAAGGCGTGGTTGATGTATGACACAGTATATCAACACCAATGCATAAAACATACTTGCCACCGAGCATTCAAAATTTAAATTTGAAAATATATATATACACACTGGAGGTCCATGGTCCAACGTCAATCAATCCCAATAATACATCAAATAGGGCACCTTAAAACTGGTTTAAAAATGTCATGGACCCCACATCACAGCTGGGTTTACTGTGAATAGAGTGTACAACTGCACAAAAGACTGGCGGTTAAAATCCCGTAGGTAAAAAATGTAATAAATGAAAACAACTAAATTAAATCGACGTTTCGGAGGCAACACAAGCTTCTGTCTTCAGGTGGAACCGTTTACAGCCAAAGTCACTGTAGCAAGTCACTGTAGTAAGCAGAGGTGGGACAAAGTCATTGTTATGCAAGTCCAAGTCGAGTCGCAAGTCATCAAATTCATGACTCGAGTCCAAGTCACATGACTCGAGTCCACATCTCATAGGTGGGACAAAGTCATTGTTATGCAAGTCCAAGTCGAGTCGCAAGTCATCAAATTCATGACTCGAGTCTGACTCGAGTCCAAGTCACATGACTCGAGTCCACATCTCATAGGTGGGACAAAGTCATTGTTATGCAAGTCCAAGTCGAGTCGCAAGTCATCAAATTCATGACTCGAGTCTGACTCGAGTCCAAGTCACATGACTCGAGTCCACACCTCTGGTAGTAAGTGACTTTGGCAGTAACGGTTCCACCTGAAGACAGAAGCTTGTGTTGCCTCCGAAACGTCGTGATTTAATTTAGTTGTTTACATTTATTCCAATAATTTTTTTACCTACGCAACTTTACCGAAAAAAACAGTATGAATCCTTGCAGTCACGAAAGCTTCCAATCTAGAGTTAAAATCCCACTCGTTAGTTGACTCGGTGCATCGTCACTCTATCACGAACGTTGTGGAAACTCAACAGAGGTCATCCCGAGAAGAAACAAGCCCTGCAATGACATGTGAGATGTCCACCAATGGCTCAGGGCCAGCAAAGCAGGACAAGCTAACCCAATTGCCCATGTGAGCAGGAGAACACTTTGTGAAAGGGCTCTGGCGCCAGTTCAGAAGCCATTGGTGTAAATTGAGTAACATAAGAACGTAAAATGAATTTGAAATGAGAGCGGATCATTTGGTCCATCGAGCTGCTTAGGTTATTTGTAGATTATCGATTTAAGTGTCTCATCGAGGTGTTTCTTGAAGAGCCCCAATGAACAAGCATCCACAACACATAAAAGTTAAAGGCTAATTGATAATAAATTGTATCATGCTCACAATGTTAAAGGCGGCAGGCACCTTTGGTCTTCAAAACCCTGACAGTCATTGTGTGGATATATTAAAGGTGTACACACAGAGCTTTAGAAATTCGTATTCTGGAGTAAAACAACACAAGGTGCCACCCTGCCCAAGGCAAACACATGATCAGATCGCCAAGTGACTGGCCTTGTTTGAGCATATTTCAAAGGACAGGTCTCCAAATTAACCACGGTCACAACACTCAGCCCGAAACAAAAGCAACCATCAACATGTTACTGGCTGCTCCAAATGGAACGCCATGAAGTGCACCAATAAACTACTCCTTCCTTGCTGCTGCACTTGAATTGTTTCGTATTGTGTTCTTTTTCCCTGCTAGAATAACTTAACTTACCAAGGAAATAACTCAAAAATATAGCTGGGACAACGACTGTAGTTATTCAATTGCTTGCGAATGTTTAATTAACTCAAGAGTATTTTAGTTTTAACCAAATCACCCCAAAATGTGCACGACATCAGATCTTGGAAGCTTGGCAGGGCTGAGCCTGAACAGTGCTCGAATAAGCAAACCATTATGCATTGAACAGATGTTGTAAAGCTATGTTGCCAGTAAAGGACAATGCAGAAAAAATCCAATATTTGAGTATACCATGCACCATCTACGCTACACCTCCAATTAGCACGGTTGGCTACGCACGGTGCAAAAGAAGTTCAACATACCAGCAAACCCGCAAATATCCCCCATGAGTAGGAAGGCCCCATTGTCTAGTACAAAAGTACTATTCATATACTTGTACAATGTAGTATAGTAGCACATGGACATCTCCTGACTTCACCACACGCCTTGTAGTTCTAAGACTGAGCTATAGTGAACCAATGATCATGCTGTTCACAATTGCACCCAATAAAAACTAAATTCCAGTGATTTATTGGCTAGTGATGTCATCCTGACTGCCTAACATACTAAAAAACGTCAAAACAATCAGTCTTCTTCGTGACATCATCCCCTTGCTGGCTTAGCACTACTGACCTGGATAAACAGTTCACGGAAAATGTACAAGGGTCCATTGATTAGAACAATGTGGACAAGCCAACTATTACACATCGAGATTTTCACTTCATATAATTTCAGTGCTAGAAAAGGCTAAAATATATATACACACAGTAATTGCAATTTCATGTTGTACAAAACGTTTTGCAGTTCATATAAAAGTCTAGGTGGGTGATGCCGTGTCAAGATAGCTATATGTATTCAGAATCATAAGGTTGCAAAAATTTTAATCACAGCCAGAAATCGACTGAGCTCAAATAAATAATTTGGGGTCAATAAAAATACAATGGCAACCTTGTGAGAAGCCAAGTATCTACTTGCTCTATGGTGAAAACGGCCTCCAAGTCTAAGCATGTGGAGCTTCTTCTCAGGGCCAGCAACATCTTTCCACCTCTTCATCGAGGTCTTGAACTTGTCCAGTGGACCTGCATCCTTGTCCTCTCGTCCACGTGACCATATTCAGTTTTCAATGTTATGGGAACCACTTCCTGTCGCTTTATACTCCCTAAGAGCAGACTAAAATACTTTTTTTTAAATATAACATTTTATTCAACCGTGCCAGTGCATGTTGCCACTGCCCAGCCATGCAGATTCAAGTATTGAAAAGGCTTTGGACAGTGGCTGCGATAATTGACTATCAGCAGCATGTGAAAATACCATTTTACGAGCTGCTAAAATGACACCTACAAGCATAGGCACATGGCACGAATGTGCAGAGAATGGGGACAGCACAGCACCAAGATCCTCAGACGCGTTTGAGTGGTATTTCGCTCGCCTCAGCTTCTTCACACGGCCGAGTTTGTTGCCTCGCATGCAAGGCGCTATCATCAAGGAGAGGTAGATGGCAGTCGGGAAGTTCACAGCTTCTAGCGTGCGCAAAGCAGCACGTGTAGAAGTAGAGCTGGCCACTCAAAGAGGGTTGCAAAGCCCCCCAAAAGCCTCGAGGCTCTTAATATCCATGGGAAGATCCCCCCCCCTCCACGCCCAGCGTTGAAAGCAAGGTGGACCCAAAGTGTCTAGGAAAGTGCAGTCATGTCGCCAAAATATCCCGTCGTGCCAAAAATCCACAAGGCGGCATAAGGGCAAGGGACACGTGGACTGAGAGCCAGGCAATGCCAGGCGATCATCCTTCTATCTCCCTGTTGGCTCAATTGACCTTTTGAACCAATGTCGCCAAACCGAGTTCAAGGTTTACACGTTTCCTGTTGCTTTTTACAGGCTTCCAGTTTTGTTGCGTTATAAGATCGCCAATTAGTTTGAGTTACCAAAGTACTCTTATGTCCCCACTTTGACTGAATTCAGTCACATGGGCGAGAGAAGAGGAAGTGTGTTGAGGTTCAGGACTGTTTTTCAGTTCCGGATATTATATGGCAGAGCAGGCCCCCACAACCAAGTTCAAGAAGACAAGTGGTGGGAGCGTGTCAATGACCGCTCAAGAAACCAAAACGTAAGGCCACCAATCTCTCCTTTTCCACTAACTATGAGCTCAAGGGATGTCAAAGTTTATGAACAGCACCTACGGCGACACGATGCTTGAGATGAACTTCTTTACCAAATGGCAGTCACACATTTTCTCTGGCGATTTTCCGCAATGTTGGTAATGGACACGTCTGGCACAGTTTCACCAAAAATGAGATCAACTGGAGCGTTTGTCAACAAGCGAATAGAACCGTGTAACTTTTTAATTTGTAGAAAACTCAACGTTTAATTGCAGGTTTAAATGCCATAAGAATTGAAAGCTAAATGAGCCGTGGAATTAATTATGACAAAAATCATCATATTTGATGCAAATATTCAAAAGTAATAAAAACAAATTTGCTTTGTACAGTCTTCCAGTTTGACACTTAAGGCTCACTCAATACCACCCCCTCCTCCTTTAGGAATGACATTCATGAACACCATGACAATAATGAATGTATCCGAATTGGAAACATGACTCATGTAATTTTCACAAATGGTCCTGAGGGAAAAAAATATTTAGGAAGGAAAACTAATTTTAAGTCAGTAATTTCCAAAAGTTTATTTTAATGAAGCGAATGGCATTTGCGAACACGATGAATGTTAGCTGTTATCGTTTGCACGTAATTTATTATCACCGTCAGCTGTCAGTGTCACTGTATTTATGAAAAAAACTACAGACTACAATCACACACAGTACTTCATGCACAGCCAAGGTGTTTTCAAAAAATAATGAAGACTGAATATGCCACACAAAGGTCAATGTTTTTTTTGTATTAAAAATTCAATCATATCCAATGAAAATAGGTTTCTGGGAGATATATTCTTTGGTTCTTTCGGTAAAGTCACGTACATAAAAAAAATAATAAATAAAGTGAATAAAAATAATAAAAATAATAAAAACAAAAAACCACGAATGTAAACTGCAGCCTGGTTCTTAATCGGAGTGAGTGTACTGGCAATCTATAATGTGAACTGTAGCCTAGTTATTAAGTTTGGTGAGTGTACTGGCAGTCTATAATGTAGACTGTAGCAATGGTTATTAACCTGGGTGAGTGTACTGGCAATCTATAATGTGAACTGTAGCCTGGTTATTAAGTTTGGTGAGTGTACTGGCAGTCTATAATGTAGACTGTAGCAATGGTTATTAACCTGGGTGAGTGTACTGGCAAGCTATAATGTAGACTGGAGCCTGTTTTTTAAGCTGGTGAGCGTATTGGCAGTTTATAATGTAAGCTACAATCCACATTATAAGATTTCTAGTACACTCACTCCGATTAAGAACCAGGCTAGTCTACATTAGTGATTTTATTTATTTTTATTAACTTTATTTTTTATTTTTATGTCTACCTAAAGAACCAAAGAATATGAATTCCTGCAGTCACAAACGTTAAGTCAAAAATCTAAAAGCACGTTCTGTAGCTAGGAAAAAATACTAAATAGAGTATTTCCCAAGCTTAGACAATTACAAATATGAACATACCTTGGAAAAGAAGATAAAACTCATCTGTACATAGCTTTTTTACAGACCAGAGGATTGTGTCCAAACGTCATCTTTTACGGAATGTCTTCCAGTTTTAATCCTGGTTAGAGGTAGATAAAATGAGTAATACTTTGCTTGATGTCAATATCCATAAAAAATTTGAGCAGATATGAAAGGGAAACTCCAATGTGGCAAATAATTAATTTGCTTAACAAACTTACGAGCTATCAATAAAACATGATCAAAAACATCAAGACAACTCACTCTCTGCCTTGGGTTAAGACCAAAGAAATTGTGATCAAGATATGGCCGCATGCACTGACCGCAATTCATGTCATAAACAGTTTTAAAAGATACTCGCACATGTGTATCAGAAGGGTGTGCGCTGTAGCCCATCGATATTGACAACTGAAAAGCACGTAACAAGTGAGTGAGCAATAAATGTATCTCCGCAGGTCAAAGTATACCCCTTTTCAAAATACCAATGGGCCAAAGATTATCTTTGCGGGTGGACCTGAGCCAACAACCCTAAAACTAGCAATGCCGAAGCATCTGCACGGGATACTCGGCCGCTCGGCCCGGAGGTTGTGTGGGGGGAGACGTGCCATCAGCACGCACGAACCCGACCCAATGGTGTTGGATGCAGGTGATGTTACCACCACGCAGTTGCCCGCCCGCATGCCAGTCAGCCAGCAAAAGTGTTTTTTTTATAATATATAAAAGCACAATATGATTATATTCCAATCGTGCTGCATGTATCCTGTCGCAGATGAAGTAAAATTCATTTGCATTTGGAACTGTCACAGTGAGAGGTGACAAAAAAACAAGTTCAAAAGTTTATTCGATAGTCATCATTCAAACTAGGAGGCAAAGCCACACGCCCTACAATAATTGGTCATTGTGAAGCCGACACGCATATCCTAAGCTTTGCAAGTAATCAATTTTCCTGCGGGTTGTGCTGTTGGTAGAATGCGTGACTTGCAATGTGGAAGTTGCAACATTAAATCCCGACCATGTTCCGTCAGGGTTGATAGCGCAAGTACTACTTTGTGGAAAGCCAACTTTGGTTGTACGACAAGGTGTCCAGCATCCACCGTAGCAATGGGAAATAGACACCAAAGGTTCAGGGTTGTAGATGAAGACAATCAATGCCACACAATCAATTACTTAAGCGGGAAAGCATTGTTTTACATTATTCATGTTAAAATCACATTTAGGTTTTTCAAAGAAACATGGGCTTGTTCCAAAAAATGCTGTAAACACTTACGTGACCAATTACTTGACGAAGATGGGCCAAGCACATTATCGCTGAGCAGCTATCAGACTAAGAAGTTCAATGTCAAAAGAGCAATTTGGTCAGGCTCAAAAGTCATGGGGGGGGGGGTTGCAGGGGAAGTTGTTTCTGAGATGAAACACCCAGGTCCTAAAAGGATAAACAAGCATCTGAGCAACAGGCATCACAGATATCTTCCTCTTTGAATTGTTACGGGCATGA
Organism: Lampetra fluviatilis; assembly: GCF_964198595.1. Taxonomy (NCBI): domain Eukaryota; kingdom Metazoa; phylum Chordata; class Hyperoartia; order Petromyzontiformes; family Petromyzontidae; genus Lampetra; species Lampetra fluviatilis. Next base: position 3,377,071 of record NC_136279.1, on the reverse strand, counting down.
AGACATACGAGTGCATTCTAGCCTGAAAAAACGTTTGCTTAAAATAAACCTCAGACGGCTGGAAACCGCATTCTCGTCAGCTCAGCATAGCCTGTGACAGTGGACCCTCGATGAAACGGAAAGCCCAGCCGCTTTGCGTGCGCCGCACACGACGTCACGCCAACACATTGGTTCCTCGTGACCGCCTGGTTATTGTCGTGCATACAACTGTAGTGCATTCGACGTAACATAATATAAAACGCCCTCTGCCCATCTGCGATTAAATCAAATAATTAAAGATGTAATGGAACATGCTCGCGCAACGTCAGCGGTGATGAGGTGACGCGTGATGTTCTGCACGGCCGTCAGGTGCTCGCCGCGTGGTTGGGATGTGTATTTCAAAGCTGGGACATTTCACGGACGGTGACCGATTAAAATGCCACTTTCCGCCCCGCGTGAAGTTTTAAAGCATATCGCATTTTGGGGCCAGAATGATCGTGCATGCACCAACAACTCTGGACGGCGATGACTACGTAAAGCTTTAAAAAATGGGCCCAAGCGTGCTCTGCTTACAATGACCACTTCACCGGTGAAGTAGTTTGACATTCCACAGGACAGCAGAGTCAGGAACAAGCCAAGTCGTCTCTATGCTCAAACCAGCCACGGGGCAGTGTGTATATATACTCTGGTGGCCCTGAACCAGCAGTTAATATTACACATTCCCATGGTGAGGACAAGTCTCTCTGTGTATGTCAATGTTGACTTCTCTGCATCCAGCGGTCCTAATTTTATCTACCTTCGTGGAATGATGGGCCGAGTCCACTCCAAACTGGGATTAAGTCGCAATCTGCCGAGTGTCATGCAAACAGCTTAATTCCAACAGCATAACCGAAAGGGGATTTGAAAATTGGAATCAAATTGCTGCTGAAGTGAGTCAGGCTTAAGTTGTCAACTCGAAGAATAAATACAAAATTACTTGTGCAATCGGCATTTGGCAGGTGATGAAATGACCGAGAATATATTGGACAGAGGGAAAAAAACTAAACATGAAATTGGTATTTTAAGTCAATAAAGTGATGAATACCTCGACCATACACCATATGCATTAAAACCAATCTTGAAGGCTTCAGGATGATTACGACACCTAACCTATACCCTATCTGGAACATCTAAATTCCAGAAGTGACTGTCAAATAAAGCGGCTATTAATCATCCGACGCTTTGTGTCACTTACACTGGAAAGTAATAAAGTGCTAGCAGTTATTTAAATGAGTCAGGGAAAGGTTCACATTCTATAAACATTGCCTGACCAACGTCTGCACTCACTCACCCAACCAACCCCCCTTTATGGGCTTGTTGGCTGGGCGAGCAGAACAGGTGGCATTTGCCTTCTTCTGCAAGCAGCTATTTCCCTAAAACCGTAAAGGCATTTTGCACCAACTTTACAACAACATAAACAACATCAACAAAGAAGAGAAGTGGTGAAATTCGAATGCTTCCATTTCTTCCAGTCTGGTCTGTCACTTTGCCGAGCGTGATCTGCAAGTTGCGATCAAGACTGAGGGTCCCCTCGTCGTCATTCAGTTTTAGTTAATTTCGATGCGATGCCAACGCTACTGCCTGCCAGGTCTGCAGGTAGAACCCAGGGCCTGCCTCCTGAGCCACTCCGAAAGCACTAACTGTACGCATGGAATTAAGCCAAGATCTTCCTGCCTTCTGTTGGGGAAGAGATTTAACGAGACGCAAGGCCGCCACTGCAGCAGTGGACACTGTACCCGATTCGGTGGGCATTGGCTCAATTTCTCAGACATACGCACAAGAACAACTCGTCTACATTTAGCTTCACAATTACCACAAGTGTCAATGGTCGACAAAGCAAACAGTTATATACAAATTAAGTATGATTTTAATTAAACATCCGATTCAAATACTCCCCTGTATATTATTTGAGGCCAAAGCTGTCAGCATGCACATATGCAGGCCAGCACGGCACACAAGGGGGGTGGGGATATGGTGAGATACATGCCCTACTGCATTTGCCAACGTTTACAAACCGCACCAGGTAATTATATAAGGCCGAGGTGACCTAGGGGAGGCCCAAAGGCCACTTCATATATTCACCGCTTATGTTGGCAGCGACCAGGACTAACATTCAGGTCACCGGTTCTGTATTGCAGTGCGCAAACCAGTACTTCACATACGACACAAAGGCCAACATACAAAGATCCCCCCCGTATCACCTGCAACAGGCTGTTAAGGCAAGACTTTACCGAAAAAACCAAGAAGAAGAAGGCAAGTGCTGTTAGCGAGCACCTAGGAAAGCTGGCACGGCAACACAAGGTGACATTTATACACCACACCAGGTACTCATTTGAGGCCGAGTCAACCTAGGGGAGGCTCAGGACCAGTTGAAATAATCGTCACTGGTGTTGGCCGTGAGTGAGAATCAAACCCGGGTCGCCGGGTTCGCAGCGCAGAATGCCAACCGCTACACTGCCACTCCCCTGACAACAACAACAACAACCGCCATTCGCCACTAAGTGGCGGTGACGTCACCACGACGCTTGTGCCAGGCCATGTGCACCTTGAGGCCACGTGAAGTGTCGAACGCCCGCTGGCAGGAGGTCACGGGGCAGACCCAGGTGCCACGGGTCGACTGACCGAGATGACCGAGATGACTGGCTGATGCACCACCTGTGCCCCCTACTGTACCAACTTGCTGTGCTTTAGCCACCCGTCGCTCCGCTCGTTGTTGTGAGCGTCGCTCCTCCGCCCTCCGTTGTTGTTGGAGGGCGACTGCCTCCAACTGCCCAGTAGCGTCCTTCACGAGCCTCCTCCACAGAGGCCGATCTTGACACCGCTGGTACCAGTCATCGGCAAGTCCACTCAGCTCCACGTCCTCCTGTACCACATCACTCCATCTCTTCTCTAGCCCGTGCTGCGCCCGTTTAGCCCCCTCGATCCGGCCGAACAAAAGCTGTTTAGGCATGCGGTGGCTGGGCATGCGGGCTACATGACCCAGCCAACGCAGCCTTGCCTGCCGGAGGAGCTCACTGATGGGACTTTGCCCAGATCTTTCAAGGACTTGTGAGCTCCTCACACAATCCAGCCTGGTTAAACCCAGGATGGATCGTAGGCAGGCCAGCCTAAATGTTTCCAACCGGCGAAGATGCTCCACTAGGGGGGTCCACGTTTCGCAAGCGTAGAGAAGGGAGGGAATGACCGTGGCCGAGAAGACCTGAAGCTTCGTGCGGAGCGACAGACCAGGTAGCTTCCACACAGCGTTACGCAACCGATGAAAAGATATTGCCGCTCGACTGATTCGGAGTGAGACCTCTGCTGATAAACTGGAGCCGGTCATAAGCACACTGCCCAGGTATGGGAAACTCTCCACTCTCTCCACCACTGCCCCATCACCAATTGGGAGTTGTGGGGGTGGAGTGTCCGATGGTACAAAATACCCAGGCAGGTGCTTAGTTTTGGTGGGGCTGATGGTAACGCCCCACCTCTTAGTGGCACGTTCCAGTCTCAGCAGCAGCGTCTCCAACTCCTCTTCTGAATGAGCAGCTATTACCAAATCATCGGCATACATAACGTGGTTGACCAATAGGGAGCCATCCCTTGATCGCACCCGGGCGTCGATCAGCACACATTGTAACACACATCACACTCTACATATAGATACATGGTATAGTATCAAATGTTCATGACCACAAGGCCATGTGAGAGAGATTGCACATTGCTATGTCAGGAGGCAGTACAAGAACTGCTGCTGGCTTTCCCCCACAATAGAAACTGTATCTAAACACACATGTACAACTGTTCATGTATGCTGAGAACAGAGCCCTACTTTGCATCGTAAAGCACAGAGTTGCTGTTGCCGAGAAATTAAGGTCAACGTGGCACTTGTGGAGTAGTAAACGCCATGTATACCTGGTCGCCTTAGTCTCCCACGAGATAGGAAAAAGTGCAAAAAAATATCAATAATAATTTACATTTCTTCCTCCCCACGCTGTGTGAGTTCATGGGGGTTGATTGACTATACTTCACCATGCAGGTCACAGAGGATTGGAAGCATATAAGACTTTTACTTTAGACTAAGTTGATCTTGCGGAGGCCCAGCCCAAGTTCATAACCATCACTGCTGTGGCCAGGAATCGAAATTGACGGATTCAATTATTATACTTCTTTGAACTCATAATGCAACGTATCCGCACATTTACATACCTATTGAGTATAATTACATGAATACACAAAAGTGCAGGTGTGCGCCTATGCTTTAACGAGCATTGAAACGCTCCAGTGATGGGCCATAACAGTGCATCGTTCAAATTACGAACATTGGGGGACAAAGTTACTCCAAAAAACAACGAATGTTGACTTCCCTTCACTAAGTGGTGGGGGATTATTTTACCAACCCACAAAGAGATGACGATGCGGCTTAGTTGGCCTTGGCAAGGATTCAAACTCACTTTCTCAACTGGTCAGCCTGCTGCTCTAACGCCACAGCAACACTGCGTGGCTTACGTATTGTACAAATACGGTAGTATTATAGACGGTAAAATGTAAAATTGACAATCGTAACTACGAAAGTGGGATGAAGCGGTGGCAGCCGTGTATTAGCGTTTAAAGCAAGCGACCAGAGTTTGATGCCTGGCCACGGCTAGCGTAAGCGGCAGTGATATTTTAACTGCTCCTGGACGACCACCCTCTTCACCAATCTGCACTTACGAGGCAAGGGGGGGGGGGCAGGGAGGCTTTTATCCACCAGTCGATTTGACAAAGGGATGTGAATTTCTTTAATTACGAATGTATGTGTCCAAAAACATAACGCATATATGTGAAGGAGCAGTAAGGCTACCAATTGTAAACCAATTCAGTGCAAAATATCAGCCAGGGTCAACTAGACCCCACTACCTTCACAGTAAAAAAAATCTATAATAACTGGTAAGGCTGCCACTACTCCATGTGTGTTATTCACTTATATGTGTGATCAACACAGTTAGCGCGCTATGCTACGAATCCGGCTACTCGAGTTCGATTCCCGCTCACGGCTAACACCAGTGACGATTATTTGAACCGGCGCAGGGCCTCACCTAGGTCGACTCAGCCTCAAATGAATACCATGTGTGGTGTGTGGGGAGACAAAGGTGGCCGGGCGTGGTGCTGGCTACAGACCCCTCTAATGTACCATTCCGGCCTTCATCGGTGCTCACGAACATCACTTGCCCCAACAGTCTGTCAAAGCTATACGGGGGATCTTTGTCTTTGTGTGGGTTCAATGTTATTAAGACTCGCTGAGGCTTTCTTAAATAAATGACGACTTGCTTGATGCAAGAACGTTCAATGTGGTTGGTGCACTCTACATGTTAAGGGCATCCTTTTTCCCCCCAATGTCCAAAATGTTTTAATTCCAACCAACGCTGCTCGTCAACTAAAGTGCAGCACTTATGAACTTGCATCATTTTACAATCAAATTACAGGAAGTAATTAGATACTGTACACGACTTTATTGACAGTGCAGTGATGGCTAATAAACCAATCAATCCCAGCCTCATAAAGCAAATGACCCTGGCTGGGATTTCAACTCGTAATCTAGTTTTGAATAAGGTGCCGCCTTGTTACTTCGTCAATAAACCATGGAAGTGCCTCTTGCCCATCTCTCTCGCACACAAAAACATACATTGTGTGCATTTACATTTATATAGATGAAACATTTGCAACTGTGCACAGTACAGAAGACGAACAATCTCATCATCCAATCCACCAGGCCAATGCCAGTGAAGTAATGAATTCTAGAGGCCTACAAGTTCGCGCCTCTCGGCCACCCCTTCCATTCTTCCACGGGGCTCACACATCACCTCACTGAACTTTATGCCACCACAACACGGCAATGACAATACTAACGGTGTGTGGGATACTGATGCTGGGATCGAGCCAATTTTACCTTGGTGAGGATTCAAATAATCTACATTTTAGAGGACACGTTGCTGCTCTGCACTGTACAATGCAAGCTCAACATAACATTTACATATCCACAGATGTGTATCGTGTATAGACACACAACTGATCTGTATATAAAACAGCAAATAACTAACAGTGTACTGAGTATTAGACAAAGATCCCCAGTATAGCCTTGACAGACTGTTGGGGCAAGTGCTGTTAGCGAGCACCTTTTAAGGCCGGCACGGCATACGAGGTCGTGGGTGGGCACTACCACGCCCGGCCGCCTTTGTCTCCCGTAGTGGCGATGTTTACACACCGCACTCGGTACTCATTTGAGGTTGAGTCTACCTAAGACCGGTTCAAATAATCGTCACTGGTGGTGGCCGTGAGCGGGAATCGAACTCGGGTGGCCGGGTTCATAGGGCAGCGCGCTCACCGCTACACTACCGCTCCACATCATTTCACATTTCACAATTTAATGCAAATACGGAAAGAGGTGGTGGTGATGATGATAATAATAATACAGTACTGCAATGGTGTTGATGATGGTGATGATAATGTAGATAGATGGTGGTTATGATGATAGTGGTGTTGATGGTGATAATATATATGATGGTGATGTGGTGATCGTGATGATGGTGGTCGTGCTGGTGGTGATGGTGATGCTGGTGGCGATGGTGATGATGTGGTGATGGTCGTGATGATGGTGATGATGGTAGTGATGCTGGTGATGCTGGTGGTGATGATGGTGTTGATGGTGATGATAATGGTGGTGATGGTGATGATAGTGGTGATGATAGTGGTGATGATGACGATGGTGGTGGTGGTGATGTTAATGGTGTTGATGGTGATGATGACGATGGTGGTGATATTAATGGTGTTGATGGTGATGGTGACGATGGTGTTGGAGGATGAAGCCATGGCTGGTATGAGAAGAACCCCAGGAATCCCATGTTTGGGACGAAGTGAGCTGCACGTACAGTACGTGTATTTATGTCCAACATAGGTCACATACCACGCCGTCGTTTTATCACAGCCCATAACAGTTTGAAATATTAACAAGGGGGACACTTTTGTTTTAAATGTACACAACTGTGCACATTACTATACAACATAACCACGCCACGCAAATAATGTTGTCGTGGAGTAATTACGACCAGGGCCTTGTGGGTCAGGGCCTCTGTCGGTCTCGTCCATCACTCCCCCTGCTGCTGCTGATGATCATCATCATCATAACTGCGGTGATGGTGACAATGATGATGGTGATGATGTTGATGATTGATAACGCCGATTATTCACACAGTAAGGCAATTCGCAGTGACATTTTTGTACGGAATGCCCGATGCTGCTTTCTTGCACCTAGCGTCAAAAGTAGAGGAGGGGGGGGGGGTCATTCCTGCAACATTAACACACACACACAACTACACACAGCACAGCGCATTACTATCACTATTAACATTGGGGGAACTAATTAAAAACTACGACGACTAATACTGATGATGAACCACAGAGGCCTTGCGAGGCTGGGCCCTCTGAATCTCTCCTCGCCGTGTCCACTCGTTCAACCCCTCCACTGCTTCTGCTTCAGATGACAACGCTGCTGCTGCTACTGCCCACCATCAAACAAACAACAACCACCAACAACAACCACAACAACAACCACCTCACCTGGTGCAGCGCGCTAAGCCCGTCCACGTTCGCGTAATTGATGTCGGCGCCGCGCTCGATGAGCGAGAGCACCTCGTCCGTGTCGCCGCTGGAGCAGGCTGCCAGGAACACGGCTCCATCGTCGAACTTCACCTTGCTCTTCTTGCGACGAAGCACCGCCGTCTCGAGGTCTGTCTCGGAGCCGGCCCATCGCTTCAGCTGCGCCGCCCGCTTCTGCTTGGCGCTGTCGGCACGGGAGCGGTCGTCCGCCGCCATTTTTGGGGGATAACCCCCCTCCTCCTTCTCCTCCTGGTCTCTCTCCTCTCTTCACTCCCTCTTCTTCTCTCCTCTGTTGTAAGTGCTCGTGTGGTGGCGATGGTGAGGGAGAACGAGCTTCTTTTCCCCTCCTCCTCCTCCCTCTTCTTCCCCGCCTCCTCCTCCTCGCGCTCTCGCTCACCGCTCGTGGTTGGCTGCGGTGGGGCGAGTCGTGGTTAAAAAAAAAGAGGGGCTCGGGGTGGGGTCGGTTGTTGTAGGTTGTTGGTGGGCGGTCTCTCGCTCTCTCTCTGTCTCTCTCCCTCTCTCTGTCTCTCTCCCTCCCTCTCTCGTGTGTGTAGGGGGTGTTCTGTGTGTGATGTATGGCTGGGTCGTTGGGTCTCTCTGACCGCCCCCACCACCACCACACACCTCACGCTCTTGCTCACCACATCTCGCCCTAAGGACGACGACGGCCTTCCCGCCACCCACCTCCTTCGCTCTGTGCCGGGGATCCTTGTCCCCCTCTCTTCCACAAGTCTCAGTCTCTCTCAGAGTCCCTCCCCTAATTAGCTCTCCCCACCCACATCGACGTCTCTCCGCCTGCCACTCCACGAATCTCTCTCCCCTCCCACTGTGCTCGCCCCTCCCCTCCCCTCTAAGCCCCACCCCCTACACCTTCGCCCCTCTCCTCTAAGTCCCCCCCTACACCCTTGCCCCTCCCCTCTAAGCCCCACCCCCTACACCCTTGCACCCCCCTCTAAGCCCCACCCCCTACACCCTTGCCCCCCTCTAAGCCCCACCCCCATACACCCTTGCCCCCCCCTCTAAGCCCCACCTCTACACCCTTGCCCCTCCCCTCTAAGCCCCACCCCCTACACCCTTGCCCCTCCCCTCTAAGCCCCACCCCCTACACCCTTGCCCCTCCCCTCTAAGCCCCACCCCCTACACCCTTGCCCCTCCCCTCTAAGCCCCACCCCCTACACCCTTGCCCCCCCCCTCTAAGTCCCCCCGCCTACACCCTTGCCCCCCCCCCCCTCTAAGCCCCACCTCTACACCCTTGCCCCTCCCCTCTAAGCCCCACCCCCTACACCCTCGCCCCTCCCCTCTAAGCCCCACCCCCTACACCCTCACCCCTCCCCTCCAAGCCCCACCCCCTACACCCTCGACCCTCCCCTCTAAGTCCCCCCCCTACACCCTTGCCCCTCCCCTCTAAGCCCCACCCCCTACACTCTTGCCCCTCCCCTCTAAGCCCCACCCCCTACACCCTTGCCCCTCCCCCTAAGCCCCACCCCCTACACCCTTGCCCCTCCCCTCTAAGTCCACCCCCTATACCCTTGCCCCCCCTCTCTAAGCCCCACCCCCTACACCCTTGCCCCCCTCTAAGCCCCACCCCCTACACCCTTGCCCCCCCTCTAAGCCCCACCCCCTACACCCTTGCCCCTCCCCTCTAAGCCCCACCCCTACACCCTTGCCCCACCCCTCTACGCCCCACCCCCTACACCCTTGCCCCCCCTCTAAGCCCCACCCCCTACACCCTTGCCCCTCCCCTCTAAGCCCCACCCCTACACCCTTGCCCCACCCCTCTACGCCCCACCCCCTACACCCTTGCCCCACCCCTCTAAGCCCCACCCCCTACACCCTTGCCCCTCCCCTCTAAGCCCCACCCCTACACCCTTTTCCCTCCATTTTCAGTCCCCTCCCTCTCCCTCACGAGGTGTCACCCCCTCCACCCCTCTAAGTCCCTCCCTTTTGTCTCTCTCTCTCTGAATTATCTCTCCGAAACGCTCCCCTCCAAAGTCCCTCCCTCTCTCACTAAGGCACCTCCCTTTCTCGTCTCTCCTTTCCCAGTCCCCTCCCCCTCCTGTACCATCTCCCTCTGACTTTTCTCCCCTATGAGTTCCCTCCCTCTCAGCTCTCCCTTGCTGCTCTCTCCCCTTTTTCAGTTCCCTTCCCACCCTCTTTGCCTCCACTCCCGTGACTCTCCCCTATCCAAGTCCATCCTCCTCTCTTGAGCCCTCCTTCTGCCGATGGACGCTCACACTTGTTGTAATACAGAGTTAGACCGATAACTCATCTAAATTGTCTCATGGTTGTTATTGTTGGACTTGCATCCCACTGGGATTTTGGCACACAGCGTTGAAAGTGTTTTTTCTGGAAGACGTTTGCTGTTTTTTCCTGGATTTTTCTGTTGCGTGTAGTCACTTTAAGATGACTCTTGTTCATGTTTTTGTTTGTTGCGGTTGCACCCGATTCAAGAGCCGAATGGCTCACAGGGCTATACCTAATAAACTCAACTCTCTCCTCCAAGGCGTGCTCTTACACTGCCATGCCACCTCTCGCCCTCTGTACTCTTCTGTCAAATTGCACTCTCTCGTCCTCTCTCTCTCTCCACGACTCTCAACATCGCCTTGCTCCCCCCCCGCTCCCGTTAGTCTTTCTCTCTACCCTAAAACTTCCTTCCCTCCCACTCGACCCCTCCCTTCTGTCACACTTTCACGCTCCTTTTAGCTCACGATATAAATCCATACCGCCAATTCCTCACTTCTCGTCCTGTCCATCGAATGTCTTTCGACCCCGTGTTCTCCCTCTCTTTTCCACCATTCCCCCTTTAAGTGTCGCTGACTCCTCTACTCTGACCAGAGGTCGCAACCGGGTACCCGATACCCGTACCCTACCCGATACCCGGCTACCCGTACCCGGCCGGGTACGGGTACGGGTAGCCGTTTGCGACCCTGGTGCGTCCGGGTACGGGTACGGGTAAGGAATCAAAACCCGTTTGTGACCTCTGACTCTGACTCCCACTTTCTTTCCCAAAGATAGCTCAGGCTGTCTCTCCCCCCCCCCCCCATTCACCACCACCTCACCAACGCGCATTGACCAGCGTGGTGAAGTATGGTTAAACAATGAAAACCCCCATTACCATTCTTTGGTTCTTTTCGGTTAAGTCACGTCTAAAAATAAAATAATAACCACCCCCATTACCAACACGGCGTGAGTCCGCCTTCATCCAGCAGTAGGTGAAGAAAGTACTGCGAGTTATTTAACTGTCCCGTCGTGGCAGAGGTCAGCCTTTGCATTGGAAATAACCCAATGTTGACGCTCTGCAAAGTGCTTATTAATTTTGTTGTCTGCAGTAGGACATCTTCTTAGGTTTTTTCGGTAGTAGTAGGACAATAATCAAGTCCGTTTATTTTGTTCAGCCAGGTTGAGAACTCAGAGACCAATAATAAAGTCTCATTTTCAAGAGTGACCCGGGACACCACAACGACTAAAAAATATATAAAACTACTGTGTTGACTTAAAGCTTTCGTGACTGCAGGAATTCATATTCTTTGGGTCTTTCGGTAAAGCCACGTAGATAGAAAATAATAAAATTATCACGACGTTTCGATCGCAACACAAGCAATCGTCATCAGGTGAAAAATACACTGTATTGCACGTGGAATATTTTCCTTCCCAATGCTGTATATACAATAGTGTATACAAGAGGCCCAGCCTAAACGTAAATGGAGCCATGGACAGAGCATTAAGAAATCCTTGAAAGTAATCCTCTCGTAATAACACTGCCATTTGTTGTTATTTGCTGTCCACAGCGTGGCATGTGTGTGTGTTACCTATTATATACATGTGTTATAGTGATGGGGAGCGGCGGTGCTAGTGGTTAACGCTTTATGTAATGGAACCCAATGACCTGAGTTCGGTTATGTTAGTTGGCGAGTAATATCTGAACAGGTCCTGAAACCCTCTTACCAACCCACACGGACCAGCATTGTGACATATATCGTCAAATAACGTACATCACTGGCACGGTATAGAGGCCTTCATCAAGCAGCAGATTGACAAAGGGTTCTGATTTTATCCATACAAGACTGTGAAATTGGATTTTAAAAAATATATATAACAGTCTTTACCAAGGATGAGTCCTTGATTTTCATATTAATAAATAAAGTGCAAACTGAGCATAGGAACAATTTTTCAAATGTTCCGAATATTTGTTTTTATTTCAGATATATCCGAAAGCATAACATCACAGGAGATGGCATCACTTATTAAAGGTGCTGTCACGTGGCGTCGGATCACGTAACTTTTGTCCGCATGAAATCGCGTTAAATCTTCACAATGTTCACGAAGAAAACAAAAAAAGATTACACATTGACCTTAAAAATCTTAGTTCTTTTTTACATTTTAAACTCATCACTAGTCCGCAAGCATATATTTTCTGTGCCTCTCACAGATTTGTGTCCTGGGCAGCCAGCCTGATTTCCCACCACGAAGGCATGATCAAGAATTATACAGTACAGCAAGTGCACCATGCACTGGCACAGACTGTGGTACTGTAGTCTATACTGTACGTATACTGCCTTCCAGACAACTCTACCAGGCATAAGCAAACTAAGCAAACGTTTAGAAGCCCAAAGTAGTTCAGGCAACCGCGGATTCACGAACCCATTGGGTGCCCCAAATGCCAGCCCTATTTCAGATCCTCATAAAGCTTTTACACAGCTCATTTTAACAACACACTAAAAATATATTTCATTGAAATGAGTCCATCACTGCAAATGTGACATCGAGTTACGTTGGTTGTCCACCCAAGAATAATTTCTGCCTTGGGCCCCTAGTGGGCTAGAAAGCCACCACAGCTGCCGACAGACCCGTAACAGAAGCCATCCCCGCCACACCTCATGACGAACAACTATACTTGGACAACTCACAATCTAGCATCCCCCCCCCCCTGTCATTGGGAATCTCTATCAGTCGTAACACAATGCAGTACACCCTAAACCACAGCCATATAAATTGACAAGCGTGTTAGTTTTGAAATGCCCTAAAAAAAACACAAGTACATTTTGGACAGATTCTGATAGGGCCTGCGTCTGCCATTGCAATTAATAAGGCGGAAACAATATGTCACACGGGGATACAGTGCAGTAATCCACACCCAAGATGCAATATTTTTGGGGAAAGCTGGCTCCGCATGCCCTCTGATGGAATGCATGAGCACGAGTCAGGCCACCAGTCTTAAAAGGGCATCGCGTGGCCTTTATTTAAATGTTGTGACAATAAACACGGAGACTTTATCAGTAAAAAATAAATACATCACGAAGTATCATCCGTTACGGTGATCTTGGAAACATCATAGAAACGAGGTATCATCCGTGCGTTGAAGCCCTGCCGCATTCCCACCTATAGCAGTATGTTTTCAATTGGCGATATTCACACTGCAAGCGAAATTTTTGGCACGTTTGATGGTGGCCCCTTCCTTCATATACCATACTTTACAGAGTATCTATTTGAAATTATCTTGCGGTTTTAATTTTCCATCCAAAAAGCCATCTCATTGGTAACCCTGAAGGTTAAAATCGACACGCAGGCATGTGTCACTGCTATGCCCTCGTACCTTTACAGGAAGTTTAAAGGGAGGTCAAAAGGTTACGGTTATCTTGGAAACATCATAGAAACAGCTTCTTCGTTCTCGTACATTGAATAACCTGTCCAACCTCACTATAAAGACAAAGACACCCGTATAGCCTGTTCAGACTGTTGGGGCAAGTGCTGTTAGCGAGCACCTACGAAGGCCGGCACGGCACACGAGGGGGGTGGGTGGCCAACACCACGCCCGGCCGCCTTTTTCTCCCCAGCGGTGATGTTTACACACCGCACCAGATACCCATTTGAGGCTGAGTTGATCTAGGGGATGCCCATGACCGGTTGAAATAATCGTCACTGGTGTTGGCTGTGAGCGAGAGTCAAACCCGGGTCGCCTGATCCTTAGGACAGCGTGCTAGCTACTGCACTACCGCTCCCCAAAACGTCACTACAATCATTGTACCACAGTGAAACTCTCGACTTCAGACTTAGGGATATGCCGGAAAGCCCCCCAAAACCTTTTTTAAGGAACATTTTTTTTTAAATTATCATCAATCCAATGACTGCAGCCAAAAAACTTTTTACACGGTTTTGTTTTGCTCTGTATGCCCTTAACCAGTGAAAATAACATCAACATGTAGCCTGCATCATTCTTGCTCGTGTGGGTGTTTGGATTTCGGTCTGTAACCACTGTCGATTTAACACTGACGGCGTTATTCAATTCTCAAAATGCCACGAAGGCACTGGTCCCTGAACAATATAAAAATAGGTCCACTGACCGTGGGGTCGAGACTCGCCCTATTGTACTCGTGGGGTCAACACAGCGAGTGGCACTCTATGAAAGGCAAATCAGGAGTCAGATTGTTGAGCTGGAACCACCGTGCCACCACTTTGCCCATATTTAGTCATACAGAAAAATTCCTGTTATCCACTCCCCTTTTTATCCATAACTCCTATTATCAGTGGCAGCTGTAGTGTCTGCGAAAACTCCCGATTAATTATCAGCCGCCCCTATTTCTGAGTATTACCCACAGTTGACCGCGATTTTACGCATCACGCAAATCGGGGCAGTTTTCCGACACCCGCAATTTTTTCCGTGGAGTAAGAAGAATTTCACGGCAAATGACTCCTAATAATACCCACGGGTTATCCGTGATTTTTTTTTATCACCGCAGTATAAGAGGGGTAAAATCGCAGATAACCCCGCGGATTAATTATAGGACCCGGGAAATAGGTCCACAATATCACCGCGGATAAGAGGAGACCTCCTGTATCCGTTGTGTGCAACTCGGTTGACGTAAACCCTGCAGCCACTGGAGGCTCGACATTCACGATGACGACAAAACTTTTTTGTATCAAATTGACTCATGAGGAGGAGAATCGTTAAAAGCTTTATAGGCACATATTCCGCACACAGGCTTTACATCGGGGCCTATTAGACTTAAATAACCATTCACAATTGTTTTGTCTTCGGCCAACTTCACGTCACCACTCAGCCAAATGTGTGTCGTGAGATCCTTCACCACCCGACGTACCGAAACAACTTGAATCGCCACGTGTACAAAGGTCGTCGGTAAGTTGAAGAACAAATCTCATAGCCAAATCTAGCAGTCACGTGGCCTAACCCAAAAATAAAACACATTCCTGCGGAGGGAGCTGGTAGGAACGTTGGGTTGCTCGGTCAATGGCCAGGGTCAACGGCGGCGTGGTGTATTCCGCAAATATGGCCGACTGTGAGAGCGGGCACAAGCCGGCGTGAGTAGGTTAAACGTTGAGTTTTATAAGGGCACCACGGGGTGAGCAGCCCTTCCTCACCCAGCCCCTCCCCACCCCACCCAACCCCTCCCCATTCTCCCCACCCAGCCCCTCCCCACCCTCCCCTCTCCACCCAGCCCCACCCCTCCCATTTTTGGATGCACGACAGACGGACGGACACAATAATCCCGTGTGGGCTGGTGTAACCAGGAGGTTCCTACCAGTAATACGAACCCTACTAGTGGCTGTGAGAACGTGTTAAGTTAACATAAATCGACATAGTTTTAATACGCATAAACTATAATAGGGCAACGTTATTTGAACAAAAAGTAAACAAAGCAGACACAACTGCCTTAAAGATTTATTTCCCCACATTCTGAAACATACCAGACACGCTTGTTAAATACATATCCACTGCTTTTAAACGGACCTGCCGGAATGACTATACAACATTTACTTAAAGATTCACAAAATTAAGCTTTACATAGGATGTGCATAATAATGGCATGAATTTTAATTTTCTTTTAATGCTCACTTCAATAAATAAAAAAAACACATTTATGGCGTAATGATACTGCGAGGGGAAAACGTGCGTTCTCCCAATTCATTTCTTTACCGCAAACCAGAATCTGCCAATATCTGGTGGAAAATGAGCACTTACATTACATTCCCTCATGGTATAGACTATTATTTAACAAAAAAATTAGTAAGGGGGGGGGGCGAAGATATTTTCATTAACACATAAACAAGACCCAACATGTGGCGTATTGGATGCCTGTATAAAGTGATAATCACCCAGTGCATGTTTGGACTTCTAAGCAAGGGACCTACATTTTCATAAGGAGGGTACTCATTCTCCTCTGCTGCCCACATCGTCTGGAACTCCCTTCCCCCAGACATCCGTGCTGTCAATTCCCTGTACTCAATCAAGTCCTGGCTCAAGAGCTTTCCTTCCTTTGCCTATCACTGACTGCACTCTCTTTAAAAAGAAACGCCTTGTGTCTCTGCATAGCATCTTCAGATGTTGCCGCATTTACATGCCACTACATACATGCCATTAGTATCCTATTATAATAAGTGTCTTTTGCAAACATTCCTGTGGAAAATACAATTTCTTTAAAGCTACGGTACCATATTCTGAACACGCAGAGGACAAAAATACGTATTTCAATAGAGCTTGCATTAAAGGGGGGGGGGGGGGCAATTATGCATCCATGAATATTAGTGAGGAATTCCAGGTCTTCGTTCAAGATAAACACGTAGGCTCTCCAGTGTATTAACACTAACCAGTGTCTAAATTCATCATACATGCGTTGTACAAAAATATATATTATATAAAACAGACATGAGTAGTTTCCTCGAATATAAACCCGTAATACTAATAAAACTACTCAAATGTCAATCCCAAACCGTTCCTTTGTGGACTTTATCAAAATTGCCCAATTTTCTCGGGCCTCCACAATGTAAAGTGTCAACTCAATTTTTAAGTAAATCTCTCTGCACTGATTAAGGACCATTAGCCTATGACGTCATACTAATGTGTGGTTGCTTTGAAGCAGTACAAATCATTAATGTGGTGATTTGTGTACACCACTGCCAACACGGTCCTTTAAACGTTTAGTTGTCTTCGATTGTAGCAAAGCATGGTTTGGCACATGTATTCTTCAACCCTAGTTTCGAGGGGTTACTCAACAGATGAGCGGATAAGCGTAGAGTGAAACCCAGTTAATCATCTGCCAAATAGAACACAGCCTCGTGGCAGAGTAACACAGAAGTGAAATGCGGCAGAAGGTTGACGGATCTCAGGTGGCCCTCAATAAAGTCACCTGTCAAATGGTTAATAAAATAAAATGTGGCTCTGCTGCCTGTAGGGGGCACAAAACCCGAACAGGAAAACTCCTCCCACATTGTACCTCGGGCACGTTCAACCCTTGCGGTGCATTTGTAAAATTATGATTAGTAATGAATGTGCACACCTACCCTCCTTGGTAATTTGATCAATAATCATGATTCAAGGCCGTGATTTCGATTCAGGAACCGATTCTATTTTCGTCTGGATTTTACCCTCTCGTGTGCATTGTTTTGCATTCTTCTCTGGCTCATTTTGTTGCAAGGTTCGTTTGTTCTCTTAGCCCAGATGTTAGATTAACATATCATTTGCATGTCACTTGCATATCACAAACACAAAGTGAAAAACAAAATTCTTACACACACCTACAAAATAAAAATGATAAAAAAACCTTCGGAAAGTAAAATTCGGATTGAAGTTTGCTCCGGGCCAATCACCGGCCGGGGCTTAAATGACCCTGACGTAAGCCACCGAATGGTTGCTTCTGGGATGGTGGGAAAGTTTCCTTCCTCGACGTACGATGAACACCACCGCCAAGGCCAGCAGAAGCAGCACGATTACAGCCAGCGTGACCATCAAACCTGCACGCCCGGACCGCCACAGGGAGAGGCCACTGAATATCGTTTGTATGAATCCCAAAGTGAGGTCAGGTAGGCGAGAATTATGCAGTGTGCTTGTACGTTAATGGGTCAGACGAAGAGCAGACGAGGTTGAAAAAAACGAGCGAAACAGAAAACATTCCATGCGAAGATTTGATCAACATTAAGTTCATAATATTAAAATTAAGTCGTAAACGTAACCCAAATTTCAGAAGGATGCATGTTCAAAAGCATATGACCAAATCACCCAAGATGTGGAGGTCCTCATCCAGCTGGAGTCAGGCCTGCCGATCCTATATATCTATCATTTGCCCCAAAGGATTGTGGGAGGATGGTTATCATCATGGTGGCGGTGGGAGTGTGGTTTATACAAGAGTGCTTACCAGCAGCTGGAAACCTCTTGAAGCACACGTCAATAGCTCTCGGACAGAGAGGATTTTCACACTCTGCACGAGAACACAGATGCCAATGTGTGGGTGTGAGAAGGCAAATACGAACAGGAGCAAATGGACACAATCCGAGCAGGTGGCACTGTAGCTCCTCCACGTGTTTCACGGTCGTACCGCGTGCTGTTCGGCACAATGTCTGACGTTTCACTCCACGTGCTGGGAGTTTCTTCAGGAAATTATTCATCATCGTCACTGGCAAACATGAGTGACGATTATCTGAACCGATCCTGGGCTTCCCCTAGGTAGACTCAGCCTCACATGAGTAACTGGTGCAATATGTAAACATCACCAAAAGGGACATAAACGCGGCCGGGTGTGGTGCTGGCCACATCACCCCCGTGTTTGCCGTGCCAGCCTTCAAAGGTCCTCACCAACAAGACTTGCCCCAATAGGTCTGTTAAAGTTATCTGAGAGTTATTTGTCTTTTGTACGTGTGTAGTGGGTTCCACGGAGACACACACTTGAACTTGGAGGCAACACTTTTGTTCTAACATCCCAACAGGGTAACTGCATAAACGTACGGGATAACGACATAGGTGGTGACTGCCACGAGAAACAACGGGGTAACTACATAACCGGGTCAGTCAGTAACGCACTGCCTGACCCACGAAGCCGAGCGTAACGACCGAAGACCGAAGACCAAAGAGACGTAGCACAGCGGGTTGATTCCAGAAGACAGCCCCGATCGTCTCTCGGGACCTCCCTTTTATGCGCCTAAGCGTGGCATGGCTCCGCCCATGACCACGCCCCCTTCTGGATCCAACCAGAAGGTTCCGGGCCGCATATCACGTGTCCTGTTCGGCCCCCTCGGTTCCCCCTCGCTACCCTTTCTTGGTCACGTGCCCTTTCGGGTTCACCCAGACTGTCACGTCCTGAAGTGCCCACTCTCTGCCCGTTACCAGAACCATGCCCCCTCGGGTCGCCTTCCATGCCATACATACTCTGGTGCCAGAGAGAGGCTCTAACACGTACAGTTCCCCTCTTCTCTCAGTAGCTGGCGCTAAACGCCGTAGTGACTCAATATACGTCACAACACATGTAAAGGGAAGGTGGTTCGATAGAGGATTCGATCTTTTGTCCTCTTGTGAACCTGCGATAAAAGATACCTACATATGGCCCTGCTTGGGTAGTGTCGAAGTAACTGCAGGATGGGGCAAGGTGGGGCAGGGTGGGGCACCACCCAAATGCACAACCCAATTGTTGTAAACGAAGAAAGCAGTGGCGGCCGGTGGCTCCAATGAAGGTTGGTGGGGCGATGCCACTGGCACTGCGCAGTTGGGTGGGTGGGCAGCCCGGGGTTTGGCACCTTGGCCCAGGTGTCAACCTGTCTGGCTACGGCTCTCCTACTGCTGCCGCGGGGTGTAAGCGGTGGCGCCTGCGGTCGGTCGTACCCTGGGGGAAGGTGGCGACGCTGTAGGTGCAACCCTCCAGGGTGAAGATTCGTGCACTCACTGAGGAGGGGGAGGGGAGGGCGAGGAGGGGGAGGACAGTCGTCAATATTATGATCCAACTCACAGTTGTCAACACGAGGGCCCACAGGACAAACAGGGCCCACGAACTCACCTCCCCTGCTCTGTGGTGTCACTGAAACTAATTACCAATAGCACCCCTCAGCTGCTTTGAAATGAAGTCAACTTAGTTACCTTACACAACTGTGTGGAATAATGAATGTAATTATCTTGCACAACATGGAGCCATTGAATTTTAAATCATTGGTGCTGGTGGTCGCGGTGGTGGTGGTGGTAGTTGTCATGGTGATGGTAGTTGTGGGAGTGGCGGTGGTTGTAATGGTAATGGTAGTTTTTAGAGTGGTGGTGGTGGTAGTTGTAATGCTGATGGAAGTTGTGATAGTGGTGGTAGTGACGGTGTTGGGTGACGGTGGTAGTTTTGGCTGTGTTGGTGGTAGAGATGGTTCAGACCGTTTCTGATGTATGCACTGTTCTTCTCTGGGCAGCTTTCTGATTGGCTGAAGCAATTCTTATCCACACAATCTGCACACAAAAAACAGCATTTTATTTTCAACATACAGTATATTAATCACTTCTGCAGTATTTGTTTTACATTTATTTTAGACTTAATTTGAAGCTTTCGTGACTGCAGGAATTACTCTTTGCTAAATTTGTGTGTCTCTCTCTGTGTGTCTCTGTGTTGTCTCTCTCTGCTTGTGTGTCTGTCTGTGTGTCTCTGTGTCTGTGTTTAGTCTCTCTCTCAAATTTAGCAATCTTTGGAAGAACGTAATCAACCAGGTGAGGTGCTGACTGTTGTGTTAGCCGACTCTCTGTGTTAGATTGCATTGTATTTATAAGTTCACTAGGTTTGTTTTCTACCTGATGACGAGTGCTTGTGTTGCAATCGAAACGTCGTATTCTATTATTTTATTTATTTTATTTCTGCGCGACTTTACCGAAATAACCAAAGAGTTATTTATTTTAGACCTCGTTGTGTTAATGGTGCTCCGGTTTCCTCCCACGTGTATAACAACTCATTAATTGCCCAATAACATATTTTTTATTTGTTAAATGACGTGTTCATTATATGTAATGTGTAGCGTTGACCACTTACAAAATTAGTTTGCCCTGAACATTTTTAAAAGGTGAATCTTGGATCATCAGTAAGTGCTATATAACAGATTATTTTTCGACAAGTATTTTTTTTCATTTTCCTTAAGCGTGGCTCTCTCTCTCGGTGCGTTAACGTCTATCGGCACTTGTGGATGTGTGGGTGTGTGCTGGCGCCTCTTGGTGTTGGGCGGAGGCTTCCAGGTCACCCACCAAAGAAGTCGTCGGTGAAGTTCATGGCACCCGTCCTCTCTGTGGCTGAAATACAGCAGCGACGGCATCGCAGGGGCAATGAACACGTGGAACATGAGCAACGACCACCACCACCACGGGATCATCGCCTCTAACCGAAATTCCAGGGTTAGTCTGCCAATGTATGAGCAGCAGAAATGATAAATCCACTGCTGGATGAAGGCCTTTTCAAGTTGTCTTCATCTCGCATGGTCCTTGCGTGCGGGCTAATTTCATCATTCCGTCTCCGCTGCGGATATCTGTTTTAGATGATTGAACTCACAGATTGAATAACTGAACTCAGCGATTAGGGAGCTGGCGTTGCACACTGGACGTGCAATGCAGCGGTGGCCGGTCCTACTCCTGCGTCGTCCGAGGTGGAGATTGATGCCTCCTCTAATTGGAGCCACAAGTCAACACAGCCCCGCGGCCTCTCTGCTAGCGAACATTAATGACCCCACGCGGCCTCGATGTGAATCAGGCTTGGCACACGCGCCATGGCAGCAGGATCATATGCATCAGCGGTGAAAAAATTCCTTGGTAGATGTATGTGTCTGTACGTGCCGCTGAGATGCTTGCGAGTTGGTCGTGTGTGTGTGAATATGTGTGCGTGCATGTGTGGGGAGCGGTAGTGTAGCGAGCGCAAGGTGGCCCCAAAAAGCGCTACAAGGACATCCTTAAAGCTTCCTTGAAAAGCTTCCTTGAAGAGCTTTGGATTCGACCTGAAAAGCTGGGAACCCCTAGCTCAGGACCGACCTGCCTGGAGAAGAAAAGTACAGGACGGTGCAGTCCTCTGTGAGAGTAGAAGAAACTGCTGTGCTATCTTGAAGAGGCATCAACGCAAATCTACCAAGGAAGGACTTATGGCTGCACCTCAGAGCTCTACATCCTCCCTAACCTGCCCAGTGTGCCACAGAGAATTTCTGGCTCGCATTGGCCTGTTCAGCCATCTGCGCACTCATCAAAACCCAACAAAATGACAAACGTGCCATGGTCATCATCAACTCGATGGACGAACAAGACAGAGTGTAGCGGTTAGCGCGCCGCGCTACGAACCTGGCGACCCGAGTTTGATTCCTGCTCACGACCAACACCAGTGACGATTATATCTGAACCGGCCCTGGTGCTGGCCACCCACCCTCTTGTATAGGTCCTCGCTAACAGCACTTGCCCCAACAGTCTGTTAAGGCTATACAGGGCCTCTTTGTCTATGTGCGCGTATTTGTCCGTGTGTCCGCGTGTGTCCTGTAATACGATTTGCGTGTTAGCGTGTGCTCGCGCGCACGCTTGTGATTTTGTGCGTGTGTGGGGAGCAAGGCAGCGCAGTGGTCAAAGCACTGCACTGCAAACCTAGTCATCTGAGTTCAATTCCTGGTCCACGGCTAACATCAGAGGCCAGTGATATCTGGCACCAGTGCTGGATCCCCGCTAGGTCGACTCGTCCCTAAGTGATAACCTGATGCGGTGTGTACACATCCGCACTTGGGAGACAAAGGCAGTGGTGCTGGCCACGACCTTAGTAGGTGCTCACGAACAGCACTTGCCCCAACAGTCTGTTACAGGTTCCATCGGTCGTGAGCTTCGGTGTGTGGTGAGGGAGGCACTCACCGGCTTGCTGCAGCAGCATCCTCCACGTGGAAGAGAAGCACCTGCGCCGCACTTGCAGGTAGCCCTTGGTTTTGCAGTCTGCACACGGGAGCGGCACATGGGGAAGCATTTGTAATCTTTGGGTGCTGTGAGCCTGCCGTAGGGGCCAAGAGACAGGGTGACCGGGAACTGAGAACACCGCTGTCGTATGTGGGCATCGAGAAGATTTATTTGATCGAGTCGAAGTATACGAGGCTACGACGGCAGGGGATTGATCATGGCTGCTGCTGCTGCTGATAATGATGACATATAAATTACTAGCTTTACTACCCAGCTTCGCCCGGGACTTGGATTCACCACGCCCGGCCGCCTTTGTCTCCCCAGTGGTGATATTCACACACCACACCAGTTACTCGTTTGAGGCTGATTCGACCTAGGGGAGGCCCAGGACCGATTCAAATTATCGTCACCGGTGGTGGCCGTGAGCCGGATTCGAACTCGGGTTGCCGGGTTCGTAGCGCAGCGCGCTAACCACTACACTACAATGCGTTACGCTTCCACATGCGCGGGTCACGTGACAGATTTGACATCACAGCTCACTTGCCGCGCAAAAAATCTATGCATTATTGAGCTCCCCCCCCCCCCCCCCCCAAAAAAAGTGTATTTTTATCATATTTGCATGGTGTAAGTCTGGAAAGTACCACATGGCAAATTTCCAGTTTGTTGCATGTCGGGAAGTATGCTAAACATTTTGAACAGACACATATTCTCAACTTTGCCTTTTATATATATGGAGATAAAAGTGGGCACTGACAAGGAAAATGGAACAACAGCTGAAAAGTGTGAGGAAACAAAGTGCGGACAGCCGCAAGTTGGAATGTTACGTGATGTTAAGGCTGCAGTTTTGTAAACCATGGTCTCGACCTGACCTTAAACACAAGAGCCCTGCAACTCAGCAAGAAAAAATTAACCCGTAAAAACAAAGTTTTTCACTATAAATCCTTTATATGCGTGGCATCGGTTTTATTTTATTATTCATTTCTGTTTTTCTTGAGTAAGAGTTTCATTTTTATCACATTGGTATTTTTAATTAAATATGAATTTTTTTTTTCCTAAAAAGTGGAAAATTTTGGAAAAAAAATTTCACGAAAATAAATTGTCACGGACAACGAGTCTGTGTGCAAAATGTCAGCTCGATTGGATCACGGGAAGTGGGTTAAAAAACGACCGAAAGATTTGCACGGTCGTAAGCGCGCAAGCAAGTGAACTTAATATAAAGGATTTAAAAAAGGGTAGCCACACGCACTTTGTGCCTGGAATCCAGGACCTCAAAGTTAGTGGCTCAGAGAGGCATCTCGGGTACTCACGGGAAATTGTGTCTCTGCCTTTGGAAACTTCAGTTATGCAGTTCGTGGTGACTTTGACAAAGCCATCCCTTTCACACACTGGACACGGAGGGGAGGGGGGGGCAGCGGGGGATTATGGGAGCAGAAGAGGACTTGGATGCAATCCTTGAGGGCTGGAAACATCAGTTCAGGAACTAAGCATTGTTAAGGACAGGCACAAAAGTTTACAAGCACTTTAGTTAATTTTTTTATAAAAACACCACAGCGCTTAAAATTAACGCTGCCTTATCACAGGAAATGGTTGGAACAGATGTGCCAGTGGTTCGCACGCTGTGCTATGAACCTGGCAACCAGAGTTGGACTCTAGGCCATGGCTAACATCAGCGGCGGTAAGTGATTAATGAAGCTAGCCCGGGCTGTCTCACCATATGACAACCCATAGCTGGCTTCTTCTCAGGAAGTGGTATTCAATATATCAACCCCAAAAGAATGGTCAATTATACGCCACCTGAACATATATTCACTCAATGGACAACCAAGACAAAGATCCCCCGTTTATCCTTGACAGAATGTTGGGGCAGTGCTGTATGGAAGGAGCGTCTATGAAAGCTGGCACGGCACACGAGGGGGTAGGTAGCGAGATGTTAACTCCCTCGTCTGGTATACAGGAGGTTGTGGGTTTGATCCCGGGCCTGATGCCTGTATATTTGAAGTTTGCGTATTCTCCCCGTGGTCACATGGATTTTTCTCCGGGTCCTCCGGTTTTTCTCTCCACATTTCGAAACATGCGTTTAGAGTCTGTGGCTGCTATAACTTTCCATATGATGATAAGCCTCTTGGGTGAACTATCATGTGTGGCCAGGTCACTTCTGAAAAAGAGCTTTGTAGGCTCAGTGGGCCTTACCTGGTAAAATAAAAACAACTTTACTTTATCTTAGGGTGACCAGCACCACCACGCCCGGCCGTGGTGGTGCGCACAGCCGCTCACACGCACGAGTACAGAAGCACACGCAACAAAAGTATTCAAGCAGCTGTGCACATTACCTGCCTCGGCACTCAGATTGGCGTTGAGCGGGCCCTCGCACTCCACCAACGCCTGCTCACACATCTCCACAACGCACGCTGCAAGAGGAACAGAGAACTCGGGTCAGAGTCATCACGGAAAGAGGACGCAGGCCAGGGTGCCGCGGGAGGCAGGGGGGGGAGGCGTGGATGTACGGGGAGGATCGCTGGGGAAAACCGAGGAATTTTTAACGAGCGTGTGAAGGTGACCGACCGGCGTTCGGTGCAACGCTCAACGCCTTCAGTCACGCAAAGTGTCCCCCCCTGATCAAATCGGCGGAGGGACGGGCGCTCACAACTCAATTGGCAGCTCGGAGCCATCGGTGCTAAATAATAATAATAACGATCGTTAAAATGTAGCTTTGATTTAACGTCGTTTCTGCAACGCCGCGCAAATCCGCAAACATTTCGATTCCGATGGTTTCAACCAAAGCGTGAGCGTCGATATACTCTAAGCGGGAGGACAACCCGAGGCAGAGCTGGAGGAAAAAACCCACGCAGCACTCCATCCCCGTACAGATGGGACAGAGGGAGGTCAGTCTCACACTTCCTGTGCTGCCGTCTCCTGGCAAGCCAGGGTATGGCACCTCGACGCCCACGGGAAAGGGAGTTTGACAAGCGCTGTGTCGCAGATACACCGACCCTCGGCGCCTCCGCAGTGCGAGATTACAGGCGTCGCCCCACCACTGCCCGCGCATCAAAGGACAGCCACCGTTCGCTTGCTACGTGTGTACGATGGACTTCTTTCGCACCGTACGTAGCCAACCGTATCAATCGGAGGTGGAGTGTTGAGTATATGGGCAGTGTTAGTCTTTGGGCAGTGTGTGCGTACGTTGAATTTCTTTCACACCGTACGTAGCCAACCATGCTCATCGGAGGTGCGTGGGGGGGGGGGGTGGAACTAAACACAACACAAGCAGTTCTGAAGCTTATTCTTTGGGTCTTTTGGTAAAGTTACGTATGTAGGTTCAAAGAAAGTAACAAAAAATAACAAAAAAATAACAACAAATTACGACGTTTCGATCACAACACAAGCAGTTGTCACAACACGAGCGATCCTCCTGATGACGATCGCTCGTGTTGTGATCGAAACGTCGTAGTTTTTTTGTTCTTTTCTTTGAACCTATCTACGTGACTTTACCGAAAGACCCAAATAATCTGAATTCCTGCAGTCACGAAAGCTTTAAGTCAAGAAATCACAGAGCTTCAAATCAATAACAATGTGGCACTCTTGTTTGCAGACCCCCTCCCTGGAAGACTGATTTGCTGAGCTGACCCTTATCTGGGATTAGAACTTGCAACCTTCCCATCGCGAGGCGAGCGCTCCCTGCCCGCAGTGCCGCCCGCTCACAAGACAGACACTGGGACAAATGCAAAGCGCAATTTAGATTCAGGGCGCAATCCGGCATTTTGGCACAATTCAGATTCCCAAGGGATTAAAGAGCTCAGCAAGCAACCAAAAGCAATTTACAGATTTCAACAAGCTCTACTGTTGTGGGGGCGCACTGCACTTTCAACACGGCATCCTGAGTTTGATTCCCGGCCACAGCTAACATCAGAGTGGCAAGCGATATCCGAACTGGTCACCTCACCAACACGTTCTGACTTGCTTGATGAAGTATGATGAACTGCCATGGCAGAGTATGGGAAGGCCCTCATTCCGCAGAGGATTGTCAAAAAGGGCTGCAAATTGTTCCCATCAAGAAAAAAGTTATTCTTGAAACGGGGAGCAAGTCTCTCTCATCCACTCTGTCAACGCAGCAGTATAAATCGGTGCACGCCAGTTAGTCGACCGGTAGGTTGCGTGCAGTGGGGTAAAGTGTGGATACTCCCACCCCTTCCATGACATTTGACCAGCGTGGAAGAATAGGCCAAGTACCCTTCGGAGGGGCTCCGCAGAGCACCCTCTAGCAAAGACCCTTCCGCCGGCAGTGGAGAGAGCAATCGACTTGAGGGCTGCACCTTTATCTCTCCACAAACCCAACTGAAACCCAACGTCGATGATGGCAACCGTCGCCGCTCGTGATGCCCGCTCGCGTTGTTGCGATCCGCCAGTCACTTCCACGACGAAGACCCTGGCCGGCTGTAGCGAATCGACGGCGTGTGGCCTACAGCCTCCGCATGAGAGCTCTCTCACTCTGCAGGCCCCACGGCCAATCACAGCCGTCGCAGGCGCGACTAGGCGCGCGCCTGCAGGAGGAGTGCCAAACGCAACTCGCCAACACCGCCTGGAGCAATGCGAATCTGACCGATGGCGTCAGACTCGCATTAGGCGCCACGGTGGCTAGGAGATGTTAACTACCTCGCCTGGGATACAGGAGGATCGTGGGTTCGATCCCGACCCTGACAATGCCTGCTGCTGTATATGTGGAGTTTGCGTGTCTCTCTCTCATCATCGGTTTAACCACGGATAGCCTCACTCATCCGAACCCAGGATCTCAGCTAGGTGCTCTCACCTTTGAGCCAACTGGCCAACCTCCTTTAAGGCATCCTTCAGGATGACACGATATTGTTATCATCTACAGCCTGTTCAAAAGTGTTGACGAGGGTTGTTGGACCTCCACGCTACTGTGGCGAACGAGACGTTAACTACCTCGCCTGGTATACAGGAGGTTCGTGGGTTCGATCCCGACCTTGACGCCTGCTGCTGTATATTTCGAACTTGCATGGTCTCCCCATGGTGGCATGGATTTTTCTCCAGGTCCTCCGGTTTTTCCCTCGACATTGAGAATCGACATGCATTTAGAGTATTTGGCCGTGGTCAATTTCCACGTGATAAACCACTTCGTTGAGCTATCATTTGTGGCCAGGTCGCTTCTAAAAAAGAGCTATATAGCTCAGTGGGCCTTACCTGGTAAGATTTTTAAAAATGTAATAGTTTACAAACGTTGCAGTCGATAAATTATATGACAGCATTTCCATTTTTCTGGGGTTTAAATTCACCACATTCAGAGTTTGGTTACCGCGGCAGCAATGTAGCTCTGGAACTCAATGATTTGAATAATTTTAATTCCTTCTGAGCCCGCGTGACTTTGAGATACATAACGATGATCAGGCTCGGTGAGGTTTCGTGTTATCCTCAGAATGTTGGGCTGCAGGTGCAGAATTGCCCATGCGTTGCGTTGTGGCGCAGCTTATCACGAGTGCTATGGCGTGCTTTAGACTGGTAGTGGCTTGTCACGAGTTCGGCAGTGCGGTGTCAGTGTGGATTATGTGATGTGCGGTGTAATGTGGTGTGACGTGGCTCTCCGTGTGCCGAAGGGAGGGAGGTTACAACACACTTCGATGCGGTGCTGTCATACCCCACCTGCTGGATCATCGGTTTCCAAACACGTCATCACGGCATGTTTGCATTTCTTTTCTCTGCACTCTGAAAAACAAAGGAAAACAGTGATTGAAGTCAAATATTCAAACAAAAATTTATAACGACGTTCATGACACTCAAAACTCACAAACAACATCAGTCACGAAGCGCTCCTCCGCTGGTTGTGCACCGCTGCCCTGCAGAGTCCGCTAAAGTGGACGGAGAAGCGCTGCGCCAACCTATGGCTCGGAGCTGGGATTTGAGAGGTGAATTTACCACTTTTTCTTACGAGAGAAATCTGCAACCGCAACAGCGCTGCGAGTCAATGTTGCTTTTATAATTGCACGTAACAGCACGCCATCGTCGTACGAGTCGTGTTTTCCTCTTAATCCGTGAATTTCTCTTTTTCTGTGGCGTGTTTTTCCCCCCCCCCCGCCAAATGTATCCCAATTTTGCTCGTCGATTATCGTGGCCACGAGTGGAAGAATCCATTCAGAAATCTCGCAAAGTTCCGCAGCGAGAGACGGCTGTGGATGAGATGTTCCTCCAGAGGACTTCTCTGTAGAAATCCTTCAAGCGGCCTTTCGCCCTTTCACATGGAACGTTCACGAGCGCTCTGCTGTGAGTTTTGTGATGCGTGACGATCCCCGCCGGTATTCTTTGAATCTCAGAGCTGGAATTCAGCCAGATCAATTGAAACCAAATTCAATGTTGAAAACTCAAAATCTAATTTGAAAACTATTTTCTTTGTTGTCCTTCCCCCCTGCCTCCCCCCCCCCCCCCGCACGTACGGTGCGAAAGAAGTTCAACATACAATATTACGTGGTGTTTTTTGTGTGCAGCCATTGGTGACGAGGTTTAGACCATCAAGCCGGTTTAACCACGGATAGCCTCACTCATCCGAACCCAGGATCTCAGCTAGGTGCTCTCACCTTTGAGCCAACTGGCCAACCTCCTTTAAGGATCCTTCAGGATGACACGATATTGTTATCATCTACAGCCTGTTCAAAAGTGTTGACGAGGGTTGTTGGACCTCCACGCTACTGTGGCGAACGAGACGTTAACTACCTCGCCTGGTATACAGGAGGTAGTGTGGGTTCGATCCCGACCCTGACGATGGCTGCATATTTGGGATTTGCATATTCTCTCCGTGGTCGCGTGGATTTTTCTCCACATTTAGAATCGACATGCGTTTGAATATTTAGTTCGTTGCACTCACCTCCGATTTTCTCCAGTGTGAAGCCACACTTGCGTTGCATCTCCTCGGAGCTTGGATGAACTGTGGAAAGACAAAAAATACCACCTTTAATTCCAATTCCAGCACCTGCGCCACTATCAACTTCGCCCATGTTTTACGTCGGCGCTGTTACCACAAAAATCATCACCGCCGTGGAAACAATCAGAAAAATCGTCAATAAATAAACCACCTTCTGACACTGTTGTACATTTAGGATCATCATCACCATCGTCGCCACAACCACCACCACATTTTATGCTTTCATTTAATATCATGAAGGTATCGTGACTGCAGGATTAGATGTTTTTCCACCTGAGGACGACCGCTTGTGTTGCGATCGAAACATCGTGATTTATTTAATGTTTTACCTGCGTGACTTTACTGAAAGAACCAAAGAGTATCATGAAGGTAATGGAAATTACAATTCTGCATCTGTTTGTCGATCAATCTTAACACGTAGGCTTTCGCGACCAATATTGTTCATAATCAACGATTTTTGGGTTTAGATCGCGTTATTTATAAATGTGTCGTAACCCTCCACCACCCGACACGGCCAATCAGTAAAAAAGTAACAAAGTGTCACGTTGACAAAAGACAAATAGTTCACTGCTTTAGCCCACCGGTGTGTTGAAGCGTGTTGTGGTTTCACGCTTCAACACACCGGTGGGCTAAAGCAGTGAACTATTTGTCTTTTGTCAACGTGACACTTTTTTACTGATTGGCCGTGTCGGGTGGTGGAGGGTTACGACACATTTATAAATAACGCGATCTAAACCCAAAAATCGTTGATTATGTCGATCAATCTGTCCACACGCCAGCGGCCGCGATTCTTCGCTCGTGTTGACGGAACGTGAACCGAGACGCGCCAGACTACTGTGGGGTAACCACTCGGGTTGTTTGGCAGAAACATTTTGAAACAAAATTGTGGCCGTTTGGTGTCCCAAAAAATGAAGAGGGCGGGGTGCTGGGAGTTAACTTGCACTTCTATAAGGGCAAGAAAGCGAACATTCGCAACAAATATAGTTCAGCTGATGGCCTTTCTATTTATGCTACTTTATTTTATGTTTTATTTACGATACAGCATTTTTAAACAGTGTTATATGCAAAAGTACAATATTGCTTCTTATTCATGAGTTATTTTTTAACCATGCTTCCCTTTTTTGTTGAACCGTAACACATTTCATAACGCTGACCGTATGGGCATTTAAATAAATTCTAGATTTGAAGCTTTCGTGACTGCAAGGATTCATATTCTTAGGTGTTTTCGGTAAAGTCACGTAGGTAAAACATTAAAATTAATAAAAGTAAAATAAAATAAAAATCACGACGTTTCGGAGGCAACACAAGCTTCCGTCTTCAGGTGGAACCGTCACAGCCACGATAGCTGTATCAAGTAAATTTACAGCCACGACAGCTGTATCAAGTAAATGTACTTGATACAGCTGTCGTGGCTGTGACGGTTCCACCTGAAGACGGAAGCTTGTGTTGCCTCCGAAACGTCGTGATTTTTATTTTATTTTACTTTTATTAATTTTAATGTTTTACCTACGTGCCTTTACCGAAAAAACCTAAGAACATTTAAATAAAGTCCATTGGTGTGTTCCGACTTACGAACCGTTCGAGTTACGAACGGGGCCCCCCGGGAACTAATTGTGTTCGTAAGCCGAGGACTGACTATGTATATTCTAGAGTCCAGCAGCAGTTTGGATAATATAATCACACACACACACTAGGTGGCAGCACTTTCCCACTGTCAAATCTTGACTTAAAGCTTGACTGCAGGAATTAATATTCTTTGGGTCTTTCGGTAAAGTCACGTAGATGGGTTATTTTCTTTGAACCTATCTACGTGACTTTACCAAAAGAGCCACATAATATTTCCCATAGTCAATTTCACTTCTTCTTACTGCGACTCTCAAAGCTGGAGTGCACGCAGCCAAATCATCTGCAGGACACGCAATTTAAGTGGTACATTCATCGTTCGCGTGAAAAGACATTGATGACCAATCCGGGCTGGGAACATGCAACTCCTTTGTACTTTAAAAACGAGTTTTAGCCGCAGGAGATCGTTCAGATGTAAACGCAGAATCTCAGTGGTGCCAGCTTCATGAACTATGCTCTGACATCGGAACTTCGCTGAGTTTATCTCGACTGTTGCTGATCGCATTGAACACGGATGGTCCGAGTGGGCTTACCAAGGCAAGGTCTCCGACTAATAAGCAGCACGTCCACACACACGTCCACACAAAGACAAAGATCCCCCATATAGCCTTCACAGACTGTATGGACAAATGCTGTGAGTGAGCACCTATGAAGGCCAGAACGGCACACGAGGAGGTGGGTGGCCAGCACCACGCCCGGCCGCCTTTGTCTCCCCAGTGGCGATGTTTACTACACATCGCACCAGGTACTCATTTGAGGCTGAGTCCACCTAAGGGGAGGCCCAGGACTGGTTCAAATAATCGTCACTGATTTTGGCCGTGAGCAGGAATCAAACTCGGGTCGCCAGATTCGTAGCGCAGCATAGCGCTAACCGCTAAACGACCGCTCCCCACATCCACACACACACAACAACAACCGCCCTTCGCCACTAAGTGGCTGTGACGTCACCACGACGCTTGTGCCAGGCTAGGTGCATTTTGAGGCCACGTGAAGTGTCGAACGCCCGCTGACTGGAGGTCACGGGGCAGACCCAGGTGCCACGGGTCGACTGACTGAGATGAGTGGCTGATGCACAACTTGTGCCCCCTACTGTGCCAACTTGCTGTGCTTTAGCCACCCGGCACTCCGCTCGTTGTTGTGAGCGTCGCTCCTCCGCCCTCCGTTGTTGTTGGAGGGCAACTGCCGCCAACTGCTCAGTAGCGTCCTTCACGAGCCTCCTCCACAGAGGCCGATCTTGACACCGCTGGTACCAGTCATCGGCAAGTCCACTCAGCTCCACGTCCTCCTGTACCACATCACTCCATCTCTCTCCAGCCCATGCCGCGCCCGTTTATTCCCCTCGATCCGGCCGAACAAAAGCTGTTTCGGCATGCGGTGGCTGGGCATGCGGGCTACATGACCCAGCCAACGCAGCCTTGCCTGTCGGAGGAGCTCACCGATGGGACTTTGTCCAGGTCTGTTAAGGATTTGTGAGCTCCTCACACAATCCAGCCTGGTTAAACCCAGGATGGATCGTAGGCAGGCCAGCTTAAATGTTTCTAACCGGCGAAGATGTTTCATTAGGGGGGTCCACGTTTCGCAAGCGTAGCGAAGGGAGGGAATGACCGTGGCCGAGGAAACCTGAAGCTTCGTGCGGAGCGACAGACCAGGTAGCTTCCACACAGCGTTACGCAACCGATGAAAATATATTGCCGCTCGACTGATTCGGAGTGAGACCTCTGCTGTTAAACCAGAGCCGGTCATGAGCACACTGCCCAGGTATGGGAAACTTTCCACTCTCTCCACAACTGCCCCATCACCGATTGTGAGTTGTGGGGGTGGAGTGTCCGATGGTACAAAATACCCAGGCAGGTGCTTAGTTTTGGTGGGGCTGATAGCAAGGCCGATAGCAAGGCCCCACCTTTTTGTGGCACGGTCAAGTTTCAGCAGCAGTGTCTCCCCGCACACACCCGCACACACACACACCCACCCACACACCCACGCACACGTGCTCTACCAAAAATAGTCTGCTTAGGTAAACCCCAGGTGACGCGGGGAAATCCCAGTGAATTCGTTCACTGGGATTTCCCCGCTTTTGATTCTTGCTTTTGATTCTTGAGCGTCGAATGACATCACTGCTGCTTTTACGCCAAGTGGTACTGATGTATCGACCCCGGACAAATGATCGGCTGAGTTGGACCCCCGCTGCCCCCCCCCCCCCCGTGTCACCCCACTTCCCTCCTACCCCCCCCTCCCCACTTAAATTAACTTCAAAGTCCTTTACCATACCACTGCTGGATGAAATCATGCCGTTGTTGGTTCGACCATGCTTCAGCACGTTGGCCAGTTCTGTACGTGTTGGCGAAGGGGTAAGTCTAAGATCGATTCAGATGTAACCTGCCACTGGCGTTAGTCGCAGCCGATACACGAACACAGTTCACCGAATGCAACAGCGAACTGTGCTAACCACTGCGCCACGGCTCCACAGCCACCCAACATGCGCACACACACACAGCAGCAACAACAAATCCCGGATTTAAACTCAAAGACATTTGGGGCAAGCACGTAGCATCGTCACCCACGGTGTGAAATCCGCGTTCATCCCACAAGTTAAATAACGATATCTATGGGTAGTGCTAACACTTGTGGCTCACAGCGGGAGGCACCTGGGTTCGATTCGCAGCTCGGCAACCTTTCTGCGTGGGTGTGTATGTTCTCCCCCTGTTCTGTAAATGTTTCCTCCGAGTTCTCCGGATTCCTCCCACAGCGAAAACAACAAAATATTCCACACAGCACAAGTGGCATTTACCAATAACATTCCAATAGTGGAAAAGTACGGACCTGAAAACGCGCACTTCTCAATTTGCACTACACACGGCAGCAGCTTCGCCCGCGACTGAAAATACTGTGTAACAAATGTATTATTTTTTTTGTTCCTGGGTAGTAAGTGTTATTTTCTAATTGCTTATGCCTCAAAAGTACAGAAAATTACTATTTTTTCCCCACAAACTTTGCATTTGTGACCAGGACAGTGATATTTCGAAATGTACCTATTTTCAATGAGAAAACGTGTGTATTTGTGTCATTCCTTCACGTAAAGTCCTGGTCACAAAAACAAAGTTTGTGGGGAATAATAATAGCCATTTTCTATACTTTTGAGGCATAAGCAATTACAAAATAACACTTACTACCCAGGAACAAAAATCGTGTTCCATAGTGAAATCATTGGCAGGACCCTCTTGAGTAAGCAACTCGTGTAAGTTCAACAGAGCTTCAACTGCACAGCGAGTCGTGTGGTTCATGGAGACTTGACGCCTCGCAAAAGGTTTCTGTTTGGTGCTTTAACATCTTTACACCTGTCTTATCGCCAGAAAGGCGAACAGCATTCTCATAACAATGCCCATCCTAGTGTAGCAATACGACTATTAACATGAACCCTTCATCGCGGAAATGTCTCACGAGATCTCAAGGAAGTGTCGCGTGGCGTCCCACCTGCATGCGTCGTCTCCCCTGCTGCTGTTGACGACGATGGCGTTACACGACCAGCGGCATCACCAGCGGCGCAACGGGACACGAGCGTCAGCAGCAACAGCAGACCGAGGTGGAAGCAGCAGCAGCGGCAGCGGCGAGCGTGGCACAGCTGACTTCTTGCGCCCATCGTAGAGAAGAGAGGATCGACCGCGCCGTGTCTGGCTGGGCTGGAGGTGAACTCGCAATGAGGTGGCGCTTCAAGATGATGAGCGGTTTTCTCCGGTGGAGGAGGAGACAGGAGGAAGAGGTGGTGGTGGTGAGGGAGGGGGGGGGTGTCAGCCGCGTCTCTCGGGCTTGTCGGTGGCATCGGTGCGCTCCGGAAATCCCCGCTGGAGGGCTTCCGCGAGGAAGGAATGCGTGGGGTGGTCGCCCTGGTTGGCGGTGGTGGCGATTGGGGTGGTGATGGGCGCGCTCTGTAATCTGCGGGGGGTGGTGGGGTGTGAGTCGGGTGAGGTCGGTGGGTGCTGCTCGAAATTGATTCTCGTCATCGATATGGAATGCCGGTGCCAGGACTGGCCAACAGCACGTGCCGGTTTAACACGCATGCAGTGCGCTTTCGTGACCAATATTATCCATAATTGAGTGGGTTTTTTGGGGGGGGGTTAGATCGCGTAAATATATAAATGTGTCGTTAAAACCCGCACCACCCGACACAGCCAACTAGTAAGGGTTGTCACGTAAACAGAACGTGGCCCATTCGTCACTAGCACAGCACACCGGTGTGTTGGAGAGCCAAGCCACAACATTTACAACATTTAC
Organism: Lampetra fluviatilis; assembly: GCF_964198595.1. Lineage (NCBI taxonomy): Eukaryota > Metazoa > Chordata > Hyperoartia > Petromyzontiformes > Petromyzontidae > Lampetra > Lampetra fluviatilis. The sequence goes on along the minus strand of NC_136279.1, from coordinate 3,341,969 downwards.
GATCTGAACACGTGCCAGGCAAGGCAGGATTGAGAGAAGTACAAGCAATTCATACTCTTAGTTCTTTCGGTAAAGTCACGTAGGTAAAAAATTAAATTACAATTAATAACCGTCACAACCAGATTTGCGGCAAATCTGGTTGTGACGGTCCCACCTGATGACGGAGACTTGTGTTGCCTCCGAAACGTCGTGATTTTATTGTTTTATTTTTGTTAATTTTAATTTCATTTTTCACCTACGTGACTTTATCGAAAGAACTAAGAGTATGAATCCTTGCAGTCACGAAAGCTTCAAATCTAGAAGTACAAGCAACGTAGGTTTCGTGAGCGACCCGTGCGGTGCCGACTTGTGTGTTTGTGTTTCGTTGCCTCGGCTTGAGCGAGCCACTATTCCTCGGCACGCGAGATTGACGCTTCGTCTGAAACGAATCGACGGGAACAGCAGCGCATCGCGGCTCCAGCTGCGCGCCCTGAAACCCCTCGCGCGCGTCCAAGGTGGAGGAAGTGGCCGTGCACACGATGGGAACTCCGTAGACGCAGCGGTCCACACACTTTTTGGCACCAGGAACCGGTTTCGTGGAAGACAATTTTTTCACGGACCGGGCGGCGGGGGGGGGGTCATCGTTGGGTCTTTGCACCTTTTCAAAGAAGCTCTCCGGCGACGTTTGTTTTTTTTTGCTCATTTTGGCGAGGGGTTAGCAGCTTCTGGGCGAACCAAAACTGTGGCTGAGACGAGTGCGCAGTGCGGGGAAGAGGCGCGGACGGAAGTGGTAAATAATAAAATAATGGGGGCGGGCCACGTACGGACTCAAATAAGCGTCGGATTCTGACTTCTCATAAGGAGCGCGCAACCCAGACCCCTCGCCGCATGCGCAAGTTTACACAGCCGGGTTCGCGCTCCTATGAGAATCTCATGCCGCTGCTGATCTGACAGGAGGCGGAGCTCAGATGACAATGCGAGCGATGGGGAGCGGCTGTCAATACAGATGATGAAGCGTCATCATCTGTATTGACAGATGACGAAGCTTCATCATCTGTATTCATACTCTTAGGTTTTTTCGGTAAAGTCACGTAGGTAAAAAGAAATAATAATAACAATAATAATATTTATTATTATAATAATATAATTTTTATTATTTATTTTTACCTACGTGACTTTACCGAAAAAACATAAGAGTATGAATCCCTGCAGTCACGAAAGCTTCAAATCTAGAATCATCTGCCAATGCAGGTGATGACGCTTCGTCATCTGTCAATACAGATGATGACGCTTCATCATCTGTCAATACAGATGACGACGCTTCGCTCGCTCGCTCACCGCTCACCTCCTGCTGTGCGGCCCGGTTCCTAAGGAGCCGTTCATAAATGACGTCACGCACATTTGTGACGATGTGTGACGAGGGGGGGGGGGGGTTTGAGAAATGTGACGTCACATCAAAATGCGCAACTTTAAATAAATATAGACAACACGTTCTACTTAATTAAATAGACTTTTTAATAAATGTTTTCTCCTACAACATCAGAGTGCAGCGCCACATTAAATACGCACTACAATGACGATATTTTAAAGCGATTTGAAGCATGTTTATGGTTTTGGCGCTGCACTCTGATGTTGTAGGAGAAAACATTTATTAAAAAGTCTATTTAATTAAGTAGAACGTGTTGTCTATATTTATTTAAAGTTGCGCATTTTTATGTGATGTCACATTTCTCACCCCACCCCCCCGTCACACATCGTCACAAATGTCGACTTAAACTGGAGGAATCCGATGAGCTATGAAGCTATTTTTTTCACAGATCAACATTAGATCAACATTATCAAGCAGCGTGTTTCAGCAAGCAGCAGACCTCTGGACCGAAACAAATGTTGCTGATATTATTGATAAGAGCATTCCGTACTCTTAGTTCTTTCTGTAAAGTCACGTAGGTAAAAAAATTAATTAAAATTAATAAAAAATAAAACAATAGAGCATTCCGTTTAGAACATGGGACCCCTTTCAACGCAAACTCAGGATGCCTTGCCAGTGCAGCGTTATGGGTAAAAAAAAAAACTATCTCGGATTTGATTTGTGTTTTTGACACACGGAATGGAGTTCTGCCGGTATTGACTTTCACACGCAGTGCTCTATGGGCAAATGCATAATGGGTTTGTGTCATATCTCAAAGTCGTGTGGTGGCTGAGTTTCCCCGTGGCTCTATTTCCCCTCAGCTGGTGCCACGGGACTTTCCGAAGAACGAATATGAATAAAATAAATGACTGCAAGGAAGGAAATTGAGGGCTTTTTGACCAAATAACAAAACAATTCGTACAATTCAGACCGGTCTTCTGGTAAAAGGGAACAATGGTTTGCCGTTCGTAGAATATTTGATCATGCGGAACGTATGCCCAAATAATAATTTTAAAAATGCATTTAAAGAGCGCACTTGTACTGAATTCCATCGCTTCTATCTTGCTGCTTAGTGCTGAGGTGACAGGTGAGTTTTGAGGTCACGTTTCAATTTTGAAAGATATTTCTATTTGCCCTGGATTTTTTTTCTCTCTCGCTCTCACTCAGTAGAGGGAGGGGGTAAAGGCATTTTGTTAAGGTTCCAGTGTTGAGCCTTCTAACCCCAGATTCATGATAAATATGATATCGCACACCTACCGATGCGAACGATGTTTACAATCAAACGTGGCGATATTTACACTTCAGTGTTGCCAGGTGTGTACAGTATATGAATATGTACAGTGGTCGGCGTGAAGATTTAGAAGTCCCGATATGGAACCTATTAACCGCGCAAGCCCATGGCAACTGCCATTTCCCTTTTGCGAAAATATCGTCATGTCGGAAGGAGGAACCGGCACGACTTACCATTGTTTGCCGGCCAATTTTTCCTGTCACGTCCTCTTCCGAGCATTTGTCCCAAATAAGCGGGTTCCGTTTTCCGACTCCTCTGTCGAACTCTCTCTTCACAGTCTCCACCGTGACCCTTCGACATCGCTCCCGTTTCGCCACTGACGCGGCCTCGTCACACTCCTTCTCAGCTTTCTCTAAATGTTGCCATCTTCTGTACTCTCTTTCTCACAACAGTCTTCCTACCTGGTCACATGTCCGAACCATCTCAGGCTATTCTCACTCTACCCCTCTTTCTATTGAAGCTACTTAACCTCCACTTCGTGACGTCGTGTACCGGCCCACGACCGACTCGTTAAGCTGCTTAACAAATAGGATGAGTGGCATTCAAGTCACTGCACTGACAGCCACTTGAGCCACTTGTGAAATTGCCCATGGATCAAATTCGTTTTCCACGGGGTCATTGTGAAGGGACAAAAGGTCCCAGGACCGGTTCCCTGCCACGGCTGAGATCAGTGGCGAGTGATATTAGAATCAGAATGTTTATTTAGACCGGAGGAATCCGATGAGTTACGTAGCTTTCTCACAGATGTTCAGATACCTGAACTGGTCCTGGGTCGCCGCTTCACCAACCCGCAATGACCAGCGAGGTGAAGCATGATACAACAAAATCCTCCCATGACCAACACACTCTTCCGCACCTCCCCACACCACGATAGCTGCACTCTGGGCAAGATGCCTGAGATCGTGTCCTGTGATATTACCAATTTAATTGACCGAATTTGAATAACACGAATTAAAACTATCCCACCTATATTGATAAATACTTGAATTCAAGTGAAGCAAATTACCAAATACCAGCAGGACCCGGATTCAAATTGGACATCTGAAGATATCTGGAACTCCTGGCACAAGCATTTTAAAGTTTCCGCCACAAGTGTTCACTCTCGTACTGCCCACAGGTAAAGTCCACCTACAGCACACTGGGTCACACTCCACAAGGGTGGCGACACGGCCCAGCGGGGAGGGCATTCACCGTTTGTTGCAGAGGTTCAAAGCTCGAATCTAGCGGCCGCCCTGGTTAATTTTGCGGGTGCATTAACAATAGAGTACTCGCTCGTCTGCTTCACATTGGACCTTAAAGATCCCGTGACATCATTCTCAAGAGTAGGCCGTTTTTTTGCCGGCATCATAGTCCAAAAAATATATACCCTATATATCTGCACCTCCAATTAGCACAGTTGGCTACGTATGGCGAGAAAGAAGTTCATGATACATACATTAATTTGGAACTATGCATCGCAACCATTGTCAACGACTGTAAACAAAAAAAACGTTGCAGGGCCCTCCTGATAAGTCACAAAGACTCAAGTGAAGCTTTCCCATGGTAAACGGAGCACAATGTTAAGAATAAAAATATATATATTGTTACAAGTTTGCCCACTCGGCCACAATTCTCCACCGTATCCTCAGGCAAGGCTGCACAAAGGGACCAGGCGCTTGCACATTCAAGGAATAATGTTTTATTGCATCTGACTTATTAATTGCAACCACGACAACACCCAAGACAGGCAGGGGAATGTGTATGCGCTGGTGACTTGAGGCGATGGTGATGGAAGGTGTCAATGTGCTTGATGATGATGAAGACAAAAGGATATGAAGCAGCAGCAATGACGCCGATAACAAAGAGACTGGTGTCGATTCCGGTAGTGGAAGATACACGGAATCTATTGACAATGGTATACAGTATTTTGCAAACAAATTGATCAATTAAATCCATTAACGTCTAGCAAGCGTGCCACACGTACATGTTGCTTGTGTGCACGTACTTTATTGACCGTGTCATCAGGGGTATAAAATTAAGAGGGTATTATATCTTACATGTGCGTGGATGCAATGTGTACAGTATGGAGTGCAAATGCGTGCTTCAATAAAGGTTAAGCGGAGGCCACATTAATTTCCTGTTGCTGCGAGGCAATGTCTGCGTGGAGTTAAAGGGAGTGCCGTGTACCCATAAAACATACTTTTTAAAAGAACCCTGCGATAACTTTCAGAAGAAAAGCGCATTGTGTGCTGGTTTATCATAGCCCGATTCCCAAGTCTGCAAAGTACCCACAATTGAATGTAAACAAAATATATGCACCTCTATAAATACGTTATACGCCGCCAGGTGGTGTCGTGGTCAGAATACGCAAACTCGCAATCGCAAGTTCAAACCCAAGTTGGCGGTTGGCTCGGTCTGTAGAATCCATCCGAAATTAAACAGCAATCATCCAATGGGAGTTTGGCCCTTCGCTGTGGAAACAGTGGAATTAGCATCAATTTCTCGGTGCCGCCACCGGAGATGAGAGCCACCCCATCCATTGTTATTTTTGTCCAGGGAGACGATTTCACTGTGACACAAATACAAGTCTCCCTCGCTAAATTAGATGCATCTCACCGTGCTGTCACCTGGTTAAATAAGGAATGAAAGTAAACTGTGTGTTGTGAAGGACGTGACGTGAACAGATGAACCTTTTCCTCCCTCTGTAGAACATGATTCCCCACCATTCTAAGTGCACGCAATGCCATGTTCAGTGCTCCTCTGCAAGCTACTGGACATCTGTGAAAAGGGAGCTGCATAGGCTCATTGAATAGCTTCTAGTCTAGAAACGATTCTGACTGTTCTTTCTGATATATTAACATTGCATCCCATTGCTTCCTTGCACTTACTAATGATTATTCGGAGCACACATTGATTAACTATAGTTTTATAGAGCCTCCGATGAGGTTACAAGGCTTCCCCCCATCATTTCCGCCCCCCCCCCCTAGAGTGGCTTAGCAGTTTATGACGGAGTTCCACACTCGGAATAATTTTTAGGCTATGTTAATTTGAGCTGTGGAAACCGCATGTTGAATCTAGCTGGGTAGTATTCGTTGCTTAGAGCACAATGCACAATGGGAAGGCTGCAAGCTCACGTCTCAGGTTGGAGGTAGGAGGGAATTATCTCGGCCCATCATTCCTTTTCAGTTGACACAAGCCACTTTTGACACCCACTTTGTGGGACGTCAACAGTGGTCCTTTGTACCAACGTCACTGGCACCCTCCATGGAAATGTGGACTTTCCACCACTCGTCTGGGGGGCTGCCAATTGAGATGAGCGCTACCCCGTTGCTCATGTGAATAGGGAGACAAACAACGACCTATTGCACTTCTGATTGTTCCTGGAGTGTGGCTCATCCTGACTAGTGAGAGTTGCTTACACTTCCTGGGCCTTTCTCACCCTCCCGAAGCGTGTATTGACGGCTACAAAGCTTGCCGCTGAGATTGCCTCCCCAGGCATTTTGTGCAAAAGAGTGGCAGGTCTCTGGCCTTCGAAGGTTCCTCGGCGATTGAAACTGTAGGCATCTGCGGGGGGCTGCAAAGTATGGGTGAATGATTGGTGTGGCTGTGTGTGTGCTTAGTGAAGTGTGCTTACTCACACACGTGCCAGTGTGCGGCACAAGTGCGAGGTGACACACGTGGGTGTGTGCGCGAGCATCCGCGGTTAAGTCTCCAGTGCGTCCAGGACCCTCATTATCTGTTGCTTCACGAGTTTGGTGGCTTCGCCGGCATTAGGGATAAGGTACCTGCAACGGGACACAGAGAGGGCTACGTGAGAAGGCGGGAACGCACGTGTTGACGTGTAAGGACTCGGGGGCGCTCGGGATGCGGGGGGGCGCCAGGACACGTGCACTCTGCGACACCTTAACTTTGGGAACAATGCCACTTTGTGGCTTTCAAAGCCAATTTAACATTCTGAAGGGTTTCATGTGAAGGTGCGAGCACATGAAAGGAGAGTTGTGGATCAAGCCCAATACGGACATATAGCAGAAGTCTTCTTCCAGCTATACACAAGACCACTTTGCCGGTTGTATAAAGAGCTACACGCACCGTCTCCAGCGTGCGTTATCCCGTGTACAACGTTCCGTGTGTCGTCACGCTCGTGTGTTACGGCTACGGTGGCTAGGAGATGTTAACTACCTCGCCTGGTATACAGGTCGTGGGCTCGACTTCAACCTTGACGCCTGTTGTAGATTTGGAGTGTGCATGTTCTCCTTGTGGTCGTGTGGATTTTTCTACGGGCCCTCAGGTTTTTCCCTCCACAATTAGAAGCATGCGCTTAGAGTATTTGGCTGCAATACATTTTCACATGGTAAGCCACTTGGCCAGGTCGCTCCTGAAAAAGAGCTACATAGCTCAGTGGGCCGATCGCAGGCGCGAGCCGTCCCCCCGGAGAGCCTCACCTGTCGGTGGCGTGCAGCGTGAGGTTGTTGCCATCGGCGACGCCGAACTTGAAGGTGATGAGCTCAGGCCGCCTCTTCTTCGACGTGATCTTGAGCACGGAGCTCAGGGCGCGGCGCGACACGATGCACGCGCCATCGGCCCCGCCACCGCCCCGGCTCCCCAACTCCCGAAGGCCGTACAGGTGCGTGGCCGTCACCAGCAGATGACTGCGGACGTCGGAAATGGGGCAAGCGGTCACAGACGCGGTTTTGCGAGCGAGGGTTTGCGAGTGGCGCGTTAAAGAGAGTCAGAATCGTTCAGCTGTGGTCACAGCGGAGCCCTTGTTTTACCCAGTGATTGTTCACATCCCCTAACTCCGACACCTACCCTGCCATCATGGTGCTCGATGAAATAACGGTTGTGTACGTGACTGGGTGTTAGGAGTACAAAATTGTGGTGGAGGACTGGCCACTTTCAAGGGAAGTGAATGGTGGTCCCATTATGGAACGACTGGCTCTCACCGCAGAAATAAAAAAACTGTTACCACTCGCCAAGAGCTGCGAATGGCTTTGAAGCTCAAATTTACAAAGCTATGAAAATAAATCTTGGGGCAACCATTCACCTGAACACACACAACATCTGTGTTTATGCTGCAGCAAGTCACACGGGCGTCACTACCCCACCATGGACTTGAATCAGCCCTGGTAGAGACTTGCAGTGACAACCAAATACAAAGCAACACACTGTGGATTTATAAAGTGTCTAAACACATGATTTAAAGCTTTCGTGACTGCAGGAATTCATACTCTTTGGGTCTTTCGGTCAAGTCACGTGAATAGAAAATAATAGGTCATGACGTTTCAATCGCAACACAAGCAATCGTCTTCAGGTGAGAGAAATCGTGTTCAGGTCAACTCTCACCTGATGACGATTGCTTGTGTTGCGATCAAAACGTCGTGACCTATTATTTTATATTTACGTGACTTGGCCCGAAAGACCCAAAGAGTATGTCTAAACACAACTCCTTAACAAATAGGGGGACATGTAAATATTGGGGTGGCTTTGGAGAGACGAGGGCTTTTTTTGTACAATTTTGCAAGTGAGAGGGATGAGTATAAAAAAACCAGAGGGGAGATGGGGAAAGCAGATGACGGTGTTATAAAGGTAATCATGAAGATGGTTCATAAAAACTGACAATAGGAGTGTTAACTTATGTGCGTATAGATTAATGCAGGATGATCATAATCAGACTATGAACAAACCTGTGTCCGTTCTCGTGAGATCTCAGAAGCTAAGTTGGGCTGCGCCCAGTTAGTATCAGAATATGTATTTATACTGGAGGAATGCAATGAGCTAAAAAATATATTTTTCACAGATGTCCAGTACTTGGATGGGTGACTACCGTGCACTAAGAGGTTGTTATAGGGCTTGGTGGGCTACGTAGTGGGCTGTCGTAGGAAAATGTAGCAAAACAAAAACCTTGTACTATACTTCTTTGCTTTCTATAGCCTCTTTCACCAACCCGGACCGATCAACGTGAAGTATCTTCCAAAATCCACCATGACCCGCATGATATGGGAAAACAGCAGTAGAAGCAGCTGTCACCGTGTGCATGGGAGAGAGTGTATGTATGTACGTTTAATTTATTTCACATTGTGCGTAGCCAACCGTACTTATCAGAGGTGTGGGAAAATGAGTGAACAAGTGAGTGAGCGAGAGTCTGCACCATGCGTATGTGCGTCCGTTGTCACGGATCTCGGTGCAGGGGAAGTGGTGCTTGACATCCGGCTTGGACAGCCAGGTCTGCAGACTCACGACCTCCCTCCGCTCATCGTCCGACACCACCCCATCCTCCATCTCGTCTGCACCAACGCAGCGGTCGCATACACGCACCAACGCACGTAAAGCACGCGTGCGAGACATACGCTGTTAATGTTCAATGGGAATGTTATGAGTGTTCATACATAAAGTTCAGTCAGACTGCCACCCTCTATGATTCACGTTCATTGTTAACGTCGGAGGCTCGCAAGGCCAGACAGCTGGGTATCTTATGGTTGAGTGTTAATGCCGAAAGCCAAGTGCCAGAGATATGCTGAGGATTGCGATTTGACTATTTTGCCACAGTACGACTCAACAGAAATAGGACTGTAAGGGAACCCCGATCCCAGCTTGACGTTGTCCCGTGTGCCACGCATGGCAAGCTGCGTTCACCACGTACCACTCTCACACTCCTCCTCGTCGGCGATGCTGAACACGGGTTTGACTCCACGGTACGGCCGGCCATACCCTGGCCTGCATCATCACGCACGACCAACAATAGGGCAGGATAACCATACCACACCAGCAAACTACACCAAAACCACCATCTCCGCATTGGCACATTATATCACCAAAGCAGCATCCCACCACCAATACACCATACCAACACATTGCAACACAAACAATAAGCGCACGACATCTTGTTATTGTTAAAACTAGTTGAAAGCCCATGGCCACATCGTATCTTTTAGAGGAAGGTCAGATGACCTGTACTTGTATTCTAACTCCCCACTGGTCTGTGTTCACCTGTGGCTGTGCATCAAACCCCAACTGTCCTCATATCCCCACTGTCTCGTGCTGCGTTTGCGCCACCTGTTTCCCACATCCGAGTGGCTATCGTGCGTCCATGCCTCTGCATCGCACTCTCTCTTTGCTCGGTGTTGTCTATGACCAAGCTGCCCTGTATTCGATGCTTCGAGTTTCCCATGCCCACCCAACCTGTCCATGTCACCACCAAACTCGGTGTTTCTTCAACCCTATGTCCACTGTATTCCATATCCCCACTATATTCCCATTTATCGATCTCTGCCCTCTTCCCTCCATGGCCTGTGCTCCCTTGTCCGCCAGTTGGCACCAGTTTCTGGCTTGCGGGCTGCCGTCCAGCTTGTTTGTGGTTTCCTGGCTTAACGAGCTAGATCAGCCGAATGGCCCCTTATCGTGAGTAATCTTTCGGATGTTCTGATGACATATGACCCGTACACCCAATATTCTTGTTGTCCACCTGTCCTCCTGAACACCTGCCTCCCACATCTCACCTGCCAACTAGTATATCCCAAAATAGCTGAGACCCACCATAATCTGCATTTCCCAAAAACCCCATCATGCCTTGTGCCACGTAGCCCCCCCACGTCCCCTGTATTTGTCTACCCCCCCCCCCCCGTGTCCCGTGCCCCGTGTCCCACCTGTCCCCCGGGGAGCCGGAGTTCTCCATGAGACCCACGACGCGCTCCCTCACCTGGGCTGACTTGCTGCGCAGCGCCGACGTCATCTTTGTGACCAGAGACAAAACCCCTGGTGCCTCTCCTGCATCCTGGTTGGACAAGGAGTCGGAGCGGGGCGTGCAAGAGAACACGGAGGCAAGGGCAGCGGGCGCATAGGATACAGCAAAAGGGATGAAGGGATGTGGACCAAAAAAAGAGAATGAGGACAGAGTACGACACAAGAGTTTGCAACAAAAACAACAACAAACAGGAGCATGCCGATGAGAGACAAGGTAGGTGAGTAGCACAGTTAGAACAGCGGATGTACAGCATGTGGACACTGCGAAAACACAGGGACTTGGAAACAACTCACTAAAAACAGGAGCGAGGACAGGGTTATAAAAAGAAACGCACACAATGTTCAACATGAGGCCTACTCTCCAAACACTTCCCCCTTGTTTCCCAGGTGCAGTTGACTCGGCATGTTCCTCCAGCCACCCCAGGTCACCCCCTGGTTGGCCGGAAGGACCGGTGGGATCTGTGGATACTGATAAGCCTGTTTCGCCCACACATCTGGTGCCCTGTAGTTCCCTGTAGTATCACGCACTGTGATGTAGTGCCCTCTAGTGCACTGTAAAGCCCTGTAGTGCCCCGTCATGTCCTGTAGTTCCCTGTAGTATCACGCACTGTGATGTAGTGCCCTCTAGTGCCCCGTCATGTCCTGTAGTGCCCCGTCATGTCCTGTAGTTCCCTGTAGTATCACGCACTGTGATGTAGTGCCCTCTAGTGCACTGTCAAGCCCTGTAGTGCCCCGTCATGTCCTGTAGTTCCCTGTAGTATCCTGTAGTATGATGTAGTGCCCTCTAGTGCACTGTAAAGCCCTGTAGTGCCCCGTCATGTCCTGTAGCGCCCTGTAACATGCTGCAGTGTAGCGAGGTGTGCACCGTGGAGAGATGCTGGTTGGAAGGCCCCGTGCTGGTTATCCACTCCTGGTAGGGGTTCTCATCCGCATCGACCTGCACGTCCGCCAGATACTGCTGCACGGCTGCACATCGTGTACGCGTCACCGTACACAGCAAGCCACAGTGAGCATCCCCGTAATTACACAGGAAATGCAACTCATCAGTTCAGGGGCGTGAAGCAACACCGACTCTTTTGCATGGGCAACCAAAATCACGCATCTCACGGACCACACCAAACCAATCCACACAGTGAACGCCACTTCACAAACCAAAATCACACCCCATGTATCGTGCAAAAACCAAAGTCAACAGGAAATAATGTTAGATTATTAAATTATGTATATCAAGTTAATTTATATTTAGGCTGCTAGAAAACACTGAGCCCAAAAAGTATATTTGCCAGAATGAAACAAAAAAAAAAGTAGAATATTTTTTACAATTTAAGTTGTTTTGCTCAATCACATTTCACAACAGTTTAAAATAAAAATCCCCACCGCATGCAAAACGGACGAATCCTTCAGCCTTGATCACGCAAAAGCATTTTTACTTGGCACTGTGTGGTATATTCCGTGGTGCAATGTAAATAAATGATGTACAAGACATGTCGTATATGTAAGATGCCCCTGTATTTCATGTTGTGAGTTTAGTTTGGCGTGCTTATTTGCGCTCTATTTTTGAGGTGCTGCAGGCCGATATTTGCGTGAGCTCACCCCTGAATCCTCCACGTGCTATGCTGACATACTCCTTGTGTTTCTGCAACAAGATAAAAAGCAGACGGCAAAATACATTCACACACCCACCTCACGCGTTCCTCTATAAACACTACCGCACACGTGAACCGCACACCGTGACCCCGCGCACCACTCTAAAAACACACACGCGACGCCCCCACATCTTACACAACACAGACAATACCATGTAACGCACAAGACGCCAAACCACTAATTATACACACTACACCAAAACGTACTACTCCAAGAAATCCCCATATACACCAACTCCAGCCTTCTAATTCATACAAACCACTCACAAAAAAACACACTGTACACCGTACACCACCCTGTATTCACCACCCAACTCCATACCACATACATCACCAAACATACCACCTTACTGCCCCATATGTGCCCCCACATACCACTTTGTACACCTAACACATGTACAACTCGGAAACTCACACGCACGCATGCTTCGCACTATACACAATACGACAAAAACCACACATTCCATAATGTACACAATACATTTTTTACACCGTGGCAAACACCATTCATAGAAAGCCACATCATACCACCCTATTACCAACACCCACGCACACCACTCTGAACCACAAGCCGTAACCCATATACATGCAGCACATACACCACCCCAAACATAATATCCCACACCAAAAAAAAGTATGCCAAACCACACACTCTGCCATTTACAAGAGGTATAATGATGCATCGATTAATACCGATTCTTAAGCGATGAAGCATCTCATCATGTTTGTAAGAATCAATATTTGTGTTTTACATAAGGGGTTCAATAGGACAGCTTACAACTGTTATTTCCACCGCGATAATTTAGAAAAATAATCAAATCGTGACCCTCAATCGTGGCAATTGACGCTCACATGGGGCGAATCGTTACGCCTCAACCTCTGTACACAACCACAATACGCACCACTCAAGTTGAAAGACACTGCACGATACTCCAAGCTACACACACTTACAATACTCAACACCCCAAAGCACACACTCAACCACACCAGAAACATCACACACACACAACACCTCCAACACTCGTGGACTCACCTGGAGGAAGTGAGCAAGCACCATGTGCAGGTACATCTCGTCGTCGTCTCCATGGTTACCGGACCCCATGAAACACAAGTGCTCGCCCCCAGCGACCGAGCCTGTTGCCATGGCGACCGCCTGGGCCTCCAGCAGCGCCCGCACGGACACGGCGAATTCGGACGGGTTCTGCAGCATCTGCGCCCCGTCACACGCCGTGACGTCCCACCAGGCTGGCGTTAAACGATGTCACGCGCAGTCGTGCCAGAGACTTAACGAGCATTAGGCCAACACTAACCGCCACTGCCTAGGACCAAATCGCCCAGAATGTGTACGATCTCATCAGATCTTGGAAGCGAAGCAGGGATGAGCTTGAATCGAGCTTGGATGGGTGACAAACATGCATAAACCAATGAGACAATAGATATTGGCAGTTCAGAGTCAGTGGTGGAAATTCCATATTCCCATTGTCAACAGTAGTCTCTCAATCGGATAACCTAATGTTGGATTCCTGCAAAGTGGAACCAGCTTTATCAGAATCATCTGGGATTTAACCCAACAACTGCTTTATTGTGAATTACATCCTGTCCCACAGCGCCACCTGGCCAGGTTACAGCATCATTACACTAGTGATGTATGTCCGTAAACACCCACACACTGCACAACCATTAAGACATCGACTGCGCGATCCGATGTACCCACCAAGTGCGGGTCGAGGTGGAAGGCGGTGGACAAGTGTGCTGCATTATACTGCTCAGCAGGTCGGCAGTCAACCACAAAGAAGCGTACACCCTCCTGCAATGACACACCGAAACACCGCTTGTACCGTCACCAGACACCGACCACACTCACGCATGGTGTAGCACACCACATACTCTACCGATGCATGTTTGAGACATCATATTGACGGCTAAGAGAGTAAATGAGCAAGGGGACGGGACACGTCACGAGAAGAGAGGATGGATGGTGGTCGGGATTAAGGGCGGAGTGGCAGGCAAAAGTAGGAACATGCTCAAAAGGACGTCCACCGTGGAGATGGGCCGATTAAATCAGCTGGTACACAGTTGCGAGATGAATCTTTGCATCGCAAGATGGTGAGATGACAACAGCTGGGGGAGGCCTTCATCGAGCAGTGGATTGATCGTAGCTGATGATGATGAAGTTTTGTGCAGCTGATGATGACATTGTGTTGTGAAATTTTTAACCACTGGCTGAGAGCGAGTTGCCCACGGTGATGCTTGTGTATGGGAACTCCAGTGGTGAAAATAAGTGTGCAGTGCCTAGGCCAGGGGTCGGAAACCAAAATAACAAGAAGAGACATTTATTTCGAATTCGGTAAAAAAAACCTCTATAGTTCAAGAACCGCAATGCATTTTGAATACGAGACGGTGCAGGTTGCCGAACCCCGGCCTACGCGGTCCTCTTGATGTGCCGCGCATTACCCCATTGGTGTGCGCGCTGGAGTTGAGGATTTCGGAGGCGCTCACTGGGAGGCACAGGGTCTGCGACGCTCCTCCTCCTACTGCAGCCCTCACCGCTACCAGCGATCCACCAAACACAGCCTGGAATTCCTGCGCATCACGCAACACGCCACGAACATGACGTTAACTCACCGCTGGGCCATGTCACCGTCCTGATGCACAAACACAACACCCCCATATTCTATTTTTATCTTAGCGGTAGGGACCACTGAGCTATACAGCTCTTTTTCATAAGCGACCTGGCCACAAATGATAGCTCAACAAAGTGGCTCATCATGTGGACATTTAGAGCAGCCAAATACGTTACTAAACGTGGAGGGAGAAAACCGGATGACCTGAAGAAAAATCCACGCGACCACGGGAAAAACATGCAAACTCCAAAAAAACAAGCGTCAGGCTCAGGATCGAACCCATAACTTCCTGCATACCAGGCGAGGGAGATAACATCCCGTCACCGCAGCGCCCTATACACTCAAATTGGAGCAGTGGATAAGTGCGCAAGAGGCACAGTACACAAACGCACACACTCCAAAGCACCCCAACCAATAGACACACCTTGCGGAAGGAGATGGGTGTGCGTGAAATGTAGTACTGAGCCAGGGAGCAGAAATCCTCAATATCATCCTCCTGCAAGCCACACGGAGCCTGTTGGAGTAGTGCTGCAGGGAGACAAGGAGACGTTGTGGGGCATGAAGCACAAACGTCAGTGTTCCACACGGCAACACAGGGTGTGGGGGCATGTAGGGATTATGGAAACAGGGGGCGTGGGCAGAAAGAAAGATAGGGAGACATACACAGCATGGGGTAAACACAGTATAAAAGCACACACAGGAGAATCCCATAAAGAAGGCTTCACTTCTCCACCCACAGCATAAGGGTGTCTCGTGAATTTTTCTTAGCAAGCCAACCATTCCCGAATAATATTCGGATTCGTCAACTTAACTTCAGAACAGTGAGCATTCACCACACGGAACTCAATTTTGAGTGCATCAAGCCTCAAAAAACCTGAGATGCTGGCACCGATTAACAGTGAATCAATACTGCAAGGCAATAAATTAGTTTGTGAACTATATGCGTGCAAAGCTCACCTAAAATATCTTCTCGGCTTCCATCCTGAAGAGCTAGAACACTCTCCCTGCAAAACAAATATCTCCTTGTTATCCTGCTGACATCAGAGCTGTCAGAGTCCCTATTAATACCAAAAAAAAACACGTTGGATTAGCGTCACCAACATTCATCCATTCAGCATTAGCATATAAGTGCCGACCACATCAGCTGATCTATTTCATACTGTAATATATCAAATAAACACTTACTATAAGCATCTAAATTTCGATTTAAAGCTTTCGTGACTGCAGGGATTCATCTTCTTGGTTCTTTCTCATAGTGAGAATTATTTGATTTTATTATGTTTTATTTTTATTATTTTATTACTTCCCTTCTACGTGACTTTACCGAAAGAACCAAGAAGATATAAGCATCTACTGTTGGCTTGGTGGCAAGCCTAATACCAATACATGTACCAATTATGACTGGTATTGACACTGAGTGAAGGTACCCATGTATGTGTTGTACTAGAGCTCTATATAGTACTAACTAAAAAATACATACTATTGTATACAAATATTATCCTCATAGTTTGAACAGATTCACGAGGCAAGGCACGTGCTGTTCGCAATAATCTATTCAGGACGAAAAACAGCATTTATGTAGGAGGCTGGCATGTCTAGGACAAATCTCCTGTCTCTTTCCCCAACGCTAAAGTTAACACACTGCCACACAAGGGCTGGGTTTCATGAAGCATCTTTCGCGAAAAACACATCCCCTTATATTTTGACCGCAAATTAAGGGTAATTTTCACTCTTGAGCCGTTGTTTCGTGTAATCTTGCCAAGGTGCTTATCTTAGGCTGAGTTGCCCTAAGGAATGTCTAAGCTAAAGCTCAAACACTAATTGCCACGCGTGTGCATGGCCAACTATCACGCGTAATCCCATACAATCGTCATGCATTACACTCGCCATCATGCCACACTGAGTAAAGTTGACATGAGCACAACACTATAACAGTATCATACTAAACCCACACAGCATCATTGGACATCACTCGCATATGAAATATATAATTTGAAACGTATAATTTGCATTTATAAATAAGCTAAATGCAATTTCAACTCAACATGCCAGGGTCAACGGCGGCGTGGTGTATTCCGCAAATATGCCCGACTGTGAAGGCGGGCACAAGCCGGCGTGAGTAGGTTAAACGTTGACTTTTATAAGGGCACCACGGGGTGACCAGCCCCTCCCCACCTCTCCCACCCTCCACCCAGCCCCAGCCTCCCCACCCAGCCCCTCCCCACCCAGCCCCTCCCCACCCAGCCCCTCCCCACCCAGCTCCCACCCCTCCCATCCCCCCACCCAGCCCCACCCAGCCCCACCCTCCCCACCCAGCCCCTCCCCACCCAGCCCATTCCCACCCCACCCAGCCCCTCCCGCCCCACCCAGCCCCTCCCTGCACGACGGACGGACACAATAATCCACTGTGGGCTGGTGTAACCAGGAGGTTCCTACCAGTAACAAGTAATGAAGGCTTATGTCAAGCACACACGTGCTTCGTTGTGACATACGTGATATACATGCATACACAATGCAAGAGTCCAACTAGAATTTCATGAAATTCTGAGATTCTGAAACCCCACGGAGTCAAGAATATTTTCCAAGTCCAGACCAACATTCAAATCAGGGTGTCAGAGTTGCCTATAAGTTGTTGTTTGGTAGAGTATGCATGGAATTCCCACGTGTGTGTCACATGACATAAAGCAGACATTCATTCCTCAAGGACTTGGTGTCATTGCAAACAATGTCACAGACATCCTTGGTAGTATATTTAGTGCAATATTTTTTTCCAACATTCACTCGAGAGAAACGCTTATCAATTCTTCTTAGCAAGTCTCAAGACTCACCGAGAGGAAATGAGCAACGGGTCGTCACTAATGTGCACCGTACATGAATTCTGCGTCTCACGTGTTCACTTTCCGTGTCAATTGTGCCGCGATTGGTGCGCGCTGCACGTACTTGGCATTGACGAGAATGACGAGAATGAGGAAGAACACGAGGAAGGGGTCGTTGAGCTGCAGAATCATGTCCCACATCGTTATAGCAACAGGCACCGTGAAGATGCTGGCAAACAAGCTGTCCAGCTGCATCCAAACACACACACGTGGACACATCGTAAAACACAGGAATATGACCCCAACAAAAACAAAGATCCCCATATAGCCTTAACAGACTGTTGGGGCAAGTGCTGTAGCGAGCACCTATGAAGGCCGGCAAGATACACGAGGGGGTGGATGGCCAGCACCACGCCCGACAGCCTTTGACCCCTTGTGGCAATGTTTACACATCGCACCAGGTACTCAACTGAGGCTGAGTCGACCTAGGGGAGGCCTAGGACCAGTTCAGATAATCGTCACTGGTGTTGGCCGTGAGCGTGAAACGAACGCAGGTCGCCAGGTTTGTAGCACTAACCGCTACACTACCGCTCCCACAAATAGAAACGCATACTGCCACACACACTGATTAAAAATAATGCATCTACATACTTCACTAGAATAGATTTATACACATGTAAAATATACAAAGCCCAACAAGAGAAACACAAACAGACGCACACAAATGCATTTTTGAAGTTAAATGTGTATTATGAATTTACAGGAATCTTTATTTACGTAGGCTGTGTGTATGTTTAAAAGTGTGCAATTGTTTTCGGTGAGTGAGATGTTTTCTGTTTGCGTGCGAGCAAGTGGTGTGTGTTAACGCGATGCACGTGCACGTACGCACCCATGCGCGTGCGAAGGCATCGGGTGAAATCTTCTTTGTCTCCAGAAAGGAGCAGAGCCGTGGCTCATGGTACTGGAGCAGCAACCGCAGTGCGTGCACAGCCTGTAGGCCATCCCTGGACATCACACAACATGTTCATGGTCAGTGTACACGAAGTGATACACCCATTAATCAGAAGCAGATTGTTGGTAAATGACCAGGTGCTTGAGGGGACTTATACGATGCCAGTTCACCAAGCTGGCACCACAGAGACCGTGGGTTTGATTGTGGGTGGCCAACCGCCCATAACTAAATTTGAACCCATGATTAAACTGGGATCTCAAGTATAGTGATTTGATGTTCTCAGTCTCATCACCAGTGACAGCACAAAAAAACGCCATATTTTTAGTTTAATTTCGCTTATTACAACTCTAATTATTAAATAGCGTAATTTTATTTCCGTGCAAATTAAGTCTCTGCAGGGCCATACAGAAGTAATTTGTGATGTTTTCTTACAGGGCCCACGTTTCTTCTGTAAAGCTTTCACGATGGGCTTGCTGCTACTCTGGGCATCTTCAATTCAACTCCCGAAGATGCCCACATGGGGCCCACCTGAGCGTGCGTGTAAGCGGTGTGCAGCGTACCTGGGGGTGTACTTCGTGTGCAGCGCATACAGGCAGCCGTATGTGTGCGCACGCGTCATGTTGAGTGTGAGCAGCGGCCCAAGGAGGTGCACGAGACCGGATCCCGCCTCGTAGCGCACACCGCGCGACTTGACGCAGAACGTGAGCACATCCTCTGCCAGGCTCAAGAGCGAGCCCTTGTCCTGTTCGTCGGGTAACGAGGCTGCGTGGACACACAACACACACACACCGGTCAAACACATCCACATCAAGCTACACTCACTAATGCCATACAGTGTTACACGTACCACACGCACACACAGAACGACACTCGCCACTAACTCACATACAACATTGCACTAAACGCACACACCAATAAACTAATCAAACACATTCACACCACATTACACACACTGGTGCACAAAGTGGTACAAAACCACACACAGAGATATACCCTCCAACAACAAAATGTTGCACTGACCACACGCACTACATTACACGTACCTAACACAATATACTTTACCTTATCAACTGTATATAGCACACAAAACCACACACAGTATGCAGTTGAAAAACTAAACACGAAAACAAATAACAACGTAAGATTTGGAATGAAAAAGCATCTAAATGGAACCACATGTTAAGATACTGCAATAAAGGAAAACATGAGGCATATATGTATACTCTGTTCATGAGCAGATGTCAATCATGAGTGTCTGTCAGTGGAATTTTGGATCATCTGGAGTTTGGAGGTGAGGCCATAGAGGCAAAAGTTGAAAGTGAATGGTCACATTCTCACCAATAAGTCTCTCACAGTCGGCATGAAGGGTCTCCTGCTCAGGTAGATCATATACCCCATCCCACGAGGCCAATGCATCTGCCGGTCCACGCACACCCAGGCATGCCTGTGTATACACATCACACAGAGGAGACCATGTCATATGTAATTATGACCCATACATATAAGGATTCATAAAATAGTTCAGTGGGCAAAACATTCATTTGGATATGTTTTGGTAAACCTGACCCGCTAAATCAAGCAAGTTATTTTACTGCGTGAAACCAATACACTACCTTCACTCATCACTTTAAGGTTATCTTGTGATATATGACCGTTCATTGTGTGCATGCAGTGGTTTATGAGTTTGTGTGCAGCAGTGAGCGAATGTGTTTTTTTCAATTTGACAGATAACAGTTTGTACTGAGTGCACGCAGACCTGCCAGATACGGGCACGGAGATGTGCGGGTACTGGGTGTCCGTGCAGAAGGCTTTTCAACGTCTCCACATCCACACCTGCTCCACCCGAGAGCAAGTCCTCGAGCTCCGTCAACCTAACGCACAACATTGCACCACTCCATAAAGCGTTCATTTTTGTTACTATTTTTATTTTACCAGGTAAAACCCACAGAGCTATATAGCTCTTTCTTTCGGAAGCGACCTGGCCACAAATGATAGTCCAACAAAGTGGCTTATCACGTGGAAATGTATAGCAGCCAAATACTCTAAACGCATGTTGATTCTAAATTTGGAGGGACAAGCCGGAGTACCCTGAGAAAAATCCACGCGACCACGGGGAGAGAACAAATTCCAAATATACAGGCGTCAGGGTTGGGATCGAACCCACGACCTCCTGTATCCTGGTGAAGTAGTTAACATCTCACCACCGCAGCGCCCACGTTCATTCATATCAGACAGTTTTGCAAGAACGGTCACAAAGTGCTTTCTAAAAAAAAACTTTCATTGGGGGCCTTTAATTATTAGCCTGGTATTTGTGTGATAAATATTAACATGACATAAATAACTAACCGCAAAATACATTGAAAGCTACACCTAATTTTACCACCACAAACCACCATAGAAATGTTAAGCTATGAATTATATCATCATGTTTGCACAATTTTCCACAACTTGTTTAAATCTGAACATAATCAGACGTTCTGTAGAACCATGCACATAACCATCAAGCATAAAACCAGTAAATCAAATACCAGAGGTGGGACAAAGTCATTGTTATGCAAGTCCAAGTCGAGTCGCAAGTCATCAAATTCATGACTCGAGTCTGACTCGAGTCCAAGTCACATGACTCGAGTCCACATCTCATAGGTGGGACAAAGTCATTGTTATGCAAGTCCAAGTCGAGTCGCAAGTCATCAAATTCATGACTCGAGTCTGACTCGAGTCCAAGTCACATGACTCGAGTCCACACCTCTGTCAAATACTCAACATAATCGTATAAACCACTATGCAAACTACAAGAAACAATTCGCTGTAAGCACACTGAAAACTCAAAGTGTGTCCATGTGCAGTGCCTGGTTTGTTTATATGGACACACCCAGAGGTGTGGACTCGAGTCATGTGACTTGGACTCGAGTCAGACTCGAGTCATGAATTTGATGACTTGCGACTCGACTTGGACTTGCATAACAATGACTTTGTCCCACCTATGAGATGTGGACTCGAGTCATGTGACTTGGACTCGAGTCAGACTCGAGTCATGAATTTGATGACTTGCGACTCGACTTGGACTTGCATAACAATGACTGATTTGAGTCCACACCTCTGGGGAATAGTGCCTAACCACACTGGCAGGTACAAGCAGCACTGTGTGTCGTCTGATGTTCAAAATGTGAATCTTGACACGAACTCGCACGGAGTGTCCGGCTTTGCGTGTCGCGTCGTCTTTGACGTGAACTTTACAGCTGACGACGGCGCGATCGGTACATTTCCGGGAAGCAAGTGAAATAGAAACCTGTGTGTTGCCAGCCTAAACAGTTGCACTGTCATCACAAAATACTTTATCGACCCGAGTGAGAATATTATTACGACGTAATGAAAACAAAATGCTGAAGATTAGCGGATTTTTACAGAAATCCATGATGAAATGATGATGGAAAATGCATATAACAAGATATAATCATTCAAGGATTTAAACGATAACGAAAAGCACTGGCTGATGAGATGCTAATGATGATATGTCGAGATGATGATGTGATGATAAGACTCCCAGAACCTTATCTCCGTGTCAACACAATGTTCAATGGACGTATCCCCCGGGATACCCCGCTCTGGCCTAATCTCCCCGCCGGGATCCCCTCGCCTCCGCCGGTAGCGCCGCATAGGCCGCAAGTGGTGGGTCGCACCGTCCGCGCAGAATCCCAAAAAACAAATTAGCATGTCCAGTGCGATTATACGATGTACACGCTGGCAATCAAAATGGTACAATAGGCATTTGAACTTTCTTTCTCTCTGTGCAATTAAAAACGCGTATTTTTGAATCAAATTAACTGTCACATTTCATAGTCCGCTTAAGCGGACTCAAAGGTACGATCGCGACGATTGGCTTAGCGCCAAGCAGTCGCGGCTGAGGGCGACACGCCATTGGTCCGCGACAGACACGTGACGGAGTCCGGCCAATAGCGAAGAGACTGCCGAGCCGAGGAATTCCTTAAGCGACGTGGAAATTGTAAAGTTGAAACGAGGCCGTCACTTGGTGAAAATGCTTTCAAAGTCGGTCCCCGGCGTCGTTTGTCGCGCGTCTTGAGGCGACGTCCGCGCCGAGTTCCCCACAAAGTGACGAACACTCCCGCGCACCGCCATGTTTACCAATCGCCTTGGGCGTCGCTTTCCGCCATTGTGGTGACGCCGCCGATGTTTCCCCCGCGGTTACGACATCACGCAACGCGCAGGGCACGTGCGTCGTGACGTCACGCGTTGTTGATACGTCACGCGTTATTGTGACGTCACGCGTTGTATACACGTCACTCCGCCTGGCTTTTTTGATTGGTTGCAAGGCGGGCGCGGGACGCACGGAGCCACGGGGACGCGTAACGTTTCGGGCGATGGCCCTTCATCAGCGAGCACGTGAAGAAGAGGCATTTGTCCGAAACGTCGCAAATCAATAGATGTCTATTTGCTGTATACACGTGACACACCTTCTTCAATGACACGCACGGCCTGCAAGGTCGTGCCACATTTGTCTGGGACGCTCAAACCAGGACGACCTCCATCGATTAGCAGGGTTGGCTACGTACGGCGCGAAAGAAGTTCAACATATTCATCATTCATTGGCTGAAAACATAAACCCAATGCAGTTGGATCCTCTCTTTAACTCACTGTTGTTGTTGTTGTCGTATCCTCAAATCTTGTAACTCAATTTTAACCCACTTCCCAATGTGGTATCGACTGCAAACTTGGTATGCTTATGTCATAATGATGACAATACTATATTATATCATTACATTTTTAAAATAAACTTTTAAACCATCTTTTTTATATGTTATGTTTCTGCTTGGGTCTAATTGTTGGCTGTAAATCACCACGGTTCCTTACGTTATGGCAAGCCTCGGGGCCACTTCTTGGAGTCGTGGAGTTCTGCCATTACTCGTACGGTACATTTCATTAAAGCGTATTTTAAAAAAAGTATTTTAAGTATTACTTCTCCTCTTGATATCTCCCTGGTTTTCGTCGATCAAAGGTGGCAACCCGACCGTGTTCACCCCTCACCTGAACCGCACCTGGCTAGTGACGTCACACGGGGGTGGGGCACAGGGGGCAGCTCTGACACCGCCCCCACAGCGACCACCAAAACACTGACCCCGCCCCCCAAGGCACTGACCCCACCCCCACAGCTCTGACCCCACCCCCACAGCTCTGACCCCGCCCCTACCGCTCTGACCACGCCCTACAGCTCTGACCTCGCCCCCTCCGCTCTGACCACGCCCCACAGCTCTGGCCCCGCCTCCAACCGTTTTGACCACGCCCCCTGCTCTGACCAAGTTCATTGACCACGCCCCTTCCACCGCTCTGACCCCGCCCCTCACATCTCTGACCCCGACCATCCACACAGCTCTGACCACGCCCCCCACCGCTCTGACCACGCCCCCACAGCTCTGACCACGCCCCCCACCGCTCTGACCCCGCCCCCCACCGTTCTAACCACGCCCCCACCGCTCTGACCACGCCCCACAGCTCTGACCACGCCCCCCCACCGCTCTGTCCCCGCCCCTCACAGCTCTGACCACGCCCCCACAGCTCTGACCACGCCCTACAGCTCTGACCTCGCCCCCTCCGCTCTGACCACGCCCCACAGCTCTGGCCCCGCCTCCCACCGTTTTGACCACGCCCCCTGCTCTGACCAAGTTCATTGACCACGCCCCTTCCACCGCTCTGACCCCGCCCCTCACATCTCTGACCCCGACCATCCACACAGCTCTGACCACGCCCCCCCACCGCTCTGTCCCCGCCCCTCACAGCTCTGACCACGCCCCCACAGCTCTGACCACGCCCTACAGCTCTGACCTCGCCCCCTCCGCTCTGACCACGCCCCACAGCTCTGGCCCCGCCTCCCACCGTTTTGACCACGCCCCCTGCTCTGACCAAGTTCATTGACCACGCCCCTTCCACCGCTCTGTCCCCGCCCCTCACAGCTCTGACCACGCCCCCACAGCTCTGACCACTTCAGGTTGGTGTAGCAAAGTTACCTGCGTGGGCTAAGCGGCGTCTCGTCTTCTTTACCTCGATTCATCGAAAGGACCGGTGATTAACCTCGCTTCACGGCACGCGGGACAAGCAAGAAGGTCGGGGAGGTGGTGAGGGTGGAGGGGGCACGGGGGGGGGGGTCGATCTTTGAAGGAGCCCGGGTTGGGCTGGGTGGTGGAGGGGATTTTCGGCACGGAAGTTGCGCGACTCGGGTCGCGGTGACGCCACACAAAAGGTGAGAGGGCGCAAGAACACAACAACAACAACAACGCCACACACTCGTCAGTAACAATGTCTACATTATAGACTGCCAGTACACTCACCCAACTTAATAACCATTGCTACAGTACACATTATAGACTGCCAGTACACTCCGATTAAGAACCAAGCTACAGTCTACATTAGTGGGTTTTTAATTTATTTTATTTATTAACTTTATTATTTTTTTTCTATCTACGTGACTTTAATGAAAGAACCAAGATACAGTAGTTACCAATTAGATTTGGCCACTTGCAATTTGATGGTTTTCCGAGCGAATTGGGTTTAGCTTTCGAAGCCTTTCCAACTTCACCACTCTGTGTCTAAGTTAAGGATCGTCTGTGAGTTTGAGGCGTGTAATGCTTTGTAAATCGGCTTGTTGACATGAGCCCAGGTACGGATGAAGAAGGATCGTCTGTCGGTTTGTTATATTTCTCATACCTGTAGTCTGCAGCGGTGACTTTGCGAGGCCTGTATCTCGAAACGTCTGGCTTTAAGGAGCCTGCTGGTAGTGTAACATTTCAACCAAACCGACCGTATTTGTCTCTCTAGAATACAGCAGCAGAGGGTTGGCATGTCCACATTTCCTGTGCCATGACAACAGCGGTGTTTTGTCTCTTTAAACAAAGACCCACTTTGTTGTTGGGTTTTCTCACAAGGTAGTACTAAAACTTCGTTTTTATTGACCGCCGGATGAACGGATGTGATGGGGGTGGGGCGGTGGGCTCGGGGAGTTGACCCCCTGACCCCATCACTAAGCCAACCCCTCTCAACCCGGGGTCGAACTCATGGCTACCTCGTGGTGATTCGATGTGCAAACCACTGTGCCACTCATGTACCTTGCAGGCAGTGCAATGGTTGAGATGTTTCAGTGACAATCTTCTTGGTTGTTTCTTTTAAATCGAAATTTCAGTGACAAGTTGGGACGACGACGTGCGTTGTGGGTCATCATAACTTCGTCGTAACTCGTTACTGCAGTAACCCGTTCAGATTGTCAGTTTAAAACACGTTAGTATGGCTTTGGCGATCCAATATTATCCATAATAGAGGTTTTTTGTTGGGTTAGATCGCGTAAATATTGGACACGTAAACAGAACGTGGGCAATTCGTTACTAGTACAGCAACACCGGTGTGTTGGAGAGTAAATCCACAACATTTACAATTCGAGTGCGACCTTTCGCCAGTAATTACAACCAGCATCATCAGGCGACAGCCAGAATTGTGGATAAATCCTCCTGTTTCGTTCTGAAATAGATTGTGTTCGCAGCAAGAGGTTGACTAACGGGCAACACGATCTACACGCAGGCGTGCTCTTATCGCGTCATGTTTACGTGTGTCGGGAAGACAAAGGCGGCACGTCAACGTACAGTACCTGACACAATGCGGTGTAACTCGTGGGCCTGGGTCCCATCTGTACGGCGATGATGGCTGACGGTCGAGACTAGGGACGGACTGGCAGCCAACGTTGGAGAACACAACCGTGACAACAAGGCTACCATGGCAATGGAGGCATCATGACATACATAGAAATGGATAACACGTTGACCATCGCAGATTTGCAATAATAATGTCCGGTAGGAATGCATTACAAGAGACATGAGAAGATGGTAATTTACACTTGTGTTGACCTGCTGCTGCTTCCTCCTCTTTTGTTTATTCACCTTTCACGTTTGGGATTTGGTTGTTGACAACCTTCGAGCGCACAATCCATCCTGCCCATTAAAATACCACTCGCGTAGTTCACGAACCTTGCTCGGTTTAACACGTAGGCTTTCGCGGCCAATATTATCCATAATATAATTAATTGGCCAATCAATTGGTTGTGGTGGGTTAACGACACCTCAAACCCAAAAACAGCTTTATACTGGTAGGAAGCACCTGGTTCCACCAGCCCACAGGGGATTATTGTTTCTGTCCGTCGTGCATCCAAAAATGGGAGGGGTGGGGCTGGGTGGAGAGGGGAGGGTGGGGAGGGGCTGGGTGGGGAGGGGCTGGGAGGGGAGGGGCTGGGTGGGAGGGGTGGGGCTGGGTGGGTAGGAGCTGGTCACCCCGTGGTGCCCTTATAAAACTCAACGTTTAACCTACTCACGCCGGCTTGTGCCCGCCCTCACAGTCGGCCATATTTGCGGAATACACCACGCCGCCGTTGACCCTGGCCATTGACCGAGCAACCCAACGTTCCTTCCAGCTCCCTCCGCAGGAATGTGTTTACGTTTAATGAACCCGCTGCTGTTGCTGTTGTTGTTGTAGTCGCTGCTACTTCGGCTGGCTGCCCGCCCGCCCGGGAAAGTGGCCGAGATGTCGCACGCGGGACGCTCCTCGCGGCACCCGGACGAGTGGCAGCACGACCGAGACTCCAGGTGACATGACTCGCCCACGTGATGAAACAACTGCAAATGCGCGATCGTGTGTAAGAATCTACAAGACGAAACTTTATTTAGCTAGGAATGCTCCCCCCCCAACTGTGTTAGCAGAGTCCTGCATTTAAATGTTTGTACAGGTCCAATTTCACGAGTGTTTTGTGTGTTGGAGTAACCAGATAATATCCTAATATCCATGCAGGGGTTGGGGGTGGGGGGTAATACTCAAGATTGGCAAATATTGGTTCGCAAAACTGTATTTGCCATCTGCTCGCAAACCTCGCCACCTAAGCGTTCAAAGTAATGTCTTCACGTGTTCCCAGCACATTATTTGTGGACAGTGTTGTGTCTTACATAAAAACAATAACTGTGTATCAACAAATCACCAAACTTTATCGACTATATTCCAATCTTTATTTGAACAAATCACCCGGAATCTGCCTGATTTCGGAAACCGAGGAGAGTAGAGCCCTAGTTAGTGCTTGGATTGGTTGTTATCACCACGCACAAACAGGTTTGCCGTAGGCAGCTGCCGGGCTACGTGGTGGGCAGCATTGGGCAGTGCAGCAAAATCTATTGTTGTACCATACTTCTATACTTACACATGTGCGGTCGCTGCCTTCACCAACTCACACTGACCAGCGTGATGAAGTACGGCCCCCACATGGCGTGGGGAGGGCCCTCGTCCAGTGTAGTTACGTCGACAAAGGGCTGCTGCACGTTGTGCGTGGCGCTGTGAACGTTGCTGATGTTTCGTCGTGCCTGGGCCCGGCGCGAGCGTTATGCAGGTACGATGGGCAGGACGGCGCGCAGAGCGCCTACTCGGGCGGCTACTCCCAGTACGAAGAACCCCAACGCAGCAGTGGAGGGCCGCTGAACTGCAAGTGCTGCGAGAACGTCTGCACGAGGCGCGGTAAGGTCTTCCACGCGGCATCGCTCATTCCACGTTTGACGTCGATCAATAATAGGGGGGCGGCGGCGAGGAAGGGCCAACGTTGCAGCTTACGTTCAGCTGTGTGCCTGGGGGTGTAGCGGTTAGCGCTACGCTGCGTCACAAACCCGGCGACCCGAGTTCGATTGCCGCTCACGGCCAACATCGGTGACGATATTCTGAACCGGTCATGGGCCTCCCCGAGGTCGTGTGTGTGTACACACACATCGCCACTAGGGAGACAAAGTCGGCCGAGCGTGGTGCTGGCCACCCACCCCCTCGTTTACCGTGCCGGCCTTCATAGGTGCTCACGAACAGCACTCGTTCCAACAGTCTGTTAAGGCTATACGGGGGATCTTTGTATTTTTTCTGGCTATTCTCCACGCAGTTGGGGGGAGGGGGGGTCACCAGAGTGTGAGTAGTGTGAACTGTCCGTGTCAGGTGGGCGCCTGCACCAACCCGCACTGACCAACATGGTGGAGTATGGTCATATATTTCATCCATTGAACATGTGGATTAGAGGATATAGAAGTGCATGTGGTATTTGCTCAACTCCTATAGTACAAAGGCAGTATATTGATGCTTTGCGAGCTTTACAGAACATTTACATCTCACGTCTGCGACAGAAGTGGCCAACGGTGACCATAATATTGACTGTTAAAAAAAGTAAATTGTCTGGGGCAGGACACATCGCTATGAGGGGTGATGGCCAGTGGTCAAGACTAATGACAGACGTGGCAGCCAAAGAACGGAAGATACTGGAAAGGGTGTTGATCGCTGAGATGGACCAAAGAAATCGGCTCGTGCTTAGGTGATGGATTGTTGCATCACAAGGCTGCGAGGGAATGGTAACTGCTTGCGGAGATCTTCAATCCGCAGTGGATTGATCGTGGCTGATTATGATATCGATGATGACTTTGGAGGTCAGTGACCAAGAGAGAGACACAAAGCCAGATGGTAGGATAATGTCAGAGAGATCTTGGAGATTGAGTGTTGAACTGTGCATCCGTTGTGGGAACCTGTCTAAAGGAAGCAATGGCATCAAGAGTTTTGGCTGTGGTGACCTCAGATGCTCATCTTGTATTGGGATGCATGTCAGCGTCATTTACAATTGCACATTTGTTCCAAATAAACACTGTAGTATGTATGTACGTGCTAATCGGAGGTGCGTGAGTATGATTTTGTATTGTATTCTGAAACCTGTTCAGAAGTCTGTCCTTAAGTCAAGTGTTGCATTGCTCACACAGCGTTGGGGAGGTGTGGCGTGTGTTGATACAGGAAGCCAGTGACGTTGACAACATTGCTAGTGTTTTCCATTCCATCAAAATAGTTTCACTTCTAAACACAATTCTTTGGAGAGTACCTACGTTGTGCATCGGGTGGCTCAGAAGTCGGTGCCGAGCCGACTCTGCCCGTGATGGAACTTTTTTCTCAAGTGTAGTGGGCTGATGGGCTCAGCTCAGACATCAATGGCTGGACACACAAAAAAACCCCATGGTATTAAATGTGGTTTTGCGCTCAATTTGAGCTTTATTTTAGACTTGAGAACTAAGATGCTTGATTGTCACATGGCAGTGTCAATGCAGCGTGGGCGAGAAAGTGTGGCCACTTGTAAAAAGAGCACTTCAAGGATTTTTCTGAAGGAGTTCTGAGGCCATCTCTTGTTTCACGTTGTTCCTACCTAAGGCAATTCCATGGATGAATGTGTCGAGTCTTCGTTATTTGTGCCTGTGCACCACAATACCAACGCGGTAATTTAACTTACCGTCGGGCGAGAGCAACGTTTCAGGACGGTCACGCTTTGTGCGAGTTATCAAGTTTTCTTTTTTACCGGGATCCTCCTGTTAATCATGAAACGTGAGGCCTGTGTGTAAGGTCTGTACATTGTTGTTTGCAGTCGTGCCCACTGTAAAGGGAAGTCATGTAAAACTGGTTTAGGTGTGTTAAGACGCATCTCACGGAGGCAGACGTTACAGCCTCTTTAGTGCTCAGTAAAGTGAGGCAGAAACAGAATACCTGGTACGCGCTTTCAGGAAGCCTTTTCTCGCAGCATCGCTGTCATTTTGGCATCTTGTAGCCGCTCATGAAAGCCTTACACATCTTCAGGGCACAGATAAAGTTTGTCACTGTGAATGCGTGTACACACATGTTGGACAACATTCCTGGAAACCGAACAAAGGCTTAGCAAATGGAAGAGCTTGGCAAATGACCAATGCTACCGGGTGTGATGACATCTCCGCCTGAGATGATGTTGTGCCTCTCGATGGATTGTGTATACGTTTATCAATCTTTTTTATTGGAGGAATCCGATTAGATGTTAAGCTCTTTTTCACATTCCCCCCCCCCCCGGGTTATTGCAACGAGTACCACTTTATCTGGAATTCAACAGCGGTTGTTGTTTTTCTTTGCCCTCTGGAAAAAGTTTACAGATCCCACCGCTGGATCCGAGCCACCAATGGTGACGGCCGCCGCCGCTCCAGTGCTGTCATCTTGTGCTGAAAACAGTGACTTTTGTATTTGCTTCAAAATATAGCACCCAATTTTCACCGAAAAACTCGATATTTCTGGTTTTGAGGTGGGCTAAATAACGTGGCTTTTTACCCAGTCATAGTCAATTGCCATCAAATTTTTGCAGACGCTGTGCAGTTCACAGCTATAATTGGTCAATTTGGTTGCGTTCTCCCTGTTCTGAAAATAGTAATTTGCCTAACACTATGGCCTACTATATGCATGTTTTCTGTTGTAATGCATTGATAGTGAGATGGTTAAGAGTCTTTCTGGTTTGTGATATAACTGAGTTAAACACTTGTGGGGGCGGCTGTCGTTGGGTCGGGGCATGAGGACACTTGCATGATACTCATGCGACCATTGTCATTCACTGCTCACCTGACCCTCACTACTTACTAGTTTATTAACATCTCGCCATGGTGGCAAGATGTTAACTTCCTCGCCTGGTATACAGGAGGTTGTGGGTTCGATCCTGGCCCTGACACCTGTATACTTTTTTTCTCACCTGAAGACGGCCGCTTGTGTTGCGACTGAAACTTTGTTTTTTTATTATTTTTTCTATCTACGTGACTTTACCGAAAGAATCCGAGAGTATGGATTCCTGCAGTCACAAAAGCTTTAAATCAAGATTGTATACTTGGAGTTTGCGTGTTCTCCCCATGGAACGTGTGGATTTTTCTCTGGGTCCTCCGGTTTTTCCATTCATAATTAGAATCCACATGCATTTCGAGTGTTTGGATGCTCTATATTTCCACGTGATAAGCCACTTTGTTGAGCTATTATTTGTGGCCGCCAAGTCGTTTAGGAAAATATATTTGAAATGGGGCTGTGGGACTTTGTGCAATGCGCTGGCCGAATGGAGATTAATAGAGCGGATAAGATTATTAGGGCCAACATTAACTACATATGCTAAGCTTTCAATGACACCTCATTCAATTTAACTGATGGAGCGGTCAATGAGGAGTTCTCTGGACAAATACACATACAGTAGACACAAACATACACATTGTCCACTTGCTGGATATGTTCATTGTGATTAAGACATAAAATCCAATCTGAGTTCGGGCAAGGAACACGCGCGCTGTCGGTGCCAAACAGAAGCTGTGCTCATTGCGCGTGCGTCGCCGCTGGCCCCCGCAGGAGTCCTGAAGCTCGCGGAGATCTTGGTGAGCCTCATGACGCTCATCTGCGTGGCGGCCTCCCAGGCCTCCATGGCGGGACACACGGCCATGGGTGGCCTCAACCTGGCATCGTCGAGCATAAACAACATGCCCTACAGCCCCTTCCAGGGCACGGAGATGCAGCAGGTGCAGGAGCTCGACAGGGCCTACAGCCAGATGCGCTCGCCGGCCGTGTACGGCGGCGTGGCCGTGTGCATCTCGCTCTTCTGCATGACGCTCGGCATGCTCGTGGGCGGCACGAAGCGGGGCCTGCGCGGCTCGCGCCGGTGGGTGATTGCCGACTTCGTCTTCTCCGTGCTGGCCTTCGTGCTCAGCATCGTCGGGGTGGCCCTCTACCTCACCGTGGTCATCAACGTCAATGCCACGGACACCTGCAAGAAGCGCGAGCGGGTCTACGCCGGGCGCGGCTACACGTGGATGAACTGCTCCGTGCAGGGCGGGGACGCCGCCACGGCGCTGTTCGGCATAATCCTGGCCATCCTGTACGTCGTGAGCGCCGTGTTCGCGGCCTTGAAGCTGTGCCAGTTCCAGCGGCACGAAGGGAAGGCGCGCGCCGTAAACGGAAACGGCGGCGGCGAGAGCGCCATGCCCATGACGCGGTCACCCAAAAGCAGTTACCGGGTGTCGGAGCCATCGACGGCGCTTTGCCAGAGCGAGCCGCCCTCCGTGCCGAAGCCCCAGGCAGACCGGCCCAGGCGTTCGCGGAACCACTCGCGTGAAAACGACCTGTATGTGTAGCTCGCCCTCCCCCCCACCCCACCCGTGTACCGTGGCTTTCAATAGAGACGTTCCATCCTGTGAATAACTTTTTTTTTTAAAGGTATCTTCATGGTCAAAAGTGAGCAAACGCTGTCGCTTGTGTGACCCTGAGCTAGATTCAGAAATTCCACATTCCCACGAATTGGGCTGTTTTCATGCCAGGCCAACCACTGATGACCTCTCATGAAGTGGTACTTAATTTATGGACCACCGAAAGATGAGAGACTTAATTCCATCCAAAACTGAGATTTCAATTCGCTACCTTTTTTCCCGTTGAGTGCTCTAACCAGTGGCAGAAAAAAAATACCGTTTAGTCATTTTTCAATGTTGCCCGAGCATGGTTTTATTTGTGTATGTTTTTAAGCTGTGCTTTTAAGTCAAATTAAAAGTGTTTTTTTTAAAGTGAGGATACCAAAGATAGGGATAGCCTAGCAATCGGTGCGACTGCCACAGTACATATTTGCACAGCCAAAGGTGAGTTTGCTGTGGGGCAGTTAGTGATATATTTTGAAATTGCTAAACCTTGCCATTTGTTGACATGAAATCATTCACAAGACTGGACTTTTGTTTTCCAGCATCCCGAACAAAAGTCTCACATTTGCAAATCACCTGTGGCTAAAGTGGTTAAGCCTATGATCACAGCACCCTGAACATCTCCGATCTCATCAGAGCTTGGAAGCTAGGCAGGGTCTAAACCTTGATAGTGCTTGAATGGGCGGCCACCTCGCATAAAACGTCGTGTGGAGTGAAGCTAAATCCATTGCTGTACTGCAAATCTATGCTCCCCACCTTCACAAACCCGATCACCGGAGTAAATTATGGTCAGTTAACACCCATGACCCACAGTTGCATTTACAAAAGGGCTGTTCGTGCAAAATTGGTTAAAACTTGGATGTAATTAAGGTCCATAGAGAACCATACACGAACCTGTAACGTTACATTGGTATTTCTTTGGTATGGCATTCACAATCTGCTTTCTGTGAATGTGCATGATATGTTATCAATGTGCTCGGGCGTAAAAATGTTTTGAGAATTGAGCCATTTGGACTTTCTCAGGCAAAGGGCGCTTCTCCGTTCCCCCGTCGAGCGTGCTGCTTCATTTCGGTGAAAAATGTCGATACGGTGCGTACACGTGACCTTTTAAAGGGGCACGTGCTATTCCGTTGGAACTATCGCGATGATCATCACACCATGAACATTTATGTCGTAAAGTGAAAAATGAAATCGCGGCAACCCGAGCTGTCCGCTTTGCTGTGGTGGTAATCATGACGACGATTTGAGATCGTACTCTGACGACTGTTGCTGTGGTCACAAGGTGACACAACACATGGCCTGCAAATGGGCATTGTGTGCCATTAGGGGTTAATAATTGCTGTGTGTTATCCCAAGAAAGTTTGCTACCGACTGCTCACACTTGTTAGATTCCCGGTTAACGACGCTGGTCCATGCAAGGTTGGTAAAGGCGGTAATTGTGGGGACAATATAGGTCGGCACGGAGTGTGGTGGTACAATGGATTTTGCTACACGACCCTCTGCGGGCAACTCCATGCAATGCCGATTGAAATAAATGTTAATGACGTTTCTATCATCGGCTGGGTTCATATGTACTGTTTGAAATGTGTAAATACTGTGTTGTACTTAAAACAAACTTTTTTGTAATATGCATTTACTAAGATACGACTTTTAGACTACCCCTCATTCATGGGGAAATGAATTTCACAACGTGAACTCATATGAACAGACGGGGGGAGCTTAAGCACATTATGGGTTATTTTAAATATGGTTGTTTAAATAAACGTGTTGAACTGTAAGCATTTGTAACTTTTTTTCATTTTAAACTTTGTGACTCGCTGTCTCTGTAAATGCGGTAGTGTAGCGGTTAGCGCGCTGCGCTACGAACCCGGCGGCCCGAGTTAGATTCCCGCTCATGGCCACCACCAGTGACGATTATCTGAAACGGTCCTGGGCCTCCCCCTAAGTCGACTCAGCCTCAAATTAGTATCTGGTGCAGTGTGTAGTAAACATTGCCACTAGGGAGACAAAGGCGGCCGGGCGCGGTGTTGGCCACCCACCCCCTTGTGTACCGTGCCGGCCTTCATAGGTGCTTGCTAACAGCACTTGCCCCAACAGTCTGTTCAAGCTATATGGGGGATCTTTGTCTTTTGTCAACATCAGCACAGGGATTCTCACGCACAATCCCTAGATTGTAAAAGCGGTCAAACGTAACACATGGTTGACGCACCACACACAGAAACAAGGACACAACTTAAAAATATATTCAAACATCTTTAATACTAAATTACCAAATGGAATCAAATTCAATTTGCAGTGAATTTTTCTTGCCACCCCTAATTCCTACCGTCTTGAATTTATCCAAGCTGCTGCGTAAAATTGAAAGCCCCAATGAGTTAACCTTGAGTGACCCTCCCAATCAAACTTCAACTGTATATTCAAACACCGGTGCACAGGCAGTGCGTTTTGGAGACTTATTTTGGTTACAGATCGTTTTGGACATTGCAAGGATGTCTTAACTGTGTAATAACAGCCAGCGCAAGTTCTAAAACTGCCCTTTTTCAAGAACAGGCCGAGACGAATAGGAAACCAGGCATCTGCCAGTAATCTGGATCTGGATTCGGGTCTGCGCACTCTGCAAAAAAAACTATTCACGTGCTGGCTGACTGGCGAGACAGATTTACATTGAGCGAATGTACGATGAACCAACTCCAGCACCGGGTTACCAGGCACAGGCCCGGTTGCTAAGTGGCCCAATACAACTCTGGTCACCACCCATTCAGGTCGCGACCCCAGTTGGTCACGTCTGCAATTCCCCGAGGCTCTTGATCACTTCCTTGGCAATCGTGAGGTAGGCTTCGGCCTGGTGCACAGCACATACACATACGAAGAGTATACACAGCAAACACATACTGCAATACAACATCATTTAGCAGGCAGGCAGGTTTTGACCCACTGCCTTGCAATGCCTTAAGAAATTGTAATTTGTACTTTAGCATGTGTTCTTTCCCTTACCATTTGCCAAACGGTCACATTTGCATAAAATTGCGTACGACCAGATGATTCTTCCACACAGTAACTGATTCTTACATGCACAATTCGATGCCCGTATCTTGGGTGTAACAATTATAATTAATCGATGAATCGTTAAATGTGCAATATCACGCCATGAACAGGACGTCTCCCTGTTCAAATGAGCCAATGGTGATGCTCCTCTCTGTCCGTGGCCCTGAGTGGGTGTTGGAAATTCCGTATTTTTTTGCTTGAGAACAGCCTCTTAATAGGATTAGGGACATATCCGTGGAGAGGAATCCTACCTCGGGTTCTGGAATAACGGCACAATGAAATGATTACCACCACTCAGTCACGCGATGCGCCTCGGCGTGTTCTCACCTCTGGGCTTCCTGGTTTAGAGATGACAATCGGCTTCCCACTATCTGACGACTCCCTGATGCTGATGTGCAAAGGCACCTCACCTGTACACACGCCCAACAACGCACCACGATGCACCGGTTAGCGCCTCGCACACCACCGAACAACACGGCGCACACCCGACAAGATGATTAAAAGTATTTGTGCGAGTTCACGTCGGAATATCTCACCGAGAAAGCGTAGGCCAAGGCTGGTGGCCATTTGCCTTGCCCCCTCGGCTCCGAATATGTGTGTGCGATGTCCGCACGCAGGACACGTGAACACACTCATGTTCTCCACCACCCCCAAAACCTGCGTGTGAACACACATGTAACATATGCACAGGAACACAGACAAAAAAATACCCCCCTGTGTAGCCTTGATAGATTTTTGTGGCCAAGTGCTGTTAGCGAGGAGCACCTATCAAGGCCGGCATGACACATGAGGGGGTGGGTGGCCAGCCCGGCCTCCTTAGTCTCCCTCGTGACGACGTTCACACATTGCACCAGGTGCTCATGTGAGGCCGAGTCGACCTAGGGGAGACTCAGGACTGGTTCAGATTATTTATCACTGGTGTTGGCCGTGAGCAGGAATTGAACTTGGGTCGCCTGGTTCATAGTGCAGTGCACTAACCGCTGCACTACCGCTCCCCACAGGAACAACAACAGCGGCCATTCATCACTATGTGGCAGGTACTTCACCAAAGGTGCTTGTTGAATTGAGACAAAGTGAAGTGTGGAAGGCTCGCTGGCAGAAGGTGTAACTGTGTGACATTCATATATCTGTGTGTCCCCATGTTCTAGTCTCTCTGTCCCTTACCTGGGGTCCCCCATTTCTCATTTATCTTCATGTCTATTGTGTCCACGTGTCTTTCAGTTTCTCTGTACCTCTGTGCTTCCCGTGTTCGCTTGGCACTGTGTTCCCATGTCCCCATATCACTTTGTGCTTTTGTGCGTATACGTGTCCCCCATATTTGCGTGTGAATTCTCATGTTTCTGTGTCTCTATTAATCCACGGGTCCCCCATTACTCACGGGAACGTCCACTTTTTTAAACATCTCAGCCCCGCGCCTCGCATCCATCAATGCCAGGTCCTGGGGTGTGGATACGATGACTGCACCTACACGGAGACACGGGGACAGACAGGGTGACTCGGAGTCACGGGAATACGAAGTCAAAGGGATATGGAGTCAGGGAGTCATGGAGTCAGGGAGTCATGGGAAAACGGAGTGACGGGGACATGGAGACACAGGAAGATAGGGACATGGGGACACTGTAATACTGGTAGGAACCTCTGGTTACACCAGCCCACAGGGGAGTATTCTGTCCGTCCGTTGTGGAGGGAGGGCCTGGGTGGGGAGGGGCTGGGTGGGGAGGATGGGGCTGGGTGGGGGGTGGAAGGGGTGCGGCTGGGTGGGGAGGGGCTGGTCACCCCGTGGTGCCCTTATAAAACTCAACGTTTCACCTACTCACGCCGGCTTGTGCCCGCCCTCACAGTCGGGCATATTTGCGGAATACACCACGCCGCCATTGACCCTGGCCATTGACCGAGCAACCCAACGTTCCTACCAGCTCCCTCCGCAGGAATGTGTTATGGTAAGCAAGGTGAGTGTGGTGGCGAGTGTGGTGGTAGGAATGTGTGGTTTGGTGGTGAGGTCACCCTGGAGGTGAAGGAGCTGGGACAGGGAGAGCTGCACGTCACCGGTTCCAGGAGGCAAATCCACAACCAGGTACTCCAGCTCCCCCCACTCCACCTGCAATGTCCCGGCAACAGCCGCGGCCACCAGCTCATCAAGCTGCACCATTCCTCAAAAAACAACTCTTCTCATGTCTCCATGTGCGAGTGTTGCCATGTCTCCATAGCCCCATACAAATTTGTCTCTTTATTTGTGTTGATCTATGTCTCTCTGTGCTTCTCTATGTTGCCATGTTTATGTGTGTCTGTATATATGCCTATGTCTACATATTCCTGCAAGTCTCCAAGTCTCCGTGTGTCTCGTGCCTCCATGTGTGCTTCATTGTGTCCCACGTGTCTCCGTATGGCTGTGTCTCCGTGTTCCCGTTTGTACACATCTGCGCGAATATCCCCCCATGCGTGTCGCTCACCTTTCGGATAAGTCTCTCCACCGCTGACATCACCATGAGGCCTCTCCACACCAAGGGCGCTCCTTCCTCCATCAGGAACCCCATGGACATGCTGAAGTGTGCAATGTGCAAAGAGATAAAGAGACACATCTCCTTCAGCGTAGCCTCATAGACAGTAAAGGCTGTTAAAACTGAAGATGCGGGGACATACAACTAAACCGGTGGCAAGTTTGCCCCAGCACGTCGGGGGGAGGGGGAAGCAAGGGGCCACGTGGGTGCCTGGTGGAAAAGTCTGGGGGGCGCGTGGGGGAGGAGAAGCCGAGGGGACCGAGGGGAGGGGCTGTGTTGGAGGGGGGGGGGCAGTGTGTGGGTGGAGTTAAAGAAAGGATTATTTTTCTTCCTCGTTTTAAGTGCAGTCACGGAACAGTGAATGTCTCATCTGCAACATGCTCAGGTAGACTGCAGTTGCTTTTATAACATCCGTCGTGCATAATCTCAACGCACGCACCTCAATGCACACGTACACAGAAAAACATGAAATTAGACGTAAGCGAACGTACACATGAACTTGAACGCACACTCACCATGGAATCCCAAAGTTGATTAACGGTTTCATTAAGTTATCTGAAACAACAGCAGCAGCAGCTTCATCAACTTCCATATCACACAATTTTGCTTCAGATATTTTTTGTTCTTGGCAAACGTGGCATATTGTTTTTAAAATCCACAATTCAGTGCACTTATGTTTATTTATATGTATGTATGTTGAACTTTTCGATGTAAAGCTTTCGTGACTGCAGGGATTCATCTTCTTGGTTCTTTCGGTAAAGTCACGTAGAAGGGAAGTAATAAAATAATAAAAATGAAACATAAAATAATTCTCACCTGAGGACGACTGCTTGCGTTGTGGCCGAAACGTCGTGAGAATTATTTTATTATGTTTTATTTTATTATTTTATTACTACCCTTCTACGTGACTTTATGTTGAAATTCTTTTGCACCGTACATAGCCAACCGTGCTAATCGGAGGGGCGGGGGAAGAACAACAATCTAACCACAAAGAGCAGTTCTAAATGCCCATTCAAAACATTCTCAGGTGTCTCCGTTGGGAGGTCAACTGTCAACTCTGTGAAAACTGGCTGAAAAGTTGAAAAAAGTTGTGAAAATTAGTCCTTGCCCAACAAACATCGCACCGACCTCCCAGTAAATATTTTGAATCTCAATGGCCTCAATGATCGATGCCGGGTGTGTGGCCTGGTGCTGCTGCTACTCTGACCACTACCTGATGTGAGCTCCGGCTGCCCCTTGAGATTCATGAGACGAGGGAGCGACGGACCGAACACGTCGAGGTCAAGGAGACCCACACGCTCACCCTGCAACGACCCAAAACAACAACAACAACAAAACCGCAGCATTACCAGCATTGCCGGAAGGAAAAAAAACATGCGAAGAGGTTGCCTCGACTTCACTCACTCGCTCACCCTGCAACAATAAGACCCACTGGATCATTCTGCAACAACAAGAGCCGATCATTCATCTGGCATCGTTCTGATTGGATTTATGTGGATGAGAGGTCAGTGTATTATGGTGAATAAGTAGTGTAGGTATTGACAAATGTATGCTGTATTTCTTTCGCACGGTACATAGCCAACCGTGATAATTGGAGGTGTGGGTAATTACTTGGGAGGTGAGAACGCCATTGGTGAGTGTTCATGAATGCTTCACGCGGATGGTTGGGTGGGAGATGTACGTGGTGAGTAGTGAGTGGGTGAGCCGCCTCATTGTGAATGGTGAAGGATGTACGCACGACAGTAAATGTGTGGTGAGTTTTAGTGAGTGGTGCGTGTTGGCGGTGAGTGTGAGTGTTGAGTTTTTGTCGTAAATGATGTCACCGTTCCAGTGAAGGAGTGTGGTGTTGGTAGTTTTTAACGAGTGGCGAGTGTGGAGCTGAGTGAAGTGTGCGTGAGCAGGGAATGGCGAATTTTTGTGAGTGGCGAGTGTGGGGTTGCGACAGTGGGATTGATGTGTGGGTGAGCAGTTAGTGTTTTGGTGTGGTGATATCCTCACCTCTGTCACAGCCTGCAAGCCCAGTGCCAGGTTAACTGGGGGAGGAAACATACTTATTAGGCCTCATTTTACCCACCTGACCGAGTGAGTATTCTGATGAGCATATGCACATTTTTGTGTACATTTTGGCACACTATGCGTGAGAAAGTATATGAGCAGATAATACATCTCCTTCATACATCTGTCCCTCTACACAAAAATCAATATTTTTACACTTTCCATCAACCACATTCTGGGAGTGCATAATTTCAGCAGGATTGGCTCAATACAAGCAAACTCTGGACTGATTTCGAGAAACATTTTCTCATCAGCAGAATAGGGGCTTGCTGGTGAAATATCAGAAGTTATAGACAAAGACCCTCTCTCTAACATGGGTCCTAGTTCGATGAAAAATTATCCATGGCGATGCTGATGCTCATTCTGTGAGGTGTGTGTACAGGCAGAGTGGGGAGCACAGGTTGTGCATCTGCCAGTCATCTCAGCCAACCCATGCCACCGGCTGTGCCCCTGTTACCTCTTGTCAGCGAGCTTTCGACAACGTCACATGACCTCAAAGTGCACCTGGCCTGGCACGGGTGCCGTGAAGTCACTGCCACTTAGCGGCGAACGGCGTGTCTTGTTATGTGTGCGTATGTGCGTGTGTATGGAGCGGTAGTGTAGTGGCTAGTGCACCATGCTACAAACCCAGCGACCCGTTCACGACCAATAACAATGGCGAATATTTGTGGTGTTCAAACACAAGCACTGGGGGAGACAAAGTGCACCTAGCCTGGCACAATCTGTGGTGACATCACCGTCACTTAGCGGCGAACTGAGCCTGGTGTTGTTGTTGTTGGTGTACAGCATTGTTCTTCACTAATTTTCAGTGTGAGGGCCGCCACACATTTTAAAACCACTGGGGTATTTTCACATGTTGTGTATTCAATATGGGACCCTTCTTGCCAATATAAAAATATAACAATAGGTTTTACCCTTACTGGCAATAAAACAGGTGTTAGAAGATGTTAAAACACAAAACAGAATCCTTTCTCAAGGAATCCTGTCTGAATTAACCACACGTACTTGTGGTGAACATGCGAACAAAAAAAAACATGCTCTGATACTATGTACATTGTCTTTAAAATGGATTGGTCCACACCAGAAACAGCTTTCTTTTGAGCCTAGTCTCCAAAAGACGAACAGCACGAAGACAATGCACCAATCAGGGCATTTATAACTCTTGACTTTAACGCTCAAACTGACTTTAACACAATATCTGCACAATGACAACCTGCCATATTTGCACTATGTTACCCTATTTGCATTTTTGTAATTTTATATTGTATGTTATACCTATTGCATATTTTAGATTTTATTTTATTCAATTTGTACATACTTTAGCTCCTTATTATTAGTTAGACTTGTACCTTTAGTATAGTTAGACTTGTAAACCACTTATTTAAAATTTAAGATTCCTAAATGTTGAATGTATGCAACATCCGGCCAAATAAATTCCTTGTCTGTGCGAACTTTCATGGCGAATAAAACCCTTTCTGATTTGAAGTCAGTGGCCCCGCGAAGGCCTTGCCATGAAGAACGCCTGGTGCGCATGCACACTGTGAGCGTGCGAGAGACAGCGTACTGGCCAGCGTGGACTTGCCCACGCCGCCCTTGCCGGACGCCACGCACAGCACGCGTTTAACCCCGGGCACCGCACGCCTCCGGGGTAGACCGCGCGCCTGCAGCTCCCGCTGGTGGTCGGTGACCTATGGATGACACGGGCACAACACGGGGAGTTCCTGGAGGCACACAAATCACAGAACCAGAACATTGATTTATAGGGGCCGTCCATAAATGACGTCACGCACCTGGGGGGGGGGGGAGGGGGTCAGAAATTTGTGACGATGCGTGACGAGGGGGGGGGGGGAATGTGACGTCACATCAAAATGCGCAACTTTAAATATAGAATTTTTATAACAAAACGAATTGTTATAACAACACTAATTGTTATAACAACACTCCTACAACATCAGAGTGCAGCGCCACATTAAATACGCACTACAATGACAATAGTTTAAAGCGATTTGAAGCATGCTTTATCTTCAAAATGGAATTATGGTTGGGGGGGGTCAGGGCTTTGTGACGTCATATTTGAGGGGGGGTTGACTTTTTGTGACGCCGTGTGACGAGGGGAGGAGGGGGGGTAAAAAATCGGCCAAAATCGCGTGACGTCATTTATGGACGGCCCCATACGTCGGAAATCCGATGAGCTATGAAGCTCTTTTTTCACAGATGTCCAGTGGGCACGGAGGCAAAGTGGACACGGGGAGGAGACAGGGTAACACTTGGACATACTACATTATTTGCCCGAAATGTCGCCTGTTATATATATTTCATTTTATGGCACTGTACTGCCTTCCATGGTTGTCGGCACCGATGTTTCGCCGTGGCTGGGAATCGGAACACAGGTAGCCCAGTTCACAGCGCAGGTTTTAAATGTTTTTGTTGCCCAAGTTTGATAAAAAAAAAGGACTTATATAATTATATTTTGTGACTTGCTTACCATTTTCTGTACTTCGCGCTCATATCGTGTTTTGTATTGTTTGCTGTTGTAACCTGCTGACCCCCCCCCCCAAATTGGACATCTGTGAAGAAGAGCTTAATAGCTCATCGGATTCCTTCCTCCTGCAGTCTCAACAAAGATGCTGACATGTCTCCTACAAAGATGGCGACCCGCACGTCAACGTCCTCTACAAAGATGGCGCCACTCACACTCCCCTACAAAGATGGCGGCCCGCACGTCAACGTCCTCTACAAAGATGGCGCCACTCACACTCCCCTACAAAGATGGTGGCCCGCACGCCAACGTCCCCTACAAAGATGGCGACACTCGCGTCTATGTCCCCTACAAAGGCGACCTTCACCCCTTAGAAAGATGGCGATCAGCACATCCCCCACAAAGATGGCGTCTCACAGAAACCCCTACAAAGATGGCGCCCCCCTCTACCCCTTACAAAGATGGCGACCGCATGCGCACTTCACCGACCTGAGCGAGGCTCCTCGCACCCAGGGCGCGCGCGACCGCGACGGCGCGAGACGCGCTCCACATTCCCGCGCTTTTCCTCGCGCGCCTTACAACTCCCAACGGAGTTTCGCGACGTGAATGTGGCGTTGGAAGGTCTCTTGCGTGTCGCGTTTGTCTCTCCTTCCCATCAGTGACGGTGGGAACACAGCTAGCAAAGGGCGACGTGACGTCATCCCCCCCCCACACAACCGCGCCGAGTGACGTCTCCAAAGCACCGCGTGCGGTTACGTCACTGAACGCGACGTCATCCGGCCGGACAACCCGCGCCGAGTGACGTCATCACAGTCAATGGGTGGCAGCTAGACTCCCACAACGACAATAACGACAACGCACGCGATTCTGTTGTTGTTGCAATCGTGTTGCGCCTTCGCAGGCAGTTTGTTACAGGCCTTTTAATTGCCCGAGGCCAGAGAGACCACTGGTTTTTTTTTTGGCGCGAACGACATGACGTCATCTCCAACGCCGGCGGATGTGGTTCCCCACGGGTTTGGGGTCGCCGTGGGATCCGGATCCCCGTGTTTAGCTATAGGATCCGGATCCACGAATGGGTTCGGATCCTTTGACCCGGTGACCACGCCACGTCCTGCGGGCGCGTGAGTGCCAACAACAACAACAACATTAACAACAACAACAACAACATTCACTATCAACAACAACATTCACTATCAATAACATTCACTTTCAAAAACATCCACACTTCACTATCACTTTGATATCAACAACAGCCATATCAGAACACTTCACTATCTTGAAATCAACGTCATAATTAAGACGTCGCCATCAACATTTACATATCATCATCAACACCATCAACATTTAATTACATTATTGGGTCTGTCGGTAAAGTCACGTAGATAGGTTCAAATACAATAACAAAAAACGACGTTTCGATCGCAACACAAGCTGCCAGGAAGACGACCGCTATCTGCGTGACTTTTCCGAAAGACCCAAGCATATTAAAGTGTAGCTATCAACATTAAAGTAACGCTATTAACATCATCATCATCAACAACCCCACTATTACCATCATCAACGACCTCACCATCACTAACCACCATCGCTATTAACGACCTTACCATCAACATCACCACGACCGTGACCATCAACAATCTCACC
Source organism: Lampetra fluviatilis (assembly GCF_964198595.1). NCBI lineage: Eukaryota > Metazoa > Chordata > Hyperoartia > Petromyzontiformes > Petromyzontidae > Lampetra > Lampetra fluviatilis. Next base: position 3,297,765 of record NC_136279.1, on the reverse strand, counting down.
GTCTTCACTATCAACATTATCGCAACATCGAAGAGGTGATATCATCATCAGCATCCTCGCCATCAACATTTAAAAACATAAACTATCATCATCAACACCGTCATCTTGTTAGAGGGCGCTGTCTCAACGCGGTGCCCAAGCGTGTGAGCCTTGCAGACCCTTCGCAGGCTTAAGGTCACCCATGTGCATCTTTCACCATCCCACACGAACCATTGTGGTGAAGTATGGTCAAACAACCCCCCCCCCCCACGACTGACGCACTTAAACCATGCCCCCCCCTCCCCCCAGGCTCTGGTGTCCGCCAGCCATTTGCGTCTCACGTGGGAGCGGGGGTTGTTTTGACCATACTTCACCACGCCGGTCGGTCGGTGTGAGCTCTTCAGTGCGTTCGCTGGGAAGGTGGTGGATAGGCGAATGCTAAGAAGTGATAGAAACACGTGGGGGGGGGGAGCCCTTGTGGGTTTGGCGATTGCTAGATACAACGCGTGGACTCTGTCGGGTGAATAAAGTGAAGTCGAACTGGAAGCAGGTTGAACTGAAAGCGGATAAAACTCGGTATCAGGTCGTCTCGGCGAGTTTCAGAACTCGACGCGTCTGAAGAGTGGCAGCCTTTGTCATAGAGAGTTGATAGTAATTCTGGAGGAGTGGTTATAAAGCCACAAAGCTGCATCTTAATTTACAAAGTGGCGGAAACATGCCCTGGATGAAATATACTGAGTTAAAGGGTTTATTTAAATGCTGGTATTATCGGTCACCAAACTAATCCATCAACTTGCTAAACTTGAGAATGTTTGTTTTTATCGCTATGGCTGAAGCGCAGATTGGTGCTCAGGATCTCGGCGGTATTTGGCCACCTCAAATTAAAGGTAATGGGCGTCGTTTAACAAATACATCTGATAGCCTAGTGAGACGGAAAATCGATTTTTCAATAGGGACATGGGCCAAAACAAATACAACATAAGCACGTATAAAAAATGAGATGATACACGTGCAATGGTGATGCAAATGCTGGTGGTGATGTTGATGATGGTGCCGCCCACAGGAGATGACTCCGTGCTCTTGGTGATTTCTCTTCATGGCTTTGTCAGCGCGACCTCCTGCCCCCACAGCCGCCGAGCTCCATCTCAACATCATGGATGACGGCGCCCCATTGGCCGTGCCGGGGCCGATTGCCGGCGCCAACCTGCGCGCAGGCGAAGACTCGGCTCTCCCGGGCCACAGCCCAGCTCCGCACGGCGACAGCTTTCCCACTGGAAACGGCGGTTCCGTGGGCGGGCGACTCCATTCCAACGGATTTGCAAACGGCGGCAGTGAAACCGGCGATGGCACCGGCGAATGGCACTCCGTAAAAGATCCCTTCGGCGGCGGTGGCGACTTTACCAGAGTTGGTGCTCGTGGCGGCGGCGGCTCTGTTTCACGCGCATGCCGCTGGCTGCGCAACCGCCGCTGGCGCGCCCACTGGCGGGCGCTGCGGCCGTGGTCGTTCGGCGCGTCGCTGGCGCCCGTGGCGCTGGGCGCAGCGCTGGCGTGGCGCGCGGACGGCACGTTCCGCCCCGCGGCGTTCGCCGCCACGCTAGCGTGCGTGCTGTGCGTGCACGGCGCCGGAAACCTCGTCAACACCTACTACGACTTCGCGCGCGGCGTGGACTCGGGCGACCACCGAAGCGACGACCGCACGCTGGTGGACGGGCTGCTGGCGCCCGCGCAGGTGGTGCGCCTGGGCGCGCTGCTCTACAGCGCCGGCTGCGCGGGGGCCCTGGCGCTGGCGGCCGCGTCGCCGCTGCGCAACGAGCACTTGGCGCTGCTCTACTTCGGCGGCCTCTCCAGCTCCTTCCTCTACACGGGCGGCATCGGCCTCAAGTACGTGGCCATGGGCGACGCGCTCATCTTCGTCACGTTCGGCCCGCTCTCGGTGCTCTTCGCCTTCTCGGCGCAGACGGGCCGCCTCGCCGCGGGGCCCCTCGCCTACGGGCTCCCGCTGGCGCTGCTGGCGCAGGCGGCGCTGCACGCCAACAACGCGCGCGACGCCGAGGGCGACCGCGCGGCCGGCGCCGTCACGCTCGCCATGGTGATGGGCCCGGCCGCCTCCTACGCGCTCTACATCGCGCTGCTGCTGCTGCCCTTCGCGGGCCTCGCCGCCGGCGCCGCGAGGCTGCGCGCGCCCACCCTGGCGGCGCCGCTCGCCGCGCTGCCGCTGGCGCTGAGGCTGGAGCGGCGGTTCCGCGCCGGCACGCTCAGGGACGTGCCGCAGGGCACGGCGAGGCTCGGCCTGGCCGTGGGGTTGCTGTACGCGGCGGGCGTGCTCCTCGCGCCGCCGGGGAGTCTCCCCGGACTCACGTGACGACGCGTCGCTCGCGCGAGCCGACGCCGGTCGACACGCGCGAACAACAATCCAGCACCGCAGATGCATAAACACGCACGCGGAAGAGCACGTACGTCATCACTTCCACACCACTGAAATCACGCAGACGTAAACGCTTGCACACGCACATGTATACATGGACATACACTCCACTTCTTTCGTATGGCTTATGTAGATGCAGAGTAACAACGACAATTTCACATTCAGGTGGTCAAGCCAGATAACCTCGTCAGGAGAAGCGGAGTGTATAGCTCGTGCACGCACACACATTAACACACACTAACACATTCACACACACACATATTAACACACATATTAACACACATTAACACACATGTAAAGTCCACAAATCAATGAGACTCCACTTGTCATATTGTTTCACGGGAGTTCATTGACCATACTTTACTACACTGGTCAATGCGGTTTGAACGGGGAGAAAGCGCATACATGGGAGGAGCACAAGCACATTGATGGTTTTTCCTGCACTGCCCTCTGCTGCCCACAATCAAATATGAAAGTGTGCACATTCACACTTCTGCATTCAGGCAAATGTCCCCAATTTCGCCCCCAGAGACCATTGTTGCAAACGCTATTTTGGTATTTGCACTCCACAGTGAACACTAATTTCAGGGAACTTGGGAGTGGGCCCGTGTTCTATTAGTATGCCAATTACCAGTGGTGTCGTGCACATGGCCTTGGGGGTGCACGGGGGCTCGGTGTCTCTTACACGAGGCTGTTTACAGTCTTGTCCAATGTCAGACGGTGAAAACACAAACCTGTGGCAGCAGCCCGTTTCTCTTTTTAAACAGGAGTTGTTTGAAAATTGACTTTGAATGTAAATGAAGCGTTTGTATGATACTTTATTTAAATAAAGTTTAAATTTTGGAAACCTGCACATTTGGAATCAAGTGACTGCTTTTTTTTTTGTTTAAACTCCATCATCCACCGTCTCATCACAACATGATCACTGTCGACACTACAGTATATTTTACCTGCACACTTACCACCACCACACACACACGCACCCAAAAACCTCTCCAGTTAATGTCCGCTGTCTTTATTTGATATACAGGTGGAGCATAACCATTACTGTGGGTCAGTCTCAATGCTGCGTCAAACACAGCGAAAGCAGCACTGGAGAACAACACCCGGACGCCGCCGTGAAAACGTCGCACGTACCGTGCGTACAATTCGTATGACAGACGAATATACGGTTCCGTCCCCCGGCGAGAGTTTGCTGCGTGTAACAATATACATTTGTACGTCTTATCGCTCGCTCTAGCAGCATTAACATTGTGTAAGTTCAGTAGAATGTACACGCGTGCTTTGGCGGTCGTGTATTAAAGTGCGACTGTGCGTGCGTTGCGTGCGACGCACAAGTAGTAACTTGGCGACTGTGTTGTTGCACGTAAGCGATTCTTTTGAGTCCAGATATATAGTGGTTTGCGCATGTGACGTGGATCACGGTTGTTTGCGAGCGGCTGTTGTGGGTAGCTGTGCTTGAATGACTGCGCAGGCTGTGGATGTTTCTCCGTCGTCCATCCTCGATGCGGAGCGCCGATTTTCCATGCCCAAGCGACGCTGCGCGAGACCCATGCTACCCCGCTGCGGTGCTGGCATTTCACCAGTGATCTCCCGTCGTATTTAGATACACTTCCCCGTCACCTTAGGTTGCAGTTCTGAAGAGTGGTGTTATGGGTATTCTATAAGCGCGGGAGAACAGTTGCAGTGAACCACTCCACTGGGGGGGGGGGGGTAAATATTGGTTCCGAAGCACTAAATTGTGGAAAAGTGGGTTTTAAACCAATGTCATTTAAGGAGCCATACACAACGGCAGCATTGTGGGCTGATAGTATTTTCTTCCTGTGACATGGATTTTTCATGTATCAGACCCTTTGAAAGTGTAGCAGGGAAAGCTGGTGGGAAATTGAGTCAAGCTTATTTTCATCTGTTTTTTTTTTAAACATAAAAAAACTTAAATGCAGGCAACAAATGCACTTCAACACAAAAGCAAACGCACTTCACCGACCGAGAGGCCCACAGACTCGAACAGCAGGGATTGGCATCGCGGGATTTATCACACCACACCTCCTCAATCTTAAAAATAAAGTACAGTATTTGGGTTCACAACGGCCATGTCAGGCCGTTGAGCCAACCCCTCCAGCCAGTACCATTAAATACTCTTTGTATTTTCCCATTTTTTTTACTTACTGCATTAAATAAACTAAGTGAAACCAGCCAATGGGTTCACATGGGGTCACACTGGCTCTGTCAGGACACTGCGTCGGTGTGGAGGTTGGGCATTATTTTTAGACGCTAAGCCATGATGACCGGGGCTTGTTTACTGCCAGGCCCACTTGTGGGTGAGAGGACGAAGGGAAAATTGCTTCCTGCGACTGCCCTGCCCACTCCTCCACGCAGTGACTCCCATGACAGGCCATCACCTGTGAAGACTACAAAAGCGCAGAGCAACACAATAGCAAGTGTGTACGCCTGTAACAATTCTCCAACTGAAATTATTACTTTCAAGATACGTGACTTAAAGGTTGTGCGCATTCAGAATTAATTGGACATTATGCACGATACGCAAACGCGACCTTCAGGCTTAACGGTGCAAATGAGACGGAACACACGAGACGACAAAAATAAATTTGGATACGACTCCATATCGTAACATTGGATTGCGAATCGTTGAATGGCAACTGCTGCAATGCAGGGTGCAGCGTCCAAACGAACGTACTTAGCTTGAACTGCTTCAACAACCGAGGGGGCTTGTTGAGCAGACAAGATAGGCACGGCCGCGAACCGCTCGTGCGCACAGCAGGAGGACAAGGTTTGGTGGTAGTGTGAGATTGGTCAAAAGCCTGCGATGTGACTTCCAGGTTGTTCCACAACATCGTGTGACCACACAACTCCTGTAGGGGGGGAATCTGGAATTAATTGAAATGCTTCATTGTCCAGACACATCGCGCCCGACTAGGAGGACATCTGTGCGCAATCAAAACATTCACATAACCCGCAGTGGCGCCCTCTCTCATTAGTCATTGCCTTTTGCACCGATTCTCTCCCACTAGCCGGCGAGCTGCCCGTGGTGGATCTAAATTCATGTTGCCCGGACAGCATTAACCGTGCCAGTTCGTAAGGTGCAATTATTATTTAAAATTTCTCCACATTCTTGGGAGTGATGTTCACACGACACGAGACACTAATTGACCCCCGTCCACGACGGACGCTCATGGACTCGGCAAGCAGAGCGGGGGGGGGCAGTGGGACGTGTGTCGAGTTCCACAAACAGCAAACCAATGTGAGCATTAGCAAGCATAAGAGGTTTTTTTTTGGGTTAGATCGCTTCAATATAAATGTGTCCTTAAACCCTCCACCACCCGACACAGCCAACTGGTAATGGTTTTGTCGCGTAAACAAAACGTGCCAATTCATTACGAGCTCAGCACACGGTGCGTTGGAGAGTAAACCCACAAAACTCGGATTGTAAATGCTGTGGGTTTACTCTCCAACACACAGATGTCCTGAACTAGGAACGAAATGGCATGTTCTGTTTACGTGACAAACCTTACTAATTGTCCGTGTCGGGTGGTGGTGGGTTTAACGGCACATTTATATTCATGGCTAACTAAAAAAAACCTTTATTATGGATATTGGTCGCGAAAGCCTACTACGTGTTAAACTAACCATTGGCAAGCAACCGGAGCAACGGTTCTGCCCCACCAGTGGTAGCGTCACAAAAGCGCCTGCTCCCTCAACTCCCGATGGGAAGAGCTTTTGTCATGCAACGTTTCCGGAGTGTGAAGCTAAAGTGGAGTGTGGGGGAGGTGAAAACATGGGAGGGAAACGGTGCAAAACTGACAGGACGAGAGAGCGAGATGAGAGACACAAACAACAGGTACTAGGGACGAGCCCACGTAGATATGAAGGACATGTTGGGTTTTGGAGATGGGTCAGGATTCAGCAGTTTCAATACTTTGTGACCAATTTTATCCGACTTCGTGGCATCTGGATACCAGGCAAAGCATCGTTAATTCGGGCATCGGAGCTAACACTTCAGATTGAGAGCGTCTTTCAATTATCTGACCCGCACGGTCGGGAGGTGACCACCAGCTTGCCTGCCTGCAATTTCGACCAAAAGAACAAAACTAAATACGTCAACAAACTTTCTTGCAGTTCGCCTGTGACCGAGCTCAAAACTTGTAACACAAATACACAAGGTGTGCGAGAGGCTGATCAACTGTCCCATGACAATCAAGGACAGAGACCGACGCAAACCAACGCTTATCTTTGCCCAACGCGATGTCTCTGTGGTCGTGTCTACACGGGGTCGTCCCTCTTAACTTCCCACCCCCTGCAACCCCCATTCCCTCAATTGCACTTTAAAAGTTTAAAACGTCACGTGATCGCTTCTTCACATCAACGCCGGCCCAAGGATGACGGACGGCGCAGTCCTCGTTTCAAGCTCATGACCATGGCCAGTCGAGGAGTTCTCGGCGCTGCTGCGTTGTTTTGAGACGAGCACAAGGCAAAACACAAGCGTGACAGTTACGTGGGCTCGGGATGTAGCGAGGGAGAGCCTGCTGAGGACACGGCAAGCAACGGGCTCTTCCCTAAGACTTTGGCAAGCGTGCCGGGGATCTTTCCCGGAGGTTACGTACAGCGCATAACTTGTCCCAGGTGTCAGGGCATCATTCACAAGGGTGGGAGGGGGGGTGGGTTTGTGGAAAAAAAATACTTCCCATGGGATCACAAGCCAGACTTTGCACACGCTTTGTAGATCACGCGCACGGATACACGCACGGACACACGGGGAATTCCCGAAAAGAGGTGGAAAAATCTTCCGCCACTAATGGCGGCGGCCAGGCGGACCGTTGTTTGAGCACGCTCGACGCTTGACAGTTTGCTCTGAGTCGACGGTTCCATCACCCATCACTGCCCTGTGATTTTCGTCGGATGTTATTCTTATCACAATCATCGTCATCATCATCAACCAGAGTGCACCGCCTGCTGTGAAGTGGACATTAAAGAACCCGTGGCGTCCTTCACAAGGGTAGACCTTTGTGTTCCAGTGGCGTGGTCCAATATCCGCAAGTCAAATTCTGAAATGGGATGTTTCCAGGAATGGTGGTTTTGTGTGTGTTGATGCTGAAGAAGAGTCTTAAGGACCTGCAGAATTCCCAGGCAGAGCTGAGAATGCTCTTTCACCTCCAAAGACAAAATGAATCATTCTACGATATCTGGGAAGAACAGTGACATCCCTCAGAGCGGAAGGAATAATTTTCAGGATTCCCGAGGAGAACTAAGAAATCCCTCTATTGCCAACGCGAGAAGTGGCAGCTCAGTTCCTGGGAAGTGCTGATAAATATTCCAGGGCCAAAGAAAACATTCGAGGGAATTCCCCCAAAAGCTGGGAAAACTCTCGCAGCAAAAGGAAGCATTTGCGGAATTTCCGGGAAGAGCCGGCAAAGTTCCTAGCATCAAAACAACAGCGCTGAGAATCAGTTCTGCGGGTGAGCAGCCCCCGCCCCCGTTAACCCCACGCCCCGCTCGCTCGCTACGCCTCGCGCGGCCGATTCACCCTGAGCACTTCTGCCATCTTCTCGGCAAGCGTGTGGGGCGAGTAAGCCTTGAGGCGTGGCGGGGCCCGCAGGCCGCGCCAGTTGTCGCCGGAAGATTCGCATTTGCGGGGCTCGGAGGGCGGCGGCGGCGGCGGCGGCCCCTGCAGGGGAGGAGGAGTGAGCTGTGTCGGCGGAGCCGGCTCGGGCTGGTAGTCCAGCAGCCGCGGCAGGAAGTCGGTGAGCAGCTCCTGGAGTTCGGCTGCGGGAGGGCGACAGTCAACTGGTCAGTGTGGAGTGCTCGGTCAGTGTGGGCGGAGTAACTCAAATGTGGCCAGCGTTGTGTCTTCATTCAGCGTTGTGCGTCCCGCGTCCCGGTCAGTGCATCGTTGCCATTTTGAGAGTGCCCACTGTGTGGTGCGACCCGAGCTGTTCTGTGCGGCGTGCTGCATGCTAAACGCGGCACGTGGCGTGCGGTCCCTCACACGCCATGTCGTCGCGGCCGAGGTAGGAGCACCAGCGGTCGCGCATCAGCTCGACGGCGCACAGGTCGGACTCCCTGGCCACAGCCGCCTCGTCCCCGGCGTCGCCGCCCTCGCAGGAGCTGCCCAGCGGGGCCAGGAGCGCCATGGCAGGCAGCACCAGCTCCGTCATGACGGCGAGCGAGCGCGTGGCCTGGGCCACGTCCCCCGTGCCGAACGTCAGCGCGCACGCCTCGTTGACTCGCTGGGGCGGCGCGGGGAGAGAGAGGGAAGACGGCGGAAGAGGGAGCACGGAGAGAGTTGGAACCGACTCGATGCCGGACCAATCGGTGTGGGGGACGTTGACGAGCAGACAAGACTTTGTGAGGGTAAAACAAGAGCTCATCTGGCACAAATACAGTGACATTCTTGACGTGCCTGGCTATGTCTTTGCTCGTAGCCAGGCAGCTTAAACCTCCGATTAGCACGGTTGGCTAAATACGGTGTGAAATAAGTTCAACATACAAACGTAAAACGCAGCAAATTGGCCAAAATGCCTGGGTCTGACCCGTGACGCTCTTGCCGGCAGCAAGAGTCTTCCGCACTGCAAGCGACGGCATCAAAGCGCACCGAGCTTGGCACAAGCATTGTGGTGACGTCACTGGCCACTTCGTGGCGAATGGTGGCTGTTTGTTGTTGTTGTTGTCGAGCGTGAGAGCGGTGGAGGTGTGGCTGGCGAGTGAGCAAGCCAGGAGCGGAGCCTCACCCGCACGCACACCCTGCGGTAGCGCGCCAGCACGTCGCGCCGCACGCCCCGGCGCTGGCCGCGCGCCAGCAGCTCCTCGTTCACCGCATGCGCGTGCATTAAGCACGGCAGCGCCTCCGTGTACCTGCACGCGTACACAAGGGCACACGGGCGCACAAAAGACAAAGATCCCCCCGCATGGCTTCAAGAGACCGTTGGGGCAAGTGCTGTTAGCGAGCACTTACGAAGGCCGGAAGGACACACGAGGGGGTGGGTGACCAGCACCACGCGCGGCCGCCATCAAACACCACACATGTACACAAGACAAGACTTCAAGCCGTGTGTCTCTGCGTTTAATTTAGAGGCCGAGGCTTCGATGAGCTGTTTGTAAACCCCGGCCTCACTTTGAAATTGAACCACCGTGGAATCCCTGTGCACTACACATTACATAGTGTGTGTCTGATGTTCAATAATAAAGCCCGCACGCCCAACCACCGCTTGCCCAAGCAGGCTTTGTTTGGCCAGGGGGGACTAAATGGGTGCGGCACGGGCTAGAGAAGAGATGAGCTGATGTGGTACAGGAAGATGTGGAGATAAGTAGATTTGCTGATGGAGGAGGCTCGGGAAAGATGCTACTCGGTAGTTGGGAGGCAGTTGCTCTCCAATAGAGGGCAGAGATGCGACGCTCACAACAAGGAGCGGAGCGTCGGGCGGATAAAACACAGCAGTTGGCACAGTGCGGAGCACAGGTGGTGTGCATCTGCCAGTCATCTCAGTCAACCCATGGCACTTGGGTCTGTCCCGTGATCTGTCAGCGAGCCTTTGACACCTCACGTGACCTAAAAGTACACCTGGTCTGGCACAGGCGCTATGGTGAAGTCACTGCCACTTAGTAGCAACAAATTGCCGGCAGTGTCTATGTTTACCTGAGCCCAATCTTTCTGTACGCTACTAAACGATGCCAGTTCTCTGCACTGCTGATCCGAGGTAACTGATGTTCACTATTCAATGATCACACAGCCACACTCACTCTCAATCTCACACACACACACAGTGTGGTACCTGCCCTCCTGATATTTCTCGATGCCCATAACCAGGTAAACACACACTTGCCGGAACAGCTCATACTCCTGGTGCCATTTCTATGAAGAAAAAACACACAAACACGCATACAGATAAAGCACATACACACACACGTGCATTACAATTACATACGCACATCCATACATTTGACAAAGATAGCCTCAACAGACTGTTGGGGCAAGTGTTGTGAGCGAGCACCTATGAAGGCCGGAACGGCACACGAGGGGGTGGGTGTGGCCAGCACCACGCCCGACTGCCTTTGCCTCCCCAGTAGCAATGCTTACACACCGCACCAGGTACTCATTTGAGGCTGAGTCGACCTAGGGGAGGGCCAAGACCGGTTCAGATAATTGTCACTGGTGTTGGCCACATGTGGGAATCTAACTCAGGTTTCGTATCGCAGTGCACTACACCGCAACAATTCCCGCTCCCCATATATCCACGCACTTCAGTAGTTTTCCTGCTGTAATTGTCTCACCTGATGACGATCGCTTGTGTTGCGATCGAAACGTCGCGATCTATGATTTTCTACCTACGTGACTTTACCGAAAGAACCAAAGAGTACTCATACACTACTTAAACACACACAGATAGTCCCCGAGTTACGATGGTCCGACTTACGATATTTCGATCTTACGATGGCGATAGCGATACGACAAAATTGTCAAATATTTTAAATTTCGCACGGCAGGCAAACGCAGCAGCGTACGAGGTACGATACTGTACGTTGGGACGCTGCCGGGATGTACTGTACGCTTCTCCCACCTTGTGTGGTGATGCCTCTCACTCTCATCAGCGGTCGACGGAGTTAAGTTGTCTCGGTGTTAGCAATACAGTATTGTAATTAATAAATACATACAGTATATAGCTTATACAGTACGGTACTGTAAATTTCTCTGTTTTGCTAAATTATCACCATTCTCTAAGACTCCGGTGTAGGCTAGGCCATCTTCGACTTATGATATTTTTGACTTACGATGGGGTCGTCGTAACGCTTCTCATCGTAAGCAGAGGACTACCTGTACATGCGGGTTTCTTGAGGGTTGTGTGTGTGCTGGAGATGGTGGATCACACACCTGGTACTCAGCTGGATCCATATCCTCAGGACTGATTTCTTGCAATTTCGCCTGAGCAACCTTCATTATCTTAATGAGCCTAGTGAGAAAGACACACGCACATTTTGCATTCACAATACCGAATTCTAGACTCGTATTCTAGGTCACGACTCAGCTCAGGCTTGGCTCGTTTGAGCCGTCTCAAACCCGACGCTTTACTTGAGCCGGCTCTGAGGACGGCCCCAGCCATGTTCAGGATTTCAATTGAGCTAAGCCCTGAGCCGAGCCACGTCTGAGCCACTCATTCTCCTTTGAAAGCAAACCGATCAGTTCAAGCCTCTGAGCGTTAGAGGCCACGTCAGAGCCGAGCTGTGACTACGAATACAATCGGATAACTGGGTAATCAAGATCAGTGGCTTACGACTGTTCCATGAACATTATATTCAAGATCAGTGTCTAGGAAACTGGGGTTGGGGATCGGTGAATTGGTGCTCTGTTCCAGGAAAACGGGTGTTCAGGACCAGTGGCTTGGGACTGTTTCAGGAGACAGGCGAGTGGGACCAGGGAATCGGTAAATCAGTCAAGTGGGACCAGGGAATCGGTGCACTAGGGCCTCACTGCTCGTCGTAGCTCAAGTTCCGGTCGGCGAACTGCTCGAGCAGAGCGCGCTCCACCACGCGGTTGGGAGCCTCGTTCTGGAAGAGGTAGATGACGACGTGCTCCAGCCGCTCCTCACGGCCGCGCCACGCCATCGCCGCCGCCGCCCCCGACGTGCCCGCGGGCGCCAGGGGGGGCGACGCGGGCGAGGAGGCGTCCGGGTACGACTCCTGCGCCAGGGCTCTCAGGCGCGCGTACTCTACGCGGAACGCCTGCACGCAGGGTGGTAGGGTTGGGGGGTGGTGGGTGGGGGGACAGAGGCACGCGGACGGTGCAATGTGAGAGGAGACCGGAGTATGCTTACCAAGGCGCACGAGGAGGGTAAACAAGGTCCGCACAGAGAGATTCACGTTATCTGCGGGTGTGCTACCATCACAGAATCTTCATTTAATTCTGGAGAAATCCGATGAGCTACGAAGCTCTTTGTCATCGATTATTGTCCAACTGGCCGTGTATACACGCATTGTGCCGACCAATAAATACATCGTGTGGACCACACACAAACGGGCGACACACGAGGCCCCGGTTCAAGCTTCCAGGGAAGCGGCAACCCAACAAATTAACCCAGGATGTCAACGCCGTGTCTCCATGGTAACGGCAGCTCTCAGAGCGGCCGGTTACCGCGGTGACAGTTACCTCGATGAGGGTGGCCTCGGGCCCCTGAGCCTCGCGCACGAGCCGGGCTCGAGCGACCGCCATGAGCACGCCTTGCATGGCCGGCGTCAGCATCACCTGCACACGCACGCACGCACAAACATCCACCGTGTGGTCAGCGACGTGTGGGGCTCGTGATGTTTGGGGCTAATGGTCCTGTTAATGCCAGCAGAGCGCATGAATGGGTGCTGTGCACAGCACGAAGCCTGGCCGCCTTTGTCCCCCAGTGGTGATGCTTCATGCACACCGCACGCCAAGTCCCATTTGTCTCACCGCCGTCTTCCTGTGTCCGAGTGTCTCCCTCACCTCCCCGTGCGTCCTATTTATCTCCCGTTCACCTTGCGCGTGTCCCCCGCATCTCGCGCCCCCCCCCCTCACCTCGTCGTTGTAGCCATGCTCCTCCGCCTGGACGACGATGGTCCCCACGTCCGGGATGGAGACCTCGACGACGCGCTCCACCCTGGGCTGCAGGCACACACGCACACACGCACACACACACACGGGCACACACGGGCACACGCACACACACACGCACACGGGCACACGGACGAGACGGGCGCAGCAGAGGGGTCAATCGCTGAAGAGGTGAACGGCGTGCGGTGTCGTGATGCGTCACCGCCGGGCTCCACCACACCGGAATGACGACGATGGTGATGATAATGAAGAAGGATAACCGCATCTGAGCCGGACACAAAGAGTGACCGACGTAGAGGTAAGAAAAAGATTGCACGTAGGAGAAGACATGATGATGCAGGCAGCGATGGGAGGGAAACTGGCACTATTCGGACATATATGTAGGATGAACTTTAACAGGAAAATGAAATGTGTTGTTCGGAAAAATGGAAGGAACAGGACAGAGAAGAAGACCTAACAGAGAATGGCCTGATGCAGACATAAGAGATTGGTGTCAGAGAGATATGCACTACTTGAGCATATTGGCACAAGATAGCGAAAAGTGAAATAAATTACGAAATATCGTGATGATGATGATTAAGAGGACTATAATCACTTGGATGATAATAACGACGATGATGATAATCCAGAGATGACGACGATGATGATGATGATAAACACTTGCCTTTTCCGTCGGCGTGTCCGGGCCTACTTTCATGTACTCCTCCGCGCCTGAAGGTGACGGTGACGGGGCTGGAGTCACTTCACGGCCAGGCAGAGACGCAGATCCGTCCGCCTCACTGCCATGCCTCTGGGTCTCGCCTCCCAGAAAGAAAAAAAAATGATACTGTGACAGGAATAGTGTTGGGGCAATAGCCCTTGTTGAGAGCAATAAAGAATCATGGTTATAATCTGATAGAGCGCCCTCCTGTTCACTGGGATAGCTCAGAGCGCTTTATATCACATCTCATATCAAACATTTGTAAGGGCACCCCCGGTGGCAGCTGTCCCTGTGGGCACGTGGTGACTCAGCACGTAGCCCATGTACACACAACTTCAGCTACGGAGTCAACCGAGGGGAGGGCCCAGGACTGTTTAAAATATTCTCCATCGTTATTGGCTGTGAGCTGGAATCAAACTCGCCGGGTTCGTAGCAGAGTGGCGCAAATCACAACAACACTCCTGCTTCCCACGCGCACAGAAAAACAAAGATGCCCCCATGTTGCCTGAACAGACTGTCAAGGCAAGTGTTTTTCGCGAGCAGCACTTATGAAGGTCGGCCCGCCACGCCCAACCACGCGCCCGCTCACTCTCGCGCACGCGCGCGTAACTCACTGATCGATGCGACGTCCGTTGCGCGCCCCTCGCGCTCGCGCGTCTCCTCTCGCTCGCCCGCACGCGCGCGTCCGTTCACGTGCTCGCGCGTCGGCTCCGCTTCCTGCTCGAGCGAGTTCGTCTGCGAGTGCTTGTCCGCCCGCTCCTGCTCACGCGAGGCCCCCTCGCCCTCGCGTGAAGGTGCCGCCGCCGCCGCCGGCGGGCCCGCCCGCGCGGGCGCTTGCTCGTGCCGGCGCTCCTCCTGCTCGTGTTCGCGCGGCTCCGCGCGCTGCCCGGGCTCCCGCGTGTCCCCCCCGTCAGGCTCTGCGGGCCGCTCCGGCCCGTTGCCCCGCGCCGCCATCTCCGACAGGAAGCGGTGGTTGTCTTTGGCGACGAGGTCGCGCAGGGCGGGCGACAGGGAGGAGAGGTCGCCCACGGCTTCGCCCGCCAGCTCTACGTACGCACGCACGCAAACATATATATTCTAAAACACACATATGACAAGAGCCTCGCGCGAGTGCGTCGAGTTATCATTACGTACGTGTGCTCGTCTGTGTGAGCGTGCTGGCCTTCATAGGTGCTCGCTAACAGTATTTGCCCCAACATGCTGTTAAGGCTTTGTGTGTGTGTGCATTTGTGGGGAGCAGTAGTGTAGTGGTTAACGTGCTGGGCTACGAACCTGATGGATCGGATTCGATTCCCGCTCATCGGTGACAAATATCTGAAGCGGTCCTGGGGCCTTCCCTATGTCTACTCATGTAAAAATCGTCACTTGGGAAACAAAGGAGACTGGGCGTGGGTGTTGGGCACCCACCCCTTCGTGCGAAGGGCCGACCTTCATATGTCGCTATCAGCACTTGCTCCAACAGTTCGGTGAGAGTTATATGGGGGTTCTTTGTCTTTGTGCGTGGTCACGTACCGGTAGTGAATTCGTGCGCACGGGCGTTCACGTACACCAGGCAGTACGCGCTGGCGCTGCGCGCGCCCCCTCCGTACGAGTCGCGCACCAGCTCGGCCCAGGAGGCGCGGCTCACGCGCACGTCGTTAAACTTGCGCCAGCAGGAGCCGGAGCCTGAGCTCTCCTCACTCGCACCAACGCTGTTGCTGTTGGAGCTTGCGCTGTTGCCATTGGTGGTGCTGCTGCTGCTGCTGCTGGTGCTGGCGGCGGGTAGACGTGCGTGCTCGCGGACGTACGCCCAGTAGTGTCCCGCCATGGCCTGCCCGTCGTGCACCAGCACGGCGTGCAGCCGGTACGGGAGCTGCGCACGGATTGGGGCGGTGCCACAACACACGCGCGCACACACAGGTACAAAGACAACGATCCCCCGTATAGCCTTAACAGATGGTCGGGGAAAGTGCTGTTAGCGAGCAGCCTATGAAGGCCGACACAGCACACGATGGGGTGGGTGGTCAACAAAACACCGTACTGCCGCTCTCCCCCACCGCACACACGCACACAAGCACACAGATGCAAACAGCAAGAATAACATGGCTGTCGCCATACATCCTTCTCTGTTTACATATTAGTGCTATAGTCACCCGATATCGGCTTCATGTTTAGTTTTGTAATTTGTGCTGTGATCAATCTGGAGGTGATCTAACCAATCCCATTTGCGCTGTAAGGAATTTAATACCTGGCTTTGATTTAACTTTGATTTGTGTTTGCAACCGTTTCTGATTCCTCATGTGACAGTGGTTTTGTTTCCGATTTCTTCCTGTAATTTTGTGACCGACATCCTTCCCGCAAATGAGACCATCCCGGTGGCCTTGAGTTTCTCCTGGTTAAACAAAATAAATTGACACTCGAGTGCATATGCATGTGTGTGTGTACCTGTCTAAAGGTCTTGTCCGTGTACATTAAGTCGATGGTTCTTTTGATTCGACAGATGCTGTCCTGAAGATCTGGTGAAAAATAAATAGACAGGGACACAGAGACAAAGCGGGGGAGACGGAGGCAGACGGGGAGTGGGTGAGGGAACCAGATAGGACAAAAGACACAAAGGAACAGAGTGGAATATGAGTGCGACAACAAAATTAAACGGAAGGAGAAAGCGAGCAAGTAACCCTTTCCCGTTCCGATGACGTGCGTGTACATAACCAAAACGAAACCGGAAGAAAATCTCAAAATAAAATATCTCAATCGGTACCGAGACTCCCACAAGGCCATGCGGGAGGGCGTGTGGCACAGTTTGTGGCCAGCCATCATCGACTGCGGTCGTGTCGCTACAGTTCTCTGTGGTGAGGACAATGTCTTTTAAAACAACGGGACCCACCCTGCAACTTGCAGACGCCTCGGAACGGGAAAGGGGTTAACACGGAGAAGCAAGAGTAGGAGTCGAGAAGGAAGAGAGAGACATGGAGATGGCTGGGAGGAGAGAGGGGAGGAAAGAGGCGGCTGGGACAAATACATAGCCAGGGTGAGGAAGCAAGGGGATTTAGGAAGATGGAGCGAGCCCAAGTGAGCCAAGAAGAAGGGGGGTAAAGACGTCACTCGGCGTGCGCCTCACAGCCGTGTGTGCACGCTCTCCCATGTAGGCCGCGTGCGAAGCGGCGTTCCAAGTGCACGGCTGCATTTAACAGCCTCGGCATAGAGGTGGCCAGGCAGCTCAGGGGGTCAAAGCGCTGAGCCAGTATCGCTTCGTGCCTGGGTTTGAATCCGGGCAACTGTCTTGTGATTTAAATGGGTTGCTAAGTGCACGTGCTTGCAAGGGTGCGTGTGTGGGTGAGTGCGTGCGTGGGGTGGGTGTGTGAGTGGGTGGGTGCATGGGTGGGTACGTGGGTGGGTACGTGGGTGGGTACGTGGGTGGGTACGTGGGTGGGTGCGTGAGTGGGTGGGAGCGTGGGCGGGTGCGTGGGTGGGCGCGTGTGTGTGCGTGGGCAGGTGGGTGTGTGAGAAGGTGCGTGGGAGGGTGCGTGCGTGGGTGAGTGGATGCATTGGTAAGTGGGTAGATGTGTGGGTGTGTGTGTGAGTGCGTGGATAGGTGTGTGCGTGGGTGGGCAGGTGGGTGGGTGCGTGGGTGGGTGCGTGGGTGGGTAGGTGCATGGGTGGGTGGGTAGGTGCATGGGTGGGTGGGAAGGTGCGTGAGTGTGTGGGTAGGTGGGTGGGTGTGTGGGTGGGTGTGTGGGTGGGTGGTGTGGGTGGGTGTGTGGGTGCGTGCATGCGCCCTCACCCTGCAGCTCCCTCTGCACTTGGCTGTTCCAGCGGCTCAGCACGGCCCTCATCGTCTCCAGCTCCAGCGCCGTCACCGCCTGTGGCGCCGGGCAACCGTGCCACTCCAGGCGCCCCCCCTCCTGCCGCGCCTCGACCGCCTGCACCCGCTGTACGTCACACTGCTGTGTCGAGCCTTCCTGTTGCTCCTTACACTCCTCCGAGTTCTCCTGCTGAAAGTTTCCTTGCTGTGGGTTACCCTGTTGCACATGCTCCTGCTGCACGTTTCCTCGGTGCTGCTGCTGCTGCGTGTCCTGCGGCAAGCTCACTTGGTTTGCCTCCGGCTGCAGGTCGAAACGCTGCTGCGTCTCTGTCTGCCGGTTACTCTCCCCGTGTGCCAACTCCTGCTGCTGCGTGACGTCTTTTTGCTGGCTCCCCTCCTCTTCTCCCTGCTGCACGTTCTCCTGCAGTGTGTCCACCTGCATTGCCTCCTGCTGCAGGCTGCCTTGATGCGGCACACTGGCCTGTTGCGAGTCGGCTGTCCGTTGTTCGGTCCCGGGTGGTGGTGGATCGCCAGTCCGATTTTGCTCGCCGGACTTCTGCTGCGCCGGGACCTCCTGTCGCGACCGGGCGCCGTGGCGTTCTTGCGTGTGGTGCGGTTCGGGTGCTGCGCAAGCCACGGTGGCTGCTGCAGAAGGTGGCTGCGGCTGCGGCTGCTGCCGCTGTTGGTGAACTTCATCATCAGCGACAACGCAGCCCGGAGCAGCTGTGCTGAAACGACCAGCATCACCCAGCACCGTCAGCATCTCCATCAGCATCGCCGCCGTGCTCATTATCATCACCATCAACGTCATCATCGCAAAGCGTCATTACACTAACGAGCAGCGTCAGCATCGCCATTAAAATCACCGCCATGATCATCATCACCATCAACATCACCAGCGTCATTACATTATCAAGCACCATCAGCATCTCCATCAACATCACCACCACCATCATCGACATCATCCTCATTACAATAACCAACACCATTACACTCACCACCATCACCAATACCAACATCATCGACATGACCATCACCACCAATCAGTATCTCCATCATCACCATCATGCAGTGGGCATTGATGCACTAGTGGGCGTGTGTGTGTGTGTGTGTAAATGTGTGAGCGTGTGAGCGACATCACCTCTCGCTCTCGGATAAATCGCCGTTGATATCCAGCGCCTCTGCCTTCGGCTGTTTCGATGACTCATCAGGAGGGGGTAGAGCCACTCCCAGTTCGGCGACCCCATTAATCAACACGGGGCCGGTGTCATCCACTAACAAGGCCCGCTCGGCCGGTGACTTCACAACACTGGGCGGAGCAACGTGATTGGTCGAGGCTATGTGAATGGGCAAGACCGCAGGAGATGGAGCTGTGTGATTCATTGATGGCGTGGGGGTGGGAGTGGTCGCACAAGATGGCGCAACGTGATTGGTTAAAGGTACAGGTATAGGTAAGGAGGTAGGAGATGAAACAATGCGATTGGTTGACTGCATAGGAGTGGGCGGCACAGTGGAAGACGGATCACTGTCATTAGTTGAAAGTACAGGGATAGGCGAGGCTGCGGGAGATGAAACAACGTGATTGGTTGATGGTATTGCAGTGGACTCGGCAATGGGAAACAGAGCGATGTTATTGGTCAAGACTACTTGAGAGGATGAGACGGTGGGAGATGTAGTGACGTGATTGGTCGAGAGCGTGCAAGGTGACTTCGCAGCGGACGATGGACCCTTGTGATTGGCTAAGGATGTAGGAGGGAGCAAGAGAGTAACAGGAGGTGTGGATGCAAACTGCAGGGCGCAGGAGAGGATATCAACCAACGGGTACCTCTGAGGACCGGACCCATAGTTCTGATATCTGGACACCCACGGAAACACAGAGACACGGGGGGACAAAGACGAACCAAAACAAGGGAATGTGAGACACATTACAACAATGAGACAAGAATGCACATCAAGTCACTGGGAATGTATGTGTGTGCATATATGACCATTACAAAACACCTGTGTTTGGCCCGATTCCAACTGCTATTGGCACGTGGCCATGAAGCTCTGGTGCCACCCAGCAGGGCAGCGTGGGCCAGCAGAAGAGGAACAGTAATCAGCCAATAAATGCTAAATGGGGAGAAGTGGGGGGTGAGGCTGTTACCGTGCTAGGGTTTGCTGGAGGTGGCTCTGCTGCTCGCTCAAGCGCCGGATCTCATCCCTCTTGATCCTTGTCACCTCCTTGTTACTCTCCATGTACCTACATCATCATCACCATCACTACCATCGTCACCATACCCTACATTATCAACATCGCCACCATCAATACCAGCACCATCTTCCATTATAACCATGCCCGACATCATCATCAACATCACCACCCCCCGATTGTCAACAAACGGAACATCAACACCAACGCACAGTCACCATCAACACCATCACGGACCCCCATTGTCGACATCCTACAATTTCAAACATCACCGCAACGGTTACCATCAGTATCAACACCACCGTGATTAACAACGTGGTGTGTGATGAGGCATCGGTGAAACCCAGCGTAGATGTGGGTAGATGGGCATTGGGGTGTTTGTAGACATGGATAAGTGCGCACGTGTTGATGTGTACTGGTCGTTGTCTGTTATTGGTGGGTAAGAGTATGTGTTAAGATGTATGTTAGGGTGTGTGGTGATAGCTGTGTTAGGCTGCTTCTTGGTGAGCCTGCAGTAGGGGGTGTGTGTGTGTTTGTCAGCGGAGAGCGGTAGTGCAGTGGTTAGTGTGCTACACTGCGCAACCTGGTGAGACTCCGGGTAAGGGTGTGTGTTGGCTGGTGTGTGTCAGGACTCGGTGTGAGTCAGTAACTTAGTGTGCAAGTATATGGCCTAGCAATGTGCTGTGTGTTACGCTCAGTGCTCCGAGTCGGAGCTCGCGTGTCTGTGCTTCTTCGTGTGTTGCTACCGGTCCATGTAGATGGTGTCGGGGAACTCGAGTCGGGAGTGGATTTTCTCCGGGCGTCCAACCTCCGTGTTGAAGCGAAATCGAGACAACTCGAGTGTGAGCACAGGGGGCAGCTCCGAGAACCACAGCTACACACGCAGAGATCGCAGTCACACGGAGATCACGGTCGCACAGAGACCACGGACGCACGGAGTATCACCAAACACCATCACACGCTTCCCCACCACGTGGGTACCATCACACGTCACCGTCGTCACACGGGAACCAACAGACGCGATGCCAGTACCTCTTGCCCAGAGGAGGCGCAAGCAGGCGGCTGCTGCTGCTGCTGCTCGATGTCGCCAGCCATGGTGGCGTGCTCCAGGCACTCGTGGAGGTCGTGGAACCCCGACACACGCACGGGCAGCGGTCCGAAGCCCTCGAGCACCGCAAACCGCTTCCCTAAACACACACACACATGGATAAAGATCGCCCCCTCCCCCATATAAATATATATATAACCTTTAACAGTTTTGGAGCAATTGCTGTTTGGGAGCACCTATGAAGGACAGCACGGCACACGAGGGGGTGGGTGGCCAGCACCAAGCCCACCCGCCTTTGTCTCCCAGCAACCAGGTACTCATTTGAGGCTGAGTCGACCTAGGGGAGGCCTAGGACCGGTTCAAATAATTGACACTGGTGTTGGCCGTGAGCGGGAATCGAACTCGGTTCGCCGGGTTCGTAGCGCAGTGCACTAACCGCTACACTACCGCTCCCAAACATACATACAAACGCACACTCACACACACACAAACAGGCATAGGCACACAGACAGGTATAGCCAGACAGGTATAGCCACACAGGTACACACAGGAAGGCGCACACATGCAGGAATGGGCACGGTCGCACACGAAAACACGCAGGTGAAACTATCAGGGTAGGGTCGGGGGTTGGGGCAATGATAAGGTAAGAATAGATGTTGGATTAGAGGTCGGGTTCGTGATAAAGCTACAAGGATATCATGACTGAGGATGAGCTGTAGTGTGAGAGGAAAAGCAGGAAGGATCGGAATGGGTGTTGGGTTATTGGTAGGCTAGGGTTGGGGGTTAGTGGTGGCAAGGTTAACAATAGGTGTCTGGTGAGGGGATAAGGGCTGTGTTCTGGGTTAAGATTAGGCGTAGGTGCGGGGTAGAAGTTGGGTTTGGGGCGGGGGAGGGTGCCGGACCCTGATTGGTGCCGATGGAGCGCGCTCGGCCATAGAAGAGGTCGACCATAGGGTTGACGGTCTTCAGAGAGTCGTCCCTACAGCAGCCGGGCAGCACACAGAGCCACAGCGTCACTCACGGCAGCAGCACAGCCTCTGCGCGTGTTCCCACGTGAGCGCAACCATCTGTGTGCGTGGAGCACCACTTGAACGTATCCTCGCGCGCGCGCCCGCCGGGTGCTTAAATAATTTTACGCAATTATACAATCGTGGTGTGTGTGTGTGTTTGTTTGTCTACTGGTATGTGTATACATGTCAGTCAGTCAACCCATGGCACCTGGGTATGTCCCATGACCTCCTACCAGCAATGAGCATTTTCGACACTTGACGTGGCCTCAAAGTGCACAAGCGCCATGGTGACGTAACCGTCACTTAGTGGCAAACGGCGGTTGTTGTAGTTAAGTTGAGAGCTTTGTGTGTGTGTGTGTGTACTCGGCTGCGTGCAACCTTGTGCGTGCATGTGTCCTCAAGTGTGCCTCTGTACCTGCTTTCTTCAGCCGAGATTCTAAAGGCATCCTCAAGCCAGTCGAGCAGCTTGTGGGTGAACTCGCTGACATCCTGAGGACAAGAAAACGAGGCACACGCAAACACGGGGACACTTAAGGGCACAGAGAAAACATAATAATTGGACTTGGGACACAGAGACAAGAAGACGCAAAAATAATGGGCAGCAAAAGAGAGAAAAAGGAACCCATGGAGATTTGGAAAGACAAGGAGGCCCAGACTCCTGGATCCGTGTCTCAGACATTAGCCTTGAGACCACGTCTCCTGGATCTGAATCTCGGACTCGGGTCCCCTCCCTCGACTCTTCCCGGGGGTGCACCTGCTGGGTGTCCGCGCCCCGGAAGGCCCCCTTGAGGATGTGGACGGCGGGGGAGGGGTCGACGAAGCCGCGCACGGAGCCGACCATGAGGGCAAAGAGCACGCGCAGCTCCCGCATGAAGCACAGGCCCACGCGCTCCTGTGGGGGACACGCCGGGGGAAACATGCGTACACGTGGGGACATGAGGACACAGCCCCACGTGCTTCTGTTGGGTATATGCTGAGAGACACGGGGACAAGCAAAGAGACATGTGGTGGTGGAGGAGGGGCGGATACACGTGGGAACAAGAGGAGATACACACACCTATCGCAGGATATGATAAAAATAATGAATGTTTATGTATTTAAGTGTCTGAGTGTGTGACAGTGGAGAGCACATGTGGTACATCTGCCAATCAGTGAGTGTGTTAGTGATTGCGTAATCGAGTGCGGAGACATGCGTTGTCCAAGTGGGGAGTTCTTTATCAGTGTGTAAATGGGAGTGTATAAGTATGTATGCATGCAAACAGTGTCGCAGCTATTGTGTAAGCGAGTGAATAAGCGAATGTGCGAGTGTGTACGCGGGTATTATTACGCTTGTCAAGCCAGGAAACCCTCAGCAAGTCTCAAGACTCTTTGTGAAGAGGGTCCTGCCGATATTTTTGTTTGCAGAAGTGGGGGGTGATGATGCCGCTGGGTGTAATCCCAATTGAGGAATCTGCAGGCAGATTTTCAGCATTGGGATGTTTGGCCAACAACAAGTTAGTTTGTACGGTTTGATTTGTGCATCGGGAGGGAAATGGAGAACCTGGATAAAACCCATGCAGGAAGGGGGGGGACACACACAATGTAAACTACACACAAAGAGGCACCCCAGTCAGGAATCGAACCCAGGCTCGTTCATCCGTGAGGGCAAGCCTTACCGCTGCGTCACCCTGGCACCCGTTTGCAGCGAATGTGTGCGTGCGTGTGTGTGTGCGTGCGTGTGTGCATGTGTGCGTGCGTGTGAGCGTGAGACTTGCATTTTCCGACTGCGGGTTCTGGAGCCGAGAATCTGGGAGGGTGAATCCGAGGATGAGACGGCGGAACCCAGGCAGGTTGAACAGAGACTGGGGACACGGGGACATCAGCGTCGCAGGTTCAGTGTGCCAACCGCTACGCCGCGGCAGCGTTACAACTTTATTATTTGTCATGGCACAGCACACGAACACAAATAACGAAGATCCCTCACGTAGCCTTTAACAAACTGTTGGGGCAAGAGCTGTTAGCCTACAAAAGCCGGTACACGGCACATGAGGGGGTGGGTGGCCAACAGCATGCCTGGTCCGCCTCTGCTGATAATGTTTTACACACCGCATCGGGTACTCATTTAATGTCGCATCAACCTCGGGAAGGCCTAGGACCGGTTCATATATTCGCCACTGTTATTAATTGCGAGCGGAATTCTAACTCGGAAATACCGCGTTCGTAACGCGGTGCAGTGCCAACCGCTGCGCCACGGCTCGGCACGTGAACACACGCGCGCGCGCGCGCGAGCTCACCTGCACGACGGCGCTGAACCAGCAGGTGTTGCCCACGTTCTTGAGCCCAACGGGGGCCCCCGGCGCGCGCACGGCCGACACGGCCACGTCCCCCTCCACTGCGCCGCCGCCGCCGCTGGCACCATCGGCCTCTCGCGGGCACGAGCAAGCGCACGGGGAGTCGCGCTTGCGCTTCACTCCTCCGGGGCCAGATGCCTCCGCCAGGCTCTCCTCCAGCACCCTGCGCCCACCACCGCCGCAACGGCGCCACCATTGGTCAACGGGTCACGGTGGCGCCACGATCTTCACCATCGCCGCGAATTCGGGTACGATTGTGGGAGATGTCACATCTGAGCACCGAGGACGTTCCCATCGTCCGTGTTGTCACGGACCGGAAGAAATCAGTTTGCGGCACCCAGGACGCGTAGGTCCTGTTTCGCCTCCCATTAGCACGCGCGTGGCTGCGTACGGTGCGCAAGAAGTTCAAGTTCGAAGTTCAGCAAGTGCACGCTTGTCTGCTGTGCACGCGCTGGACACGGTGCCCGTAGGATTAATGGAGCACGCGAGGGCGCGGGACGGAAGCGCGCGCTGTTACGTCCGGGTTGGAGGATCAGCCGTGCGGCTCGTGACCCCAGGAGGCCGTATTTTGCCATTGCTGCTCAAATGGCGCCAGCGTCTCCCCCTGCAAAATACGGTGGCACGGTGCTCGTTGCCATTGCGTTTTTTTTTTCCTCAAGCCGGCGGTGGAAATTCCAAATGCCCCCGAGGCAGGATGAATGCGGTGAAAGGTGCCGCACCGGCTGATGTCCTGCTCCTCGGTGGTGAGGTCGGCCCTGACGGCGCGCTCGCTCGTCTCCTGCAGGCTCAGGGCGATGGCGCGCTGCAGGTCATCCTTGTCGTCGCCCGTGAGGTCAATCACGCCTGCTTGCTCGCCCGCACACGCACACACGTCTACACTTATACACACACACACTTGTACATATGAGACAATGATCCCCTGTAAAGCCGCAACAGACTTTTGGGGTAAGTGCTATAGGCGAGCACCTATGAAGGCCGGCACAGCACACGACGGGGTGGTGTGCCGAGCATCACACCCAGTCGCCTTAGTCTCCTCAGTGGTGATGCTTGCACATCTCACCAGGTACTCATTTAAGGCTGACACAACATAAGGGAGGGTTGTTGACACATAACCCGGAAGACGATAAACTACAATCATTCTCAGCTACTCAAGGCTCAGATGCACACTTACAGACAGCTTACGGCACATGCATCATGGAAAGCAACTCTCGGCCTAATCTGGGCACGTGGGCAGCCCCCCATTGCATCTGTTCCAAATCAAGAACACATTGGTAAAAAGCCATAGAATCCTGCACCATTAACAGCAATTGCAATGGCACACATTATCATAACATTAATGCAATGTTTGTCTGAAGTATATTTGTATTGTGCTGTTTGGCTCATTCTACATGAAGTGTTTTGGCTGTGATAGGAAATTGGCGCATTCAAACCCAAGCATGTGGGAGTAAAACACTCAAATGTCCACACAGGCGGGATCAGAAACCCACTTCCTGTACTGCCATCTCCTGCCCATCTCACAGCACAGCCGGTTTGGGAGTTTCATCAATATGCACGACTCACCAGCCTTTGTGCTTTGAAACAATGGATTATACGAGTGTGCAGTCACGCCTGTAAACACACCTAACCAGATGAAATGCCATACTCACTGCTGCTCTGCGATTGGCCGGGGAGCGAGCGATGCGATTGGCTGGATGAGAGTGCGCAGCCCGCGTTTTGATTGGGCGTCTCCGTGAGCAACGCGACGGCCTGGGACACATCCCCCTGCGCGGCCTGAACATGTACACACACGTACAGTTCACATGAACATAAAACAAAAGATCCGCCCATATAGCCTTCACAGACTGTCGGGGCAAGTGCGGTTAGCGAGCTCCCTATGAAGGCCAGTACACACACATGCACACATACACGAGAGCACGCATACACACAAGTGTACAAGCACGCTCGCACACAAACACACACACATACACGCTTGTACAAACACACATGCACGCACATGCACGCACATGCACGTGCCCACACGCACAAAATCACGCATGCTTACAATTAAAAGCAAGTACACAAAACAATGATTTAGCCACATATGAGTGGCGTGTAGGGGCAAGTGCTGTTCGCGTACACTTATAAAGGCCAGCACACAGGCAACACCACGCCCAGCCACATTTGTCTCCTTCGTGCCGACGTTCATTCAACACTGATTTAAGTGATACAATGGAAGGAAGACCTTTTGGTTCATTGTGTGTTGTTGTTGTTGTTAAAAAGAGACAATTAGGGTGCTGTTGTTGATGATGGTGTGGGCGGTAGGATGAAGAGGTGATGGCGATGTTGTATGTATGTAGAACTTCTTTCGCACCATATGCAGCCAACCATGCTAATCGGAGGTGCGGGGGAACGATGCTGGTGCTGTTGCTGGCGATGTTGTGGGAGGGAGGGAGGAGGAAGAGGTGATGGCGATGTTGTGGGAGGGAGGAAGGGAGGGAGGGAGGGAGGGAGGGAGGGAGGGAGGGAGGGAGGGAGGGAGGGGTGATGGTAATGCTATTGATGTCGGCGATGGATCACCTGCAGCGCTTGCTGTAAAGCGATGACATCACTGTTGCCCGTGATCTCTCTCAGCTGATTCAGGATGATCTGATTATTCTGCAATACAAACCACACACACACACGCCACGTCACAAAGACAAAGGTCCCCGGTATAGCTATACACAGACTTTTGTGACAAGTGCTATTCGCGAGAACCTATGAAGGCCGGTATGGCACGAAGGGGGGTCGGTGTGGCCAGTACCACGCCTGCCCGCCTGCCTTTGCTTCCCCGGTGATGACGTTCTGCACACCGCATCAGATCCTCATTTAAGGTCGAGTCGACCTAGGGAAGGCCCAGGACCGCTTCATATATTCGCCACCTTTATTGACAACTCGGGCTTCGCGGTTCGATGCGCAACGCGTGAACCGCTACACAACCGGTCTCCACGCACACCACGTCAAACGCACACCAACCACAGCACAGCACACCACACCACACATGTTACGGGCGGTGGCAAGGCCCAGCCGTAGCGCTTTCTCCGCTTGTTGCAGAGGTCCGTGTTTCCAATCCTGCAGCCGTCCTAATTAACACTGCAGGTGTAATTGACCGGAAGAATACGTGCCGTCTGCTTCAAAGTGGACGTTAAAAGTTCCTGTGACGTCATTTGCAAGAGTGGGCCCCTTGTGTGTTGGCGTCATGGTCCGAATTTGAAAAAATTACCTGCACATTTCTCAATTTTAATTAGACCTAGTAACCATTGATCCTGACTGTGAACACTTGGCAGGACCATCAGGCCATGAGACTCAGTCCGGCTTTCCTGGGAAAAACAATACTACGACTAATAATTCAAAACAATAGATTCAATCTTGTGTTGAGACTAAACCAGGTTCTCATGAGCGGTGTGTTTACCGCTCTCAGCCTGGTCACCATTGACTTTACAGAAATTTGGTCAGGCCCAGCACCTGAAAGCCTATTTGGCAGATAACCACAGATTAAATAACTTTCTCATCATGATGCGAGCAATGGGATAGTATGGAGTGACCAGAAAATAATTAGGCGACATATAGTATATAATAATAGACCCACACCTTGGTGATAAGGCTGACAATTTAAACTAGTCTGGTGCTTATTTCACTTCGCAAATACTGCCAGAACACATTGGTTGGGAAGGCCTTGTGGTTGAAAGACCTAAATGTTTTACGGCACAGAGAGAGACCATGCTCTGTTATTAAAGTACAGTACCACGTTGGTGGGCCTAAAGACACCGGGAAGGACAGAGACACAGGGGGGGGTGGGGAGCTCCAGACAGTGGGACTGCCAGAGGAGAAGAAGCGATCGCTCCATTGAGCACATGTTGACTGGGGCCTTCGTGGCTGGAGCAGAGGGCACGGGGAGGGGAGCAGAGTGAGATGGGACGAAAGAAACAGGCGGGAGCTATTAATTCACGGGCGACCCTCAACTCACTCAGCAATGGAAACCAAACACCAAAAGGAAACTTAACAGGGCAGCTGTTCAAGCCGGTGTAGAACGCATCTCTCCTAAAACCCATACAAATATCCATAGAGTGCCTCAATGTGGTCATTTCAGTCTGGGTGTTCCCACTGAAGCTTAGGATTAATACTCAGCTTAGGCAACTCATGGTAACTGCCAGTTCTTATATTTGTGTTGTATTTTTTCACGATGTTATTCCCAGCGCGCTCTCGGCGTTATGTCACGAGACACAGAAACCATTTGGAAACCTCACGGTAGCGCAATATCATGTGCCCAAGAATGGCAGCACAAGAGACCTTCACAGAACCACAGTTATCTCTCTATTAACCGTGGGCGGATTATCCGGATTGCAGATTAACTGCACTGTCAATTATACATTTTACATATTTTGAGTTGCGCTAGTTCGATTACTAGCTGCTCCTAATGATCAAATTTCATGTAAATAATAAAAAAAATCGCGAGTATCATTTTTGTGCGGCCATTGGTGGCCGGATTGAAACCAACTTGCTAAACTTGAGAGCTGCGTGTTAAACCACGGACGTTTAAAACTTGGATTCGAACCTAGGCTGTTGGTGATGCCGGCTTAGCGCGGAAGCCTACGAGCCACCAAGTGCCCCAACAAACGGATCTGAAATAAGTTTCCAGTGAAGGTTTCTTTTATTTTAAAACTATAATTATTACTGAAACGGTTGTGTCCCAGTAGGTACGGGCACACACCGCCATGCTTGTCAGCAGTGTAAAATTACATATTATTAGCAGACGCAATTGTTCACAACTTAAAAAGTACTTCATGCGGATATTTTAAACAGGTTATTAATTTTTAAGCTGCCAGTGGTAGCAAATCACATTCACAAAATGTCTATAAGTGTTTGTGTAAGAGAGGATTTTGTTTAAGATAGCACATAAGATAAAATATACTGGGAGAAGCCCTCTAATGTCACTGTACATATTTAGGCGTCATTAGATGCCTTTGGTTCTTCATAGAGGATGTATTTATAGCTAGGCAGCCCTAATGAGCTGCAGACTCTATATATATAGCACATACATGACGGTGACGGCAGTAATAGCTCCTTGCAACTAAAACAAAAAAGCCAAAATGTTAGAGACTATTACAATCAAGCGCAACAAAAAGCCACATTCAAATAAATGCTCTCTACCCATCTCCCCTGGTCTCTTACTCCCTGCTCGTCTCTATCCTTGCCCTACCTCTTCATCCCCTTTCCTCTCAACCATCCCACATTCTCCATGACCGTGCTTTAGGGCTGTATAAAGTAATTGTGTACTGTATATATAAAGTTTGTTAATTTTTAAATACCATTACTAATTTTTGCAGAGGCTCTCTTCATGAAAAGAACAAGAGTGGTTTTAGCTCAGAGGCCTGGGTAAGGGAGGCACCCCAGGTCCTTGCCAATAATCGTTCGTGGGCATATCTTACACAGCCACCAAGTGCTCCATGCAAGCACTCAAATGAGAGAGAGGTTACCAAATGAAGCCCTCTGAGATGAACTCAATTGTATGAATGGGTAAAATGTTTAAAGTGTACAATTGTAGGCCAGCCATGCGCGACTGCTAGGGGTGATTCGTCGATTAATAAAATCGACTTCAAAAGTTCACGATGCTTGCATCGAATCCCGTGTGTAAGAATCAATGTTCTTGATTCGTATAAATGTTGTACGTAATGAGTTCAAGTGACCCCCCGCAGTCGCTAGCCGCTGTTACACTTAGCGCGGTGTTAAAAAAGAAAATTGATCGTCAAATTGAATTATGACCCCGAATTCCATGAAATGCTTCAATTCATCAAACTGCGAGACAGGTGAATCATTAAAACTCCTAGCGACCGGACTGAGACCACCAAACACACTCCACACGAGAGCTGCGTTATTCTCATTACCAGGCAAGAGTCCAGGAA
The DNA here is from genome assembly GCF_964198595.1 of Lampetra fluviatilis. NCBI lineage: Eukaryota > Metazoa > Chordata > Hyperoartia > Petromyzontiformes > Petromyzontidae > Lampetra > Lampetra fluviatilis. The sequence continues at coordinate 3,267,792 of NC_136279.1, read as the reverse complement.
TCAAACTCAGGGCATCAGCAGCGCGGACCCAGCAATTACGAAGCAGCTGAGATATCCTGCTGCTTCTGTGATCGCTGTATAAATATAGCACCGTTATCACGGGAGACACACACTCAAAAACACCCACATTCATTATGCACACTCAACTCCTGCATTCACTCCAACCCACACACGACATACACGAATTAACACTTGTGTACATTTAACATCGGGATTCTCCATTAACATTTATTAACTGCGGGGACAAAAGATACAAGCAATTATACAGGGCGGTGTTTGCGGCCAACAAACGCACGCTGCCTCTGATGTATCCTCTGTAAAGATGTCCACTCACTGCACTACATACTCACTGAATGCTGAATTGATTCTGGAGAGGTCCAGGACAGCTTCATTCATATGCCACTTTCCACTCATGTTGTTTATTGTCAGGTATTGAACCCAGCTCTCTGAGATTTTAGCTTAGTGTGCCAACCACTACAAAGCCACTCGCCACACGCAGACTCATAAACTCAGAATCGCTCTCACTTAATGACCAAACACACACATATTGGATAAGCATGTGCAGTCACGTATCTATATCGCTCGTAGACTCTACACACACAATCTCACACACACATATAACCACATGCTTACTCACACAGCAAACAGACAAAGGTCTCCCCGACAGCCTTCAACAGAATTTTGGGGCAAGTGCTGTTAGGGAGCACCTATCAAGGCCAACACAGCACACAAGGGGGTAAGTGGCCAACACCACGCCTGGTCGTCTTTGTTTCGCCAAGTGTTGATGTTTTTACACTGCACCAGATACTCATTTACGGCTGAGTCGACCTAGGGGAGGCCCAGGATCAGTTAAAATATTCAGCACTGATGTTGGCTATGAAAGGGAATAGAACGCGTGTCGCTGGGTTGGTGGCACAGCAATCTAATCCACCGCGCTACCGCTCCCCACAACACACATACATATCAGTTGGACAAGCATGTACCATCACGTGCGTACGGATACTCAGTCACACAATCTGCACACTCACACACAACCACACACATATACACACACATGCTTACTCACGCACATACATACACACACATGCAAACGGACACTCACACACACATTCCATACTCATGCACACTTGTCACAGTGCTAATAATAGTGCGGGGCTGTAAGTGACCCCGCACACCCGCACGTCACTCATCAGGGCCACACGTGTAGCTCAGAGAGAGGACAGAAAACAAGTGGTGAAGGGGACAGAGGGTGCAAGGTAAAGATTGGGATACTAAGGAGAGAAGGGAAGCAAGACACAGGAGTGAGGAGAGAGGGAGAGATGGAAAGACAGAGAAACAGGGGAGGACAGGGAATTGGCAATCGGGTGAAACAGGAATTGGGATGGAGAGGACTTTAACGATAATGGTAGAGAAATAGATATGAAGTGGAGACTGATAGCGGGAGAATGGGATTGAGAGCGAGACAGGGTGAGTGAGGAGAAAGCAGATTAAATCAGACGACCAACAACATAAAGAAAGCACAACCCAAAATCCAAATATAAAATAAGTAATTCCCTTACCTTCCAATTACAAACTACATATATAATCCCAACTGGAAAACCAAACTCAAATGAAAGAGGCCACCGATTGTCTTAAGGATGGCTCATAATGGCCATGTCTGGGCACAAAGCCAGCGACACTGAGATTCTGCTCCGAATACTTGGGCTCCCATCCAGGACGGAGCCAGGTTGTTGTGAGCAGTAAGTGTAATGGTCTGAGTGCAGTCACTGATGACTGCACAAAAGAGACCATCCTATAAATTTGATTTGACACTTAATTTGGTTGAGCCTAGCTCTGGACATATCCTGCAGTGGATAGCAATGGGGTAAACCACTCAATCGTCTGCACCATTCTGGAGACTCTGAGATAGGGCAATGGAGGATAATGAGGCCTTTTGGCTCATCCTATATTGAGGCATGCGTTTGTCCATTACATTTTAAGAACTACCTAAATCTAAGATTTTCAGCTGACAATTTGAAAATCATAAATTTAAATAAAATATTTTACTTTTTGTTGTTGCTTCAATACCAGATACGAAAGAATTCATCAGCTGAATTCTATCATCATTTCCTTCTAGCTGGAATCTCATACGGTACTCAGCAAAGTTTCGTTAAGATATTTTTTCGGGGAAAAATGCAGTCAGTTAATCGGCAAATTGTGTGCCCAACCCAGTGTGGACATCGCGAACTCGCGTGGTGGTGACGTGTTCAAATGCAGACGCACGCGTGCTCATTAAAAGGTTCGTGAACGTGGCATTATTCCTCAAACTCCAGACATGTTGATGCAAAGGGTGCTTGCCTAAGCGCCTACGTGTTACTCACTCATGATATCCGTACACAGAAGCACTAAATACACAACACACGCACATGACCCACATTTATGCGGATACCTCATCTCGCTTGCGAGGCTGCATGACAAGTGAATTTTAGAGAACACTTGTTCAGGCATGCATTCAGCAGGTCAGACAGACCACATTTGCGGCGTAATTGTTGATGTAAACACACCACAAGAGGCTCTCATTGAAGGCTGGACCTACCTAAGCGAGGCTCAGACCAGGTTCAGATTCAAATTAAAACTGGGTGCTGCGTGTGGCCAAATCATGAAATATCATGCAACCCAAGCATTGATCTACGTACATGCATTTACATATGGTAACGCCTCAATTATATATAAATCTACAAACTACATTTACGTAAATAGACATATATATGAAATATTCATACAGTATGGAATCTGTATGACGTATACATACAGATATCCACACAATCGACTAAAAGTGTAATGACATGTATACACACATTTTCCAGATACGTATTCACAATATATACTACAGTATCTACAAATGTAGATATTTACCTTACAGTCGGATTCCACCTATTTAACCTTTTACGTGCTCTGAAGGGCCAGTGCCCAAACCGTCGCCTATTATTTACCTTTACGGAAGTGTTATTCACGAACGTGTTGAAGTTTTATTTTGTTAGCCTTTTCAATCGGAAGGGTACGTGTTTACACATTCTAATATATGCACACAAACAACATCAACATTACATATACTCATGGACTCCCATTCTCACATACCAAGTCACAAAATAATTTACTTTCAGATGAATACACGTCCAAAGGAATAGGCTCGCACAAACGTACACATTCACGACTCGCTAGCAACCACTCACTTGCACATAACCACTCTTTACCACCCACACGCCAGAATACGTGCTCATTGTCACACACACTTTAAAACCACACACACTGGCATCCACACACTTGTTATACACATACATCCACAAACCCACCTCATCATACACATACACGCCTGTGACCCATATACCCACACACTCGTATCCGCTCACCCAATCACCTGTACAACTCACTCCCCCAACGATCACACGCCAAACACACTCACTCAACTACGCACTTACAAAACACAGTACACATTCACTCATACGCACGAACACACACACACAACCGTACTCGGCCACTTAAACCCGCGCTCGTAAATGCATACAATGTACTTACACCCTCGCTGGAACAACACACACACACCCTAACTCGCACACGCATGCACGCTCGCACACGTAAACACACGCACACTCTCGCTCGCCTCCACCCCGCGTCAGTGATCTCCACGCTCACAAACTTCACCAGCACCTCTTCAACAAAATCCCCCCTCTTTGCCGCTGCTGCTACTGCGCAGGGATTGACAACACAAACACCTGCAAAGCCACCCAAAGCTGTACAACACCAACAACTTCCGACAGCAGCAACAACAACAACAAGCGACGGGTTATGCGATGTCGCGGGGCCCGTCGTAAAGGCGCCCTCGACTAGTTTCCTCTGCGGGAATCCCCCCCGCCATCCAGGCAGGCTGCGCGCACTAGGCCGCATCGTTGGCGCCCCACAGAAAGTCACATCCACGGCGGCCCACGAGACGCAGGAGCGCGTCCGAGTCGGCACCGCGCGGGGAGGGAGAGATCCCGCGTCGCGGCTCGAGGAGTGAGGGGGGGAGGCAAGCCGCGCTCACCCTGGAAGGGATCTCCGCCGTCTCCCTGTGCTCCACAGTCATGACCGTCCACTGCGACCTGTCCGCCATGCGACGGGGGGGGGGCAGGGGGTGGGGGGCGGTGAAGACGGCGTGACGTCAGCGCGTAAGGCGCGTGACGTCAGCGCGTAAGGCGCGTGACGTCAGCGCGTAAGGCGCGTGACGCCAGCGCGTAAGGCGCGTGACGTCAGCGCGTAAGGTGCGTGACGTCAGCGCGTAAGGCGCGTGACGCAGCCGCGTCGCACGTCGTGACGCAGCCACGTCGCAAGGTGAATTCTGGGGATGTCACGCGCCCGCCGTGATCGCCGGGCGCGTCACGTCGAAGACGGCGTGACGTCAGAAAGCGCGCACGCGCAACGACATGACGTCAACAACGACGTGACGTCGGTGACAGGATGATGACACTAAAACCCTCAACACGTGCGTCAACGGCAGTGGCTTCAAATGTAAATAGAGCGACGTTTCGGGGAAAGGAGCCGTTGCTCGAAACGTTGTCACGAACCTGTCAACCCCTTATCGGTGCCCTACTTTGTTAAAGACCAATTCAGACCTTAGGGGCCTTCCATTGAGTACTTACGCATGGAGGGGGTAACCCACGTGCGTACGCATCGGAAACGGAGGGGGGGTGAAGCCTCGATAATAACATTGTGTGACAAAAAACATTTTCCCGGGTAGTAAGTATTATTTCCTAATTGCTTATGCCTCAAAAGTACAGAAAATGGTTATACTAGTAGGAACCACCTGGTTCCACCAGCCCACAGGGGATTATTGTGTCCGTTCGTCCGTCGTGCAGGGAGGGGCTGGGTGGGGAGGGGAGGGTGGGGAGGGGCTGGGTGGGGAGGGACTGGGTGGGGAAGGGCTGGGTGGAGAGGGGAGGGTGGGGAGGGGATGGGCTGGGTGGGGAGGGTGGGAGGGATGGGGCTGGGTGGGGAGGGTGGGGCTGGGTGGGGGGTGGGGAGGGGCTGGTCACCCCGTGGTGCCCTTATAAAACTCAACGTTTAACCTACTCACGCCGGCTTGTGCCCGCCCTCACAGTCGGGCATTGACCGAGCAACCCAACGTTCCTACCAGCTCCCTCCGCAGGAGTGTATTTAACAATGTGCTTTTGTGACCAGGACTGATATTTTGAAATGTACCCATTTTCAATGAGAACGTGTGCATTTGTGTCTTTCGTTCACATCAAGTCCCGGTCACAAAAGCAACATTTGTGGGGAATAATAGCCATTTCCTCTACTTTTTACACGCTTTTATTTATCTCACACCGTATGGGTTGACAGCTATGCTATGGTTTTTCCCCTTTTAAGGCAGCGTTATTGACGAACGTGTTGAGTTAATGTATTTGTGATTTTAGCATCCAAAGTCTCACATTCAGAATTATAGGGTTTCAAGATTGGCATTGTGGGTTGTAAAACTCAAGACTGCCTCCGGGAGACGAGTCTCAAGACGACAACCCTAAAATCCGGTCTCTTGCGGTAGTTGAAATAAATGAAAACAGCTAAATTCAATCACTGATTTAATTTAGTTTTCATTTATTTTATTTTATTGTTTTTGAAAAATCCTAATAACTCCTGTCTTAATTATATCCATGCACAATTGTTTCAAATATCCAAATGTAAGTTCCACATTATTTTTCTGCGTTATATCCAACAAGTTACACAGCTTCATTTGATTTGATATACAACACTTTTTTTTCAAGGCACAGAAAGGGTGTCCCTAGTGTAATGAAAGAGGGCTTATAGTAACTTCTGCAACTCCCGTTTTCCGGGGTCGGTCTTGTTCAGGGTAATGCACTGCTCACTGTGAGAGTTCTCAATAGGAATTTCCTCATCTCGTAACATGACATCAGTAGCACGAAATGTGGGGGGGGGGGGAGAACTCAATAAGTATATTAAAACAATGCCTATATCCTTAATATACATACATACAATCGTACACATATGTACCCTCACGCAATCAACCAAAAATAATAATGAAAAGAAAGTGAAACACATTGTTTTAGCACTCGTAATAATTTCTCCATTTGTATAAAAATACTTTATTTAGTTTTCTTAAGTACAGTATGCTTTTAATGTTAAAAATTGCTACAAGCGGCTACAAAAGGTTACAATAGGGGGTGCTGCACGCACGTGGGCCCAGATAACGTGGGCGTCTCCCTCTGGGTTCACACTGGGATTTTGTAAAGGCAGGACAGGCACCAATCGCCTTACTTCTATCAGCTTATTGACAGAGGCAGCATTGTGAGACCACTTTCCCAGTACTGAACCTAAATAGGCTGTCCTGGGAAATTAGTTTCAATGCCTCGAGAATCACCTCCAGGGACCGGATTTTGAGTTCGGCGTTTCAACACTTGTTTCTAATCTACTTGTTTGAAAATTGTGACGAGTTCAGTGTATTTAGCATCCAAAGTCTCACATTGAGAATGCTAGGGTTTCAAGATCGGCATTGTGGGTTATAAAACTCAAGACGATGACCCTAAAATCCGGTTTCCTGCGGTAGTGTTGAGAAAATGATTACGACTGTCAATGCCGCATCAGGCAAAAACGTGAAGCTTATAGATAAAATGAAGTGGAGAGCCACGATTAATTTTTATCACTTAATTTCCATGACCTCAATTTAAGTTTAAATCCAATGTAATTTTGAAACCAGGTGATTCGCTCTTTCGCAAAACCTTGGTAACTAGTTTTGTAGTTTAAATTGAAACCTTTTTTTCTATCTTGATACTTAATTGCACCCGACATCTCAAACGAAATGTCAATGTGCTTCTCAAGTCTCACGGCATCACCACCACCCAGTCCATATCAACACTCACAAAATGCTTGTATTTCAATACAGTATATATAAAAGCAACCCTATGTAGCCTCACAGACTACTAGGGTAAGTGCTGTTAGCGAGCACATATTAAGGCCGGCATGGCACACATGAGTGTGTCGGAGCCAGCGACATGCAAACCCGGCATCCTTCGTCTTGATGTTGACTGCACGATCAGGTACTCGTATTAGGCCGATTTGACCTAACGGAGGCCGAGGCTGGATTCCATTATCAATATTCCATGCAACTTGTGCATAATGGCCAGGAATCAAACTTAAGGTAGCTAGAATATTAGTACCACATCACTGCGCTCAACAATGTCGATACATGCATGCATATATTTTTTGTTTCAAAATCCAAACATTTTTTTGCCATCTATTTGTTAAAAAAAGTTACATAAGCATTTATATTTTTAACGACTGAATGCAAAAAAAATCATGAATATAGTGCAATGTACTTCATGCCAACAGGTACAACAGCGGCTGTCCCCCACCTCAACGAGAAGGAACGATCTTCAAAATGTGCTTTTTTTCACCGTGGACTTATAAAACAATTTACACAGATTTGCACAGGGATGTTACAAAACACGCTGCATCTGTTTTTCCCATAACGGTGACTACTTTCAAAAGCAATCGCTGTCTGATATGAATTCACAGTGAAACCTCTGTGAGTGTGGAGGAGACAAGATTAAGTCATATTAATGGGATATTTTTTTTTATCCAATTGACTGCTGGAATCAATGCAGATTGTACAAAAATAATGGGCAGCATTAAATATCATACCAATGGTGTATATACGTCAAACCACATTGATTCCAGGCTTAGGAACGTGTCCCAGTTGTAAACTATCAGAAATAAAACTATAGATGCTTAAGAAGCCCAAAAAAGTTTGATTGCAGTGGGTTTTCATCTTATCAAAATCACCTCCATTCTATTTTCAACTTTGTTGGAGTTTTGTCTCAAATATATTCCTGAATAATTTAAATTAAATTTTAGCATTACTTTTCTTTAATGATTTCCCTTCTTTGCTCTTTCAAGTTGTGTTTAAACCCATATTCTGTAAAAAGGGTGTTAATCATATCAATGTTTTATACATGTTCTGTGATTTTTGAGGTCGCTAGAAGTGTGGGGCTACATGATAGTCAGCAAAGGGCAGTGTAGGAAAATCGATTATTGTACTGTACTTTACATGCTCCCCAGCTTCATCGTGCACTGACCAGCATGGTGAAGTATGACCAAATAACAACCACGACCCATGAAGGGGTCCTCATCCAGCAATGGATTGACAAAAGGGCTGTACACGTACAAAGGAGATTATTGTGCTGGTGAGAGCGCTGGTTTTATATCACAAAGCAATGTTTTATATCACAAACCCTACAAAAGGCCAACCAGGATAAATTTGAGTGGCCAATCTCTTTGGGGATTTCACTACATATTCTGTATAAACGAGTCAATTCTTGCCTTCAATTTAATTATTTCTAGTGCGAGTAAACTAACACATTAAGTTACACTACTATATATACCGATGTTGCATTTTTTATGTTTACTCCACGGTGCGTGCACTGGCTCTTTCCTCTCATCCAGACCTCGTCACACACTTTGTACAATATGTACCTAGCTGTAGCTCACTGATGGGTGCCACCATCACGAACCAAGTCTCATGTGCCATATAACTGCCAATGGAAGATGTTTGCCTTGTAGGCCTATAAGCTGCAATGTTATCATCGCTTTCAACTGGGTGATTTTATTCATACACACATAAAAAAAAGTCCATTGGCGATACACCAAATACTATCTTGTGGTAGTTTTGCCAGGAGTCTCTTGTTTGATAACAACAACATGTATCTAGCCGTTTGTGTATCAGTATATACACACACACATTAGTGTGCTATACAATGTACGTGTGTGTGTGTGTACACTATACATTATATTTAGTGTTGAATGTTACAAATGTAATAGGAATATTACAGTGAGAGCGAAAGTATCGGCACAATCACATTAAAGCAATAACATAATATTAATAACACTAACAATAATAATAAACTTGCATTATGATAATATTAAAACGATTGATAAAATAAAGCTAATGGTCAAATGAGCATCAGAAACACCTTTTCAGTCGAAATTGTCTGGATGGCTCAGGTTTGTCATTATGGCCATGTAACAACGCTGGGGGGGTTACACTAAGGTCCCATTCTTCTATCCAAAGCAGGTGCATAAAGTTGGCTGCAAAATAAACAATGTTTGCTGCTGCTGCTGCACCTAATTCAGTGAAGGACAGCTATTGGGGATTAATGTTGCGTCGTAGAGATGAGTTTTGGATTTTCCAATTTCCGATTTGGGATATTTAGGACAATTTAGGGTATTCTTTTATGATTTTCGGATCATTTATATTTTGATACCACATAACAACACTTTTTTTGTGGAGAAAGCAAGGAAGTGATGTAATATAAGCTACGTTGCTTCCTGATTTTTTTGATTAATAAGATTAAAATCATCCCCGTTGCATTGCATCTTTAGGGAAGATTTTAAACGTTTTGAAAGTTTGTAAATAGTTTTCAGCCTCAGTGTAGTTTCATATTTACTTTTTAACATTCAATTTGTGACATCCACAGTGAAGACTGCAGTTTCTCACTTGAGATGTTTGTGGTCTTCAGTAAAGCAATTTTGACTTTGCCAAAACAACTTACAAATCCTTCATGGGAGCAGTACAATTAACAGGGGATTGAAGATATTGCAATACCAAAAGTTAAAATTTCAATCACGTTCAACTCTTCAATATTCAACGACTGATAAAAGTACCATCCGCACCATATGATGGCAAGTGATCGTTGCTTGTTGTGTTTTAAGATACACTACAATTCACCATAACAATGTTGAATCTCCACTCCCCCCCCCCCCCCGTTAAAGAAAAAAAATGTGGTAAAGCATTGCTCGATACCTGAGAGAGCAAGGGGGGATCATTTTGACTCTCTTTAAACATTCTAAGATGAGAAGGAGCTGGGTAGAGCTGGCTCCACCGAGACCCCTCGGTTCGAATCCAGGCAGCCACTTGTGATTAAACCAGTTTGTAGCAAGTTGATGGTCTCAGTCCGGTCACCAGACTGCACACAACAAAAGAATCAAATGAAAAAATCAATTCAGCTAAATTTCAGCTGTTAAAAATATAGGTTTCACTGTCATGTATGGGAAGTGAGCTCCCGAGTGTGTAAAGGATAAAAGGCCACTTCAAATATTTTTTCTTGAGCAGTCCTGAGAGAATTTTCTTTCGCAGATCACTAAGACGTGGGGTGCACTGCTCCATCAGATTTTCAAATGGATTCTCAACTTCAGTTGGTTAATTTGAGATGCGGTCTTAAATCCAATTGTAAAAAACGAGTGGCACATCCATAATTTACCAAGTTGTCGCGCAAGTTGGGCAGGGCTTTTCCAGAAATAGATTTTTCTACTTAGACCATATTTCGACGTAGAATTCAAGCAAGCCCGAGAAGCGAAATTGTGTTAGAAGAATTTTGAGTTGTCTAAAAACAAGGAAACGGGGTGGTGGGGGGGAAATTCGAGTGTGTACTACAATTCCGAAGTTCATACAAACGTGGTGTAAGGCTTCCATGTTGGCCACGCTAAAGCAGTCTTCACTTGCACTCGTTCACAAAGGAAGAAGAGAGAACGGTACAAATTCATCTCGCTCCTTTTCGTTTTAAAATGATGCCTTAAGAATTTTATCACCATGTGTATGATGCAGGTTTTTAGAATTACATGAATGCATTCACTCCGTCCTGTCTGTAAAGGGGGGTCCACAATAATTTGTAAAGATATTGTGCAAATAAGGGATTGTTATAAAGTTGTGTCGCTATTAAAGACTATATAGACTGGGCAAATGTATCAAATGATTGGCCAAAGTTGTTCATTCAATTTCTCATAGTTAATTACACAGTCCTCTAACCGATGCATAACGTCATACGCCACGGCTGATGAAGTTACTCACTAATCATGGCCCCGGGTGCACGAGGCCTCAATTGACCTCAATTGACCTCAATGTTGGAAAGCATCAGAGTCCACTATGCATATGTATGATTTTTCAAAAAATTGTGTGCAGTCTGCAGTGATCAGGCAGACACCATTAAAGAGAACATGACTTAGTCTTGGGTGTGCACCTGGGAGTCCAATGGAGAATATCAGCAGTGTAGCCTCAACGTTCTTGCATGACCATTAGTGAGTTCCGTGAGCCACTCAAACCTCGCATCTCTCAGTTTTGGCTCGAGCTGTCTGTTGGCTTTGCTTGTGGATGTTTCATAGAAGTATTCATTTCACATCGTCTATTTCCTGCTCTTGGTGTCTAAGGAAACGTTCGCTCTCGGACCGTTTCTTGTGAAAGTGGTAGTCGCGTCCGATGGACAAGCCTCTCTTGCAAGTCACCAGCTCTTTGATGCTGTAGGAACAACTTTGCCTGTGTTCCCTCTTTCATAAGACATCCTTCTATTCCCTCTCTCTCTCCACAGTATCCTACTTTTCAATTGTTTCTCCTCCCTCACCACTCTTACTTTTCTCCCTTTCTCCCTCATTAAATTGCCATCCACTCTCCGCTCTCTGACACTCCGTCTCTTAAATTCTCTCCACTCACAAATTCTAATTCGCCAGAATTCATCCTCTCTTTCTGCACAAATGTGTAGAGATCGTGGATGCCACTATACCCCGGGATTTAGAATCCCCGTGGCTCCAGCTTGCATTTTCTATGAAAATGTAAAATATGTCAAATCCACACACATTTCAATTGATTAAAAAAAACACTTAGACTTCTGCCCTGGCTTTCTGTCCAAACCTTAACGCCGAAAAGTATATGAAAATCAACATTATTTGTCCAAACAGACAAGAGCCCACTGAGATTATCTCTTGCAAATGAGACATTAATAACTGTAGTTACACAGGTATACAAATCATTTTCAGGTAATTTTCAAACTTGCAACTCAGGCTATTCTGACACACAATGTCCTAATTGTGTGAACAAAGTCACACTGTCTTTAACGTCCACTTTACGGCAAACGGCGCACTTTGGTTGACGATTGTAATTCCCTGTGGAAATTACTGGGCCGGCAGCAGGAATTACACTCCTGACTCCACGCAGAGCGGCCCAGCGGCCGGCGCGCAAAACCGCACAGCAAACTCAGCCATCCGTCTAAAGTCAGTTGCGGTGCAAATTGAAGCCCGCAGAAAACTGCTTTGTTTTATAGACAGATGTCCTGAGAATCAAGTCTGTGTAGTTTTTTAATGAACCCCGGGGATGGCCGATGGAGGAGGGGGAGGGACGGTGAGGAGGTGACACATGGTGAAGTCAGTCTCCGGGATTCAGGGCCAGGCCAGACTCACTCCGCTGGGACATCCCATTCTCCTCCTCGTCCTCTTCCTCCTCCTCGTCTTCGATGTTTTCTTCGTCTCCGTCTTCTTCCTCTTCATCCTCATCCTCCTCCTGGTCGTCTTCCGCGTGGCCGTGGTCGTTGGAGGCGCCAGGTTTGCCGTCGTCCGATAAATGCCCCACAATAACGCGGCGCACGGCGAGGGTTGCACTGTCCGAGCTCAGAGTGTTGAGCGGGTCTGAAAGGCAGCCGTCTTGAGCGCAAAGGGCACAGGGTGGGGTCACGGGGCAAAGAAGTGGGGGAGTCACAGGGTCAGGGATTAAAAATTACACAGCATTACGAGTGAAATGGTCACAAAACTCACAGGCTAAAATTCAGAGGGCATGGCAGTTGGGTGCCTGGGGGAGGGCATTGAAAGGTCAGAGGGATTAGAGTTTAACTAAGGTCATGGGGTAATGGGGGTAGGAAGCAAGTATTTAGTTAACTATTTATTTAAACAACTATCATATCACTTTGCATCATCACCATTACAAATATTGACAACATCACCTGCAACCAAAAACATTTCACGATTAAAAAATTTCCCTCCTTTTCATGTATTGCTCTTTAATACACCTCTCTCCTCCTGTGTCTGTCTCTTACCTCTTCTTGCGTCTCCAAGATACAGACTGACACATACAACATCTCCCTTGCCCCAATCCACTATGCTTGGAGAATATTATCCTGCAACGGCTAAAGTTTACTTCTCGCAGACAAACATGACTTCATCGAAGTTACACCATATTGGTAATATGAAAGTGGGGTGCAGCTAAAACTGCTCATTAAGCCACACTTATACATATCTTACAAACACCAAAAAGCAGTGCCTCCACAAATGGCGATTGAACATTACTCATCTCCATTCACAGCCCTGAGCCACAAGTTAAAATCCCACATTCCTCTAGCTGTAATCTGTGAATCCACAGGGCAACCGCTGTTGACATCTCACAAAGTAGTACTAATTTTACCTACCCCAGAACAATATTGGGTTAAGCTGAACCCTGACTGGGATTCAAACTCACAATCTTCCGATCCCAAGCTGTGGCCCACAGAGTAGGAATTACACACGTTGAAACACAGACACGTACAAATATATTGACAAAGATAATTATCTATGTTTAGCCTTGTAAACCCTTGGGACGAGTGGTGTAATCAATCCTAGTAAGGACAAGATGGCACATCAGCGGTAGAGGCCAGCATGTGCCCATCCACCCTCATACACACATATCCTCATGATGAATACATCCGCCCTTCTTCATCCTTCATCAATTCACTCTCTTCTCTCCTACTCTGACTGTCCTCGATTCTACTTCTCGTCCTCTACAGCTCCCTTTCTCCTTCCATCCCTCCGTACATTCTCCCGTTCCTCTCCTGCTCCCACCTGCCCAAGCCTCACCGTCCTCATGCTCCGTGCCGTCCCCGTGTGTCCGTGCATCCCCGTCCCCACCCATGTCCCCGTGTCCGTCACCCGTGTCCCCGTGTTCCCCCGTGTCCCCGGGCGGTGCTCGGGCACCCAGGGAATCCGGCCAGAAGCGCTGGGAGCTGGGTCGGGGTGCAGCCTTGAGTTTGCGGGCGGCGCGGGGGGAAGGGTCAGGGTTGCTCGCGTCGAGCATTGGCTGCAGGATGCGGCGCCGCGCGTTTATGAACCTGCGGCATAGATGGCCCCATGCATCCACATTAAAGACATACCCACATTAAAGGGATACCCTCATTAAAGTGATACCCTCATTAAAGACATACCCACATTAAAGACATACCTACATTAAAGACATACCCACATTAAAGACATACCTACATTAAAGACATACCCACATTAAAGGGATACCCACATTAAAGGGATAGCCACATTAAAGTGGGTGTGATGACTGTAATAAAGCCAAAAATGTTTTATCTGAAACACCCTCACACAGATTGCATTTCCATTACCCCAGTACTCTAAAGAGTGCTGAACAACACTTGTTCCTGTTGTTGGTCCTGAGCCAGTGATGGAATTCCACAATACTAATGCAGTTTTCTCTCAGGGATTATAAACAGTGCTAGGTTTAGGGCTGTGGCTATGTTAAGTGACTTGAAGTGGCATGTTCATAGCAAGCATTTTTCGAAATTATCTCACCAGTTATTGACCTGCAGCAGGGTTAGGTTGGTCTGGTTGGCGATTTGTCTCTTCTCATCTTCTGTTGGATATGGGTGCTGCATGCATACACGGTACACACAAATATGTATGGTAAATACAAAGATCCCCCAATAAGCCGTACAGATGGCAGGGGAAAGTTTTGTTGACGAAAACCTTCTCAGACCAGCACAGCAAATAACAGAGGGTGTGGTGAACATCATTTCCCAAGCTGCCCCTGTTCCCCCAGCACTGACATTCAAAACCATACCAGCTAATATGTATCGACCTAGGGGAAGCCACTTGTGTTCAGATACAAATTTCCACTGTTGTTGTGTATGGCCAGCAATCTCCTGGATTATTGTGTGGTGTGCTAACCATGACACCAATGGCAAAAACTGCTGTAAACCTGAATCTGGAAGAAAGCCATAGGACAATGGATTGATTGTGCTTTTATTATTTCCCTATTTTTTATTGCTACCATACTTTTCCAGGGGAGCACAGGGATGTTTTATCATACACGTGTCAAACATACCATTTACATTTCCTTTTGTTAATTAAATTAACTGATACGACATTAACCTAATGTAATATCATTCTGCACACTGCTGCGACTCTCAAGGGCCCCATAACTAAGCTGTGGTGTCATCGCCCTCCAACATGATGGGTGTTCTTAGCAGTCTGTAGCTGGGCATAGCTCACTGAAGAATATCGATGTTTTCCATACTCTTAACTGCCTATAATGAATTTCGTCATGGCTTGATCCACCAAAATTTTGCAGAATTGATTTATTCTTTAGTTTATGAACCTCACTGAAGCAGCACTAATATAACCAACATACACATATGCAAACCATATCTGGTTGAGTGGCACATTCTACACCCAAGTCTCCACTATATAGATCAATCAACTAATCTTTTGGGTGTACTTTGATGCCAGCTGATCAACCAATCTCTGCAGCTGCACGGGGACTGTAGCTGATAAATCCTGACTGCAGGCGAATGGGGTGGTGCAAGTGTAAATTTGAGATTGCAAAAGTCATGCGACTCCATCTCCAATTGGGTGGTCCCATGGCTGCACACACCACAATGTGCTGGAAGAGCCAGGAGCGCATGACGGTGGTCGCGTGTTTGGGCAGCACGCCACGTTTGAGACGAGCACGCTTGTCATCCGGGTCACACGACGAGATGTCCTAACATACACACACAGAGTTATCAGTACGGTAACGTGCGCGTGCATACATACAAAGACAAAGATTCTCCGTATGGCCTCTAACAGGCTGTTGGAACAAGTGCTGTTACCAAGCGATGAGTAAGGCCGACATGGTGACCAAAACGGGTGGTGTATCTAGCACAGGTCTGTACACCTTTGTCTCCCCAGTTCTGATGTTTGTAGTGCAGTGTGCTCATCACTGCGCCATCAATCCCCATACATATACCCACATGTGCAAGGACAAAAAATACAAAGATCCCCTGTATAGCATTCATGGACTGTTGGGGTAAGTACAGTTAGCAAGCACTTATTAAAGTTTGGCAAGGCACACAAGGGGATGGTGTGGTCAGAACCACTCCCTTTTGCAATCTGTCCCCAGTGCTGATGTTTACATACCACACCAGACCAATTCACCTGGAATGATGCCTGATCTTGTCAAATACCGCAAGCCAAGCTGGTATGAGTCGGCATGATGCTTGGATGGGTGACCATTATGCGTATAAGCCAGGTGTAATAGACATTGTGGTCAGTGCAGAGGAGTCCGTTGATGTTCCACACTCCTCCCACCATCACTCACTCACACTGACTAGCACGGTGAAATATGGTCAAATATCTCGCACAGCTGGCAGTGCGTGGGAAGACCCTTATCCAGCAGTGATTTTACAAAAAACTGGCTGTACATGTGCATACTGAGGGAAGCCGACGACATATTCTGATTCCCATTGCTAGCAGTGTTGTGCATCACAATCCATATCATTGCACGTATAATCACACACTTATATAACAGGGACATGCGTAAATGAACACCGTATAGACCAAGACCCCATATCCTCACATATCTTCATTGATCTGCATGTCTTGTGTCACCATGACCTAGGTCTCTAAATGCACCACCCTATCTCTCATCTGCACAGCTCTGCATCCTTATGTCCACGTGCTTATGTCCCCATGTCTCCATCATCCTGTGTTCCTGTTTCCGATGTCTTCCTTGTCCCATGTGTCTCTTGTGTCCATCCGATGTGCCCTCCTCTCCCCGTGTCTTTACATGTCTCTCAAGGGCATTGTGTGTACCCGTCCCCCTGCCCATGTGTCTGTGTCTCCATCAGTGTCCCGGCGTGTCCCCAAGTTACCTGTCCCAGGTGTGTGCCCCCCATGTTGTCAGCCTGCAGGTGAGATGTGGTGCAGATCCCACTGATGACACAGGGAGACGATACGACGGACTGGAGACACAACACACACCATACACACATCATTCATGGAAACATGACCAGCGTACAGAAACATAGCAGTTACACATACTTTATACAGGAAAAACTGAATAGTTTATATGATGACATGATATGGTTTGACATTACACACCACGGGAGGGGAACATTTTTTGTCATTTTGGTGGCCTAGGTAAATCTTGCAAATGACACTATCTTGATCCCTTAAGTTCTTCACCTGGTTAAAAACTAAACTTGAGTTTTTCGTACTGACGGCCAAAGGATATTGTCAAATAGCTTTAGGTAAAACACACCATTGCATCATCCAAAATAACACAAAAATAACGTACGGGTCCATCGGGTACAAAGAGACCCTTTTAGTGACATGAGTGAGTGAGCCCACTAAAATTATAAAAGCAGTATTACCAGGTGAAAAACGTGTCCCTCTTGTACCCAATTAGTGCTGCTAAAATGCTTGGATTGACGAATAAATATTTGTGGACCTTGTCGAAGCGGTGGGTGTAATGTGGCTGCAGGCTGCATTCAGGAAGTTGTGAGATTTATGCTGCCCGTGGGCCGTTATACACAATTGTGCGGATGTTACTTTATTATTATTTTACCAGGTAAGGCCCACTGACCTATATAGCTCTTTTTCAGAAGCGACTTGGCCACAAATTATAGCTCAATGAAGTTTTTTTTTTTTATCATGTGGACATTTATAGCAGCCAAATACACGAAACGCATGTTGATTTTAAATACGGAGGGAGAGGACCCGGAAACATCCACGCGGGAGAACGTGGAAACTCCAAATATACAGCAGACGTCAGGGTTGGGATTGAATCCACGACCTCCTGTATACCACGCGAGGGAGTTCACATCTCGTCACCGTGGTGCACAAGCTAGCGTAGCCGGGAAATCCGGTGACGTTGCCACTGCACACCGCAGCATGGGCTTCTAACGCGAGTCTCACCTGTGCCCCATGGATCTGCAGGGCGGTCGCGGTGGTTGCTTGTGTCATTGCCTGGGCAACCACCTGACCGTGTGGGGTCACCATGGTAACTGGCTGATAGATGGTGCCTCCTGGCAATGGTCAACAACACGGTCATTATGACGACACAACAAACAAAAACAATAACAACGACAATAACACAACACCAATCATTATAAGGACAAAATAAAAGAAATAACCAAAACAATATCAACCATGATCATTACAATTTTTGTTTTATCAAGTCTCTTACGAAAAGCATTCTAAATCGAGTATGCATTCATATGAAGGTGTTTCAATAGAGATTTCTAACACGGTAACCTATGTCAGTGTGATTGTGGTAAATATTGTGTCGCGAATGGGGCACAACCCTGGTACTGATACGCAATAAAGTTTTTCCTTCCAGAGTTGCCGCAAGAAGACCGATATGTCACATGATGCAAGATGGCTGTGCCCTTGCACACCCGTGCAATATAAGAGCAGCAAGCTGTTATTCACTGTTAAAAACTATAGAAATGTATCAAAGAATAATGCGCAGCATGGTGACAACTGCATGACTCATGGCAACATTTAAAAATGGGTGGAATGACTGCAATAATGACGTGAACACATCTGTGACGATGACATAAGTCGTAGGACAATTGATGCTTCAAGTCCACCGAACGACGCTCGTATTGAGAGACTGATTTGGGATGGCAGGTGAGTCGAGATTAAGTACATATTCATGAAATTGCACTGACATAGGTTACAGAATTATTACTTGTTTAAAACATGCCTCTTATCTTTGCGTAACGATAGATCACGTGTAAAATATGAATGTGTCGTGAGATCAGGCTAGCGTCTTTGTGTTCTCTCGGATTGTTATAATGAGGTGTTCCGTCATAGCGTGTTATTAAATTATGTCATTACATTGCACATCATTCCTGTATTCAAGTTTAATTGGCCGTGCTGCTAAAGCGGAATGTCCTGTTCTTATAATGGGGTGTGTAATTATTACGGCAGACTATGGATGTGATTCACAAGGTAGTGGAAGGCCTTTGAAGCTTGGTGGAGTGCTCTGTCCTCCGTTTCAATCAACTTCTCCTTGACAGAACAATCCGCTAGGCTTGAACAGCTCCCCGCAAAACCCGTGAATCATACCTGACGTCATCATGACCGGGCGTTACCTGTTAGCACCTGTGCTGACTGTAGTGTTGCCACAGCAACCGAAGGGGCAGGAACGCTCACTACAGCAACTGCGTCACCCGATGTCAGGCCCAGCGCCTGCTTGGTCAATTCACAGAGGAGCGTGGGGGATCATAGGTGCAAAATAATTCATATTCATGACGGATCACATCTGTGAGAGGTGATGTCTATGTGTCTGTTGTGACGGGAACGTCATAATGATGTGATGGTGATATGATTGTGCTGTTAATATTGTGATGCCGATGCAGTTATATATTCACATGATTTTCATATGGTGATGTTGTTGTGAATTTTATGCTGGTACTACAATGTTGAAGGTAACGTTGTGATGATTTTATCACAATGCTAATTTAATGATGGTGAGGTAGTAGTGACACTGATCTTCTGAGGCTATCGTGTTGGAGTTATAATTTTTAGATTCGTGTTGTGCTAATATTATCTTTACATCAATATTAATCATTATTATATTGTAATGCTGATGTTACAATGTTGACATGCTGGTGACGTTATGGATATGAAGGTGATGTTTGAATTGTGATACAGATTGTTTTACCAATGTCATTTGCAGAAAACCACAAATTATATAGATAATTTTTCAGCAGGAACTTGGTTTGGGGATGTTTAGCCTACTCCATATTTAAGGTGCAAGACATTTTAAATACAATTCTAGGGTGTCTTGTAATTCGGTAGGTGTGTATGGCCAAATTAGCAAAACTTAATTAACACCGGGCACAAGTTTGGGGTGCGTTTAACTTTCAGGAGCACCCTACAATATGGCATTAGTATGGTGATGTTTTTGATAAAAACGATGCCGAAGCTATGATGCAGCTGCGTTGGTGTTGTATTGTTTGAAGTTGTGGCTTGAGGGTTGTCGTACGGGCTCCCCCAGGTAGGAGTTGCTGGGCCCCACGTCCGAGCGAAGGAGGTTGTCCGAATGCATCTTGCTCTTGAGGCAGGTGATGTAGCGGCTGCAGAAATCCTTGCACAGATCGCTCACCTTCTCCAACTCCAGCAGGTGAATACGCAGCACTTGGATCGCTTTCACCATCTGGCACATGCAGGGTTGTTATCATAATTATATTGTTTGTTTTCACCAGATACATTCCGATTGTGCTCTCGTCATCGTGTCACAAGATAAAGAAGTTTACATTTAAAACTCTGCAGCTGGCGGGGCACCACCCTATGTCAGAGATTAACTTCAAGAAGATGGTATCAAAAAAACTACTTGTGCAGTCACTGAAATGGGCTTATCAACACTAGGGGCACACCTTGTATATGTCCTCTAAAGACTGTTCGTTGCATATCAATCATTCTGAATGTTTCATTCTCAGTGCTGTAAAAACCCCAATAAAGTGAAAATGTTTTTGTTTTTGTACAGTCATTGATAACTGGGCTGATACTTAAAAAGTTCAACATACGTCTATTGAGAACACAGTTTAATCCCGGCCTTGTGTGTGTGTGTGCATAGACTTGCCAGGTTGTCTATCTCTGGCTCGTCGCTGAAGAATGGCTTGCGCTCGCTCTCCTGCCGCTGCACGAAACCCTCAATGTCGAGATCGAATCCAGCGGAGCTCACGGAGTCGGAGCCCAGCGTGGCCTCTTCACAGCGCTCAAAGAGGAGAGCCAGCAATGGGAACAAGGGATGCCTGCGCAACATCAACACCATCACCACCGCCATCAAAAACTGACATCGGCCACATCACCACTGACACGGTCACCATCATCAATACAAACATCAGCAACCACTGTTGGTGCAGTGCCGTTAGACAGCATCGATAAAGGCTTGCAAAGTGTGTGGATGTGATCACCAGAACTACACCACAGGCACCTGTGTCTTCCCAGGGTTATAGAGCACATAGGGGAGGCCCAGGCCCGAACCAGTTCCTTATGTAAACCGATTTAATCCATGGCTCGGAATCTAACCCGATGAGGTGGTTTTATTTCAAAGTATGTTAATCACTCCCCAACCACTCCCCATATTAACACCAACGACACCAGAAATATCAATAATGTCAACATCGACATTACCAACATCACAAAAAGGAACCATCAATCCATTAACTACCAACACCACGACCATCAACACCACCATTACGAGTGCTTAGCACAATTGCAATCAACACCATCACTATTTCTATGCATATTTAAAAGTTGGTCATTAGAAAAACAATCTCATCAAACCCTTTTATCTATCTGGCCTCTCTGTGTATGTGCTATGAAGAAGGGCCACTGGCCCAAACATCACCCATTCATTTTTTTTTCAAGTAGTGTTGTTGATGAGTAGTGTTACTGATTTTTCACTACCATAAACATCTATTACACCACCATAAACACCAACACAATTATCTCATTCATATAAACTCAATCATCCTCACAATAAAAACCTGCAATATCTACACGATCATCAAGATCACTCCTATTCAGTGAGGAGAATAACAGGTTATATAATTTCGATTTGAAGCTTTCGTGACTGCAGGGATTCATCTTCTTGGTTCTTTCGGTAAAGTCACGTAGAAGGAAAATAATAAAATAATAAAAAATAATAAATAATTCACACGACGTTTCGGCCACAACGCAAGCAGTCGTCTTCAGGTGGAGAACAGGTCTGTCGAGAAGGTAGAGTCTGACAGACCTGTTCTCCACCTGAAGACAGCTGCTTGTGTTGTGGCCGCAATTATTTTCCTTCTACGTGACTTTACCGAAAGAACCAAGAAGAGGTTATATAATTCCAACAGAAATCCAGATTAGTACGGGGTGTGCCAGTACCTGTAGACCGCGCGCTTATCGGCCTCGAGTTGGGCCTGGGTGTCTCCACCAGCCCCGCCGCCCCCTCCGGGCCCCGCGGAGGGCGTCAGGGCATCGCCAACCGCTCCCCCCTGCGGCCCCGGTCCCTCCGACGACAACTGCAGCCCCCACAGCACACGGAACCGCAGCTCTTAGCAGTGACAGCCCGGAATGTAGCACGTGCACGGCCTCGTGGGTAAACCCACAATGCATTGCAAACACCAACAGAGGGCATGTGCATCACAACAGCCTGATTCAGTCACAATCCATCGTCCGGTACTAATTCGGGTATGGCAACACACGTTGGTTGGTTTTCTTGACTTGAGTGAAGTATAGATAAATCTGCTGCCCTGATCTATATGATCCATATTTGTTTGTGGGTAAGGCCATTTTGTGAATTTTCTCATTGTTCAAAATGTCCTGCCAAATGTTTCACTCTTGTGAAAGGTTAACAAGAAACTAATTGCTGCTATGCTATTGTAGATAAGCACCTTCTGTTAACCGGAGACCAGAGGTTTCTAGCATTTTTCATGTCGTGTCCCACCTACCAGACCAATAGACTATCCGTGTTCCCCTACCAGCAGAAAGTTTTATGTTTAATCAAATACCAGACGGTACATTTTTTTTTATTTAAGAAAAAAAAATTATAGACCACGTGGATGAATTAGGTGCCCAAACGCACAATTCACTAAATGTCACACAACAGATAAGTATATATATGTATAATTACTAGTGCACACATGCAAAACAGGCCTGCTTGCTAATCCCACAAGAGACATTACGTGTACCCCTGAGGAACGTGTAACACAGGTGGGAACCGTTGAGCGACGTGGTGTCCTAGGCTGTCGGACACGAGTTTAAAGCTTCATCTTCATGAACAGCAATCATGATCTATCCACTGTTGCAAGAAGGCCTCCCCAAGCACCAGCCGTCTCTCATGGTATCGTATTGGAACAGTTCTATAGACGACCTAAATTCATCACTCCATCTCCATGTTAGAATTCTGCTCTGGCGTATTCCCCTCATTTGGCTGCTACTCCATCATTAAACCTCAGCAATTGGCTGTCATCCCTTCCAGCGATGTTTCCTGCCCAAGATAACTTACTTTTCTTAAGTGTTGGCCAAGTCAGTGATGGTCATAATGATGGTGCTGATTATGATATTTAAAGTGTTTTTGATGATAATTTGGATTGTTGGCTTTGGTGGCATTGGTTGCAAGTAGTGGTGAAGATGATGATGGCTGCGGTGCATTTTCACAATTATTTGTGTGAATGGTTTTGATGTTAAACATTGTTGGTAACGTGCAATGATGTGGTAAGTGGTGATGGGTGAAGAGAAATACGCACCTGTGTGGAGTCGGGGTATGATGGTGAGGAGAGTCCCTGTGGTGCCACCACATGGTGCATTATGGGATGTCCACTCCCCCACTCCTACACGCAATAATAGATTTTCAAACAAGTGTTAGCAATAATATAACTATATTCTTGGTTCTTTCGGTAAAGTCACGTAGAAGGGAAATAATACAATAATAAAAATATAAAACAATAAAATTCTCACGACGTTTCGACTGCAACACAAGCAATCATCATCAGGTGTGAAATCCACAGCAAGAAAAATTTAAGAAAGTGCCAGTCACGAAAGCTGAGTCGACTCAGCCACTGTTGGGAACCAACAATCTTTGTCTTGTATAGAATTTGGCCCCTGCCAAAAGGGTATAGAATTTAAACAATTGGCTCATTTATGTGTAAACGTGAAGTGAAATAGGTCCCCTAATTCACACGATTGGTACCTCATTTGCCAGTAAAAAATATGATAATTGTTTTTTTACCCTTTTATCTGGCAACAAAACTGACACCTTTCTTACGAGGAGTCATGTTTGCATAGACCACAATACATGCAGTCATAATGCAAACAAAACTGTCAAGGACAGTGCATACATTATCAGAGTTGTGTTTTTTGTTTGCATTATGACTGCAGGTATTGTGGTCTATGCAAACATGACTCCTCGTAAAAAAGGTGTCAGTTTTGTTGTCAGATAAAAGGGTAAAAACCCAATTATCAGGTCCCCTAATTGTTTCAATGGTCCCAACTTCTTTGATGATGTCCATAGCCTTTCAATCTGGTTAAAAAAACTTTCCCTTTTTCATTTGTTTTTAAACAAGATGACGTTATCGCATGTTAACGACCACCTCATTACGTGTGACGTAAAAGCTAGTTTATAATTAACCAATTCGTTTAAAAATAAAGTTGATGTCTCGTGCCCCCTAGAGATGGGCCTGCCTCGCCTGATTCCCCTACCCAGGTCTTCACAACTCCAAAGGCAAGACCGGGTTATGCCCAAGTCATCCATCATGATCTATCTATTGCTTTATGAAGACCAATAAAATGCTTATGAATTGAGTTGCCGAGTCCAGGTGTACCTATTTATGTCTCTAAAATCCCAATAATGCACTGGAACCTTTTTTTGTTATCATCTTTGTCATGCTCTATCCACTGTTTGAGGCTTCCAATGGTGCAAATTAACTTGCAGTTGTTCTCTGTGCTTATATAGTGTCGGTGTGAACTTCCCCATGCCTTTTAGCACTTTAAATTTGTTTGTGAATGTCCATGTCCCTCCCTAATCCATGTCAAAAGCACCCAGTCTTATGCATTAATGACATGAAACACATTATTTTAAGCACAAACGCGTGTTCGAACGTGTTACTGAATCCATGCATGATTTTTTCTTGCTATCCTAATCGTGAATAGGACGGGCTTGTTGAAAGGTCATATTTTTTTACATTTATACATTGATGATGCTCATTGGAACGATGGTTTAAACGCTTTTCGACGAAAAAAAGTGTATTTCTCTGGGCATGCAGCAGAGGGCAGTGCAGCCATATCCCATTGTTGTACGGTACTGAACTATGCGCCTGTAAATTATTCCCTCCACCAACCAAATAACTCCCACGACATGTGGGGAGGCCATTCAGCAGTTAATTGATTTCAGTGAACCCACTCATAACACCGTGGCGGATTTGGTTTGCCGTTATTTTCGCACCCAGAAACGTCCACTGCAATGGATTTCCACGCACGTACCCACCACGGATGGGGGTTGGCATGTATTTATATCAATATAATCCGCGCGTAGTTTGCAAGCAAGCTAAATAAAGCTTAGGACTGTTAAACTCGATCCTTGCAACACCCGGGAGGGCCCTCCATACATGGCCGTGGGTGGCGTTTTTTGGGGGGCCTCGTCTCCCCCATCGAAGTGGTTCCTCTCGCTGCTCGACATCTCCTCGGTGGCTTCCTCTGCCGTGTCTCTCTCAATGACCCCCACTGCTTTATATCAATGACCCCCACTGCTTTATATCAATGACCCCCACTGCTTTATATCAATGACCCCCACTGCTTTATATCAATGACCCCCACTGCTTTATATCAATGACCCCCACTGCTTTATATCAATGACCCCCACTGCTTTATATTAATGACCCCCACTGCTTTATATCAATGACCCCCACTGCTTTATATCAATGACCCCCACTGCTTTATATCAATGACCCCCACTGCTTTATATCAATGACCACCGCTGTTTTATATCAATGACCCCCACTGCTTCATATCAATGATCCCCACTGATTTATATCAATGACTCCCACTGCTTTATATCAATGACCCCCACTGATTTATATCAATGACCCCCACTGATTTATATGAATGACCCCCACTGATTTATATCAATGACCCCCACTGCTTTATATCAATGACTCCCACTGCTTCATATCAAAGACCCCCACTGCTTTATATCAATGACCCCCACTGCTTTATATCAATGACCCCCACTGCTTTATATCAATGACCCCCATTGCTTTATATCAATGACCCCCCCTGCTTTATATCAATGACCCCCACTGCTTTATATCAATGACCACCGCTGTTTTATATCAATGACCCCCACTGCTTCATATCAATGACCCCCACTGATTTATATCAATGACCCCCACTGCTTTATATCAATGACCCCCACTGCTTTATATAAATGACCCCCACTGCTTTATATCAATGACTCCCACTGCTTTATATCAATGACCCCCACTGCTTTATATCAATGACCCCACTGCTTCATATCAATGACCCCCACTGCTTTATATCAATGACCCCCACTGCTTTATATCAATAACCCCCACTGCTTTATATCAATGACCCCACTGCTTCATATCAATGACCCCCACTGCTTTATATCAATGACCCCCACTGCTTTATATCAATAACCCCCACTGCTTTATATCAATGACCCCTTCCTGCCCACTATCCACACGCTCTCCTCTACTGCTGGCCTTGTGATGCAAAGACCCCCCCCCCCCCCACCGTATATATTGTAACTTGCTGGGTAAAGTGCTATTAGCAAATGCCGATGAAGGCCGGGAACTGTGGCACACGAGGGGGGCTGGGTGGCCAACACCACGCCCGGCCGCCTTTGTCTCCCCCACCCCCCCACGGCGATGTTTTTTTTACACCAGGTACTCATTTGAGGCCGAGTCTACCTAGGGGGGGGATGTGCCATGCCCGGTTCAGGATAATATTCACTGGGATGTTGGTGGCCGTGATCATGAATAGAATCTGGCTCGACAGCATCGCACACGGGGCCGCATTTGACGCCGCCACGAGTTAATTTCACGCGGTGCCACTAAATTGTTTTTTTTCTTAATGAGTTCACGTATTTTCCAGCGTTAATTGTTTCGCAGGGGAGGGCGTACACACGTGCGTGTTATTTATTAAACGCGTGGTTATTTCTCGTGGGTTTTATCGGCGTCATTAAAGACATTAAACATCGCGAAATGGCGGCAAAGAGCCGGCCGCTCGCGTTAAAAAACGTTTAAAATTATTTTTTTTTAAACCCGGCGTGTTTGACCGTGATTACTCGTTTTTATTTTTAAATCTACGCGCGTGTTTGTGTGTTAAAGTGTGATTTTTTTTTCCGCGACTAATTCGTGTCGTGGAGACGCTTCGCGGAGTTTTATTTGTCGAGCGAGACCCTTTAAAGATGGCGGCCGTCGTCGTTTTCCCGCTAAAAAAAAATGTGCGGCGCGCAGTGCGGAATCGTTTATTTTGTTTTTTTAATTCTTCCTCCTCCTCGCTTTTTAACCGCAAACGAAACACAACGCGACGGAATACTTCGCACTTTTACAAGTCGCGGCTAGGGCGGACTTTGCATTGCGCGAATAAACGTTTAAATCAACATGCGCGTGTGTGTGTGGGGAGCGGTGGTGTAGTGGTTAGCGCTGCGAACCCCGGCTACCTTCGCCACCAGCGGCGATTATCTGAATCGCTCACGGCTCTCCCCCTCCTCCCCTAGGTCGACTCAGCCTCCCCCTCCTCCCCTAGGTCGACTCAAGCTCACGGCTCTCCCCCTCCTCCCCTAGGTCGACTCAGCCTCAACAGAGTACCTGGTGCGGCGGTGGTGTGTAGTAATAAACATCGCCACTGGGAGAGACAAAGGCGGCCGTGCGTGGTGTCTGGTAACCCACCCCCCCCCTTAGGTGCCACTCGCTAACAGCACTTGCCCCAAGTCTGTTACAGGCTACACGGGGGGTCTTTGTCTTTGTATGCGGGGAGCGGTGGTGCAGCGGTTAGCCCTGCACTGACCCGAGTTCGATTTCCGCTCACGACCACCGGGTGATGATTATCTGAACCGATCCTAGGCCTCCCCTAGGTCGACTCGGCCTCAACTGAGTACCTGATGCGGTGGTGGTGTGTCGTAGTAAACATCGCCACTGGGGGAGACAAAGACGGCCGTGCGTAGTGACTGACCACCCACCCCCCTCGTGCCTACAGTCTGTGACAGGCTACACGTGGGGTCTTTGTGTTATGGGGTGTGTACTATTATATGTTCATACAGTGTGTAGTTATTTGTGGTGGGGGGGGGTGAGAGGTAATGCTGCTAAGTGCAACTACAGGGCCATCCGTTTAGTGTGTACACATATAGGGGGGCTTAACACAAATACTATGCTTGTGTATGGGGGGGGGTCCACTGACAATGTACGCATAGGAAACGTGAGGGGAGGTGAAGCCACGATAATAATGCAGCCGGCGGTGGACTATCTGTTTGCTTAAACACGTTAATAGTATTAATTCTTCATCGTTTCTGCGTGGATTAAATATCTATAGGATTGGGGGGGTTAACTTTTGACGGATTTATGCGAACCTACTACTAAATGGATGGCCCCTACAGCTGCATGCTTCATCACACAACGTAAACCACTGCTGTGGTGCAGTACAAGGGAACACTGAGACCTGTGAAAAGGATTACGAGTTTATAAAAACATATATAGTACTGGGATGAGGGGGGGGGGTAAACTACAACAGATCGATAAACATTTCGTGTGATTACACAGACCGTGTTAATATTAACGTTGCTGCAGCAGCAGAGGTGAGATACATTGGGATATGGTACATAAAGCATGTGATTGTGTTAAAGAGACTGATGCAGAGTCCTACAATAGACTGCAATATTAATACTCAACAACTGTGTAACAATGGTGACAAGATTGACCATTTAAGAATAAAGGATCATGACGACACCGAATCTCGCAGCAGAACAATTCCATCTAAAAGACGTCGTGTTAAGGTTTCAATGTGATGATGATGAGGCATTTGCAGATAGGGTCACTTTGGCAAGTGGCTATTAGCACCACCTATGAAGACCGGCACGACCACACGGGTAGCTGGCCAGCACCACGCCCGACCGCCTTTGTCTCACCCGGTGTCGATATTTACTCCACACACACCGGGTACTCATTTGAGGCCGGGTCGACCTAGAGGAGAGGCCCAGGAACCGGTTCAGATCATCGTCACCGGCGTCTGTGGCCGTGAACGGGAATCGAACTTGGGGTCATTGCCGGGGTTAGTGGCGCAGCGTAGCGCTAACCGCAGCGCCACCGCTCCCCGCTTGAGACCACACTCAGGGTGGGTGATTGACGGATCGATACTCGAGACAATGGGGGTGGTGGGTGTGGGTGGTCGTGTGACGGACAGGTCGTACAACGCAGATGTGTCCGACTTACACAGACGCACATTTAAAGATGCCTTCCGTTTCATTGCGTGGGGGTGATGGGTTCGAATCGATGGGTGCGTTGCTGATCAGAAAGATCGGGAAACCAGATCGCAGATCACGACAGACGTGTGGAGCTATTAAGAGACCGATACGATAACACGTGTCGGTAGTGATCACGACAGACAATGGTGAGCTGCAATAGCGGTGCAAGGTGTCTCCTATAGTTGCAGTAATAACTCTCCAAGACTACAATAGTGACCACTTAGAGGCGTGCTAGACTACAAATAGCGGCATTATAATCACTGCGCTAGACTTCAACAATGGCATTGTATTACTTCAGCAATGGCATTGTATTAACTGCGAGATTACGATATTGACACTGATAACCGCTATACAAAGCGACACTAATAACTGTGCTCGACTACTATAGCGGCACTAATAACTGCCAGACTACAATAGTGACATTGTAATACTTGTGCTAGATTACAAGTCCTAAGAATAACTGAGCTAGAGACTACACTATTAACACATAACGGTGAGACGACACATGACATTTAATAACTATTATATACTACAATAGGCCCTGTAATAACTGTTCTAGACTACAATAGTAACACTGTAACTGTACTAGACTACAATAGTGACACTGTACTAGACTACAGTAGTGACACTGTACTAGACTACAGTAGTGACACTGTACTACAGTAGTGACACTGTACTACAGTAGTGACACTGTACTACAGTAGTGACACTGTACTAGACTGCAATAGTGACACTGTACTAGACTACAGTAGTGACACTATTAGACTACAGTAGTTACACTGTACTAGACTACAGTAGTGACACTACTACAGTAGTGACACTGTACTAGACTACAGTAGTGACACTGTACTACAGTAGTGACACTGTACTAGACTACAGTAGTGACACTACTACAGTAGTGACACTGTACTAGACTACAGTAGTGGGATTGTACTATACTACAGTAGAGACACTGTACTAGACTACAGTAGTGACACTGTACTACAGTAGAGACACTGTACTAGACTACAGTAGTGACACTGTACTAGACCACAGTAGTGACACTGTACTATACTACAGTAGTGACACTGTACTAGGCTACAGTAGAGACACTGTACTAGACTACAGTAGTGAGACTACTAGACTACAGTAGTGAGACTGTACTAGACTACAGTAGTGACACTGTACTAGACTACAGTAGTGACACTGTACTAGGCTACAGTAGATACACTGTACTAGGCTACAGTATATACACTGTACTAGGCTACAGTAACGACACTGTACTAGACTACAGTAGTGACACTGTACTAGACTACAGTAGTGACACTACTAGACTACAGTAGTGACACTGTACTAGACTACAGTAGTGACACTGTACTAGGCTACAGTATATACACTGTACTAGGCTACAGTAATGACACTGTACTAGACTACAGTAGAGACACTGTACTAGATTACAGTAGAGACACTACTAGACTACAGTAGTGACACTGTACTAGAATACAGTAGTGACACTATTAGACTACAGTAGTGGCACTGTACTAGACTACAGTAGTGACACTGTACTAGACTACAGTAGTGGCACTGTACTACAGTAGAGACACTGTACTAGACTACAATAGTAACACTGTAACTGTACTAGACTACAGTAGTGGCATTATTGTAACAGCTGCGCTGGATTAAAGCAGTCTCAGTGACGAATCACTGACTAATCGGGGTGAAAGTGACGCCGGTAAAATGATGATGACCATACGATATGTTCGTCTGGGTCTGTAAAGGGCAAGACTAACATTACTCTAACAGTGGTGTGTGTTGGAGTCAAAGAATGTTGGCTCCGTACGGTGCGAAAGATGTTCAACATGATGCAGTAACGTATTTGACACTGAGCATGGCTGCAAATCAGGGTGAGCAAACTAAATTGGCACTGCACTAAAGACCGTGGCCGCAAAGCTTAAAGGTGGTGGGGGTCTAGAGATCGATTGACGTGGGAAAGAGTTGTCCGTCGACTCGCAAAGCTTTTGACAGTGAGATTCTCCCAAGAACGCAACGAATACGTCTGGAACTACAATGCCTGCATGTGATGATTCAAGTATCAGTGACTTGACTCTCATCATGAACGTGACAATGTAGCAGCGACGGAGGGATATTAATAATAGCGAGGCCAGGCGGGGTGTTAGTGAAGTCGAGTTGGCAATGATGTGGGCTGGAGAGCAAAGCAGAATGAGTTAATGAGAAGGGGGGCGAACGACGAAGCAAGGAAGATGATCCTTGAATGAGAGCGAGAGATGGACGTTAAGACAGTGCAGGATGGATGGAAGGGAAGGCGAGAGAGGGAAGAGAGGGGCAGTGAATGAATGTACGTGTCTGGCAGAGGGAGGTAAGGAGCTGTGGAGTGAGCTAATGGTGAGAAACGTGGGATAGAGTTTGTGTGAGAGGTTACATAGCAAGACAACGTGTGTGTGGGGGGGGTGTGAGAGGCAGAAGGCATGTGGAGAAGATGGTGTGAGTGTGTTTATGTGGGAGAAGCTCTGGCAGAAGAGTGTGTGTGAGACAGCATGAGTGTGTGTGTGTGAGACAGCATGAGTGTGTGTGTGTGAGACAGCATGTGTGTGTGTGAGAGACAGCATGAGTGTGTGTGTGTGAGACAGCATGAGTGTGTGTGTGAGACAGCATGTGTGTGTGTAAGAGACAGCATGAGTGTGTGTGTGTAAAAAGGGATTAGGAGTTTTTGAGAGGAGGAAAAGCAAGGGAGTTTATGTATACTGTATATTTATGGGATGAGAGGGGGGGGAGTGTGTGAGAGGGAGGAGGGAGACTACCACAGGGAGCAGACGTGCATGTGTGTGTGTGCATGCGTGTGTGGGAGGAGGGGGAGGTATGAGAGAGAGCTGTAGAACGGCAGGAGCGTGCACTGCATTTGTGGAGGGCGACAGAGCAGGGGCTTGTGTACATGGAAACAGCAACAAAGAACAAAAGAGAGAGTGTGTGTGTATATAGAGAAGTGAGCAAGGGATAGTGTGTGTACTATGTGATCAAGGGAGTGGGTGAGAAGATGGAGTGCAGGAGAGTGTTTGGAGAGGGGAGTGCTAGAGGGGAGTGTTAGAGGGGAGTGTGAGAGGGGAGTGTGAGAGGGAGTGTGAGGGGAGTGTGAGAGGGGAGTGTGAGGGGGGAGTGTGAGGGGGGAGTGTGAGAGGGAGTGTGAGAGGGAGTGTGAGGGGGGAGTGTGAGAGGGAGTGTGAGAGGAGAGTGTGAGAGTGTGAGAGGAGAGTGTGAGAGTGTGAGAGGGGAGTGTGAGAGGGAGTGTGAGGGGGGAGTGTGAGGGGGGAGTGTAAGGGGGGAGTGTGAGGGGGGAGTGTGAGGGGGGACTGAGAGGGGAGTGAATGTGAGGGGAGTGTGAGAGGGAGTGTGAGGGGAGTGAGAGAGGGAGTGTGAGGGGAGTGTGCGAGGGGAGTGTGAGATGGGAGTGAGGGGGGAGTGTGAGGGAGGAGTGTGAGGGGAGTGTGAGAGGGGAGAGTGAGGGGGGAGTGAGGGGGGAGTGTGAGGGGGGGAGTGTGAGGGGGGAGTGTGAGAGGGGAGTGTGAGAGGGGAGTGTGAGGGGGGAGTGTGAGAGGGGAGTGAGGGGGGAGTGTGAGGGGGAGTGTGAGGGGGGAGTGTGAGGGGGGAGAGTGAGGGGGGGAGTGTGAGGGGGAGTGTGAGAGGGGAGTGAGGGAGTGTGAGGGGAGTGTGAGAGGGGAGTGTGAGGGGGGGAGTGTGAGGGGGGAGTGTGAGGGGGGAGTGTGAGGGGGGAGTGTGAGGGGGGAGTGAGTGTGAGGGGAGTGTGAGAGGGGAGTGTGAGAGGGGAGTGAGGGGGGAGTGTGAGGGGGAGTGTGAGGGGGAGTGTGAGGGGGAGTGTGAGGGGGGAGAGTGAGGGGGGAGTGTGAGAGGGGAGTGTGAGAGGGGAGTGTGAGAGGGGAGTGTGAGGGGGGAGTGTGAGGGGGGAGTGTGAGAGGGGGAGTGTGAGGGGAGTGTGAGGGGGGAGTGTGAGGGGGGAGTGTGAGGGGAGTGTGAGAGGGGAGTGTGAGAGGGGAGTGAGGGGGGAGTGTGAGGGGGAGTGTGAGGGGGGAGAGTGAGGGGGGAGAGTGAGGGGGGAGTGTGAGGGGGAGTGTGAGAGGGGAGTGAGGGAGTGTGAGGGGGGAGTGTGAGGGGGGAGAGTGAGGGGGGAGAGTGAGGGGGGAGTGTGAGGGGGAGTGTGAGAGGGGAGTGAGGGAGTGTAAGGGGGAGTGTGAGAGGGAGTGTGAGAGGGGAGTGTGAGGGGAGTGAGTGAAAGGGGAGTGTGAGGGGAGTGTGAGAGGGAGTGAGGAGAAATGGGAGTGTGTATGAGATGGGAGTGAGTGCGGGATTGTGTGTTCGAGGGAGGAGGGACACATAAACGCAGAGAGCACGACCACACATAAAGGAAGGGAGAGAGAGAGTGGGGGTGGCGGGCGTACGTGCGTGCATGTGCCATGTATATGTGAGGGGAGGAGGAGGGAGAGCGCGCAACAAAGAGCAGGAGTGTGTGTGAGTGAGAGGGAGGGA
The DNA here is from genome assembly GCF_964198595.1 of Lampetra fluviatilis. Taxonomy (NCBI): domain Eukaryota; kingdom Metazoa; phylum Chordata; class Hyperoartia; order Petromyzontiformes; family Petromyzontidae; genus Lampetra; species Lampetra fluviatilis. The sequence continues at coordinate 3,234,419 of NC_136279.1, read as the reverse complement.
GGGGGGGAGGGAGGCGAGGGGGTTGGGTGGTGGTGGGGAGGAGGAGGAGGGGGGGATGGCGCTGGCTGGCGGGCGGGCGGGCGTGCGGGCGGGAGCGAGAGGGAGAGCCTTGAGTGGCAGCTTACCTCCGTGCCAATCTTCATCAGTCTGACAGCCCAAGCGGCGCTCGCCCGCACTGGCCATGCGGACACGCCCCCACTGGCCGTGTGGACACGCCCCCTGCCCGGGCCCCGCCCACACTGACCCGGGAATCGCTTCCTTGACTCCGCCCCCATCGGTCACTCCCCCCACCACCGCTAGAGGCCCCACCCATGAATGGTGAGGCCACGGTGGGCATGTTACTATGGCACGAAATGAAACGCGTTTTTTTTAGATTATAAATAATTACATTATGTGTGGTGGTGGTGCTTGCGTTGGCGGTGGTGGAAGGACGCAACAACGCGTGCATAATAACTGGCAATAAAAGGAAAAGCAGGCCAATAGGCGACGATTCGTGTGCTTTTGACTGATTTTTGGGCGAGGTTACGTAGTCGGTTTTTTTTCCATGCCAAAAATTATTCACATTGATCCCACGCCAACATTGTCACGTGCCCAATATATTGATACAATTTGCACTTAAAAAGCTAATTGGTAGCTTAAGAATGTATTCTCGGGTTAGTGTAGTGTTGATAATGTTGGCATAAAAACCTACTACGTGGCCTAACGCATTACAAATATGCGATATTGGCTACTAAAATCCACGTTGCCAATTTTTTTTTATGTTTTAGTCCCATCAGCCGAATGGAAGCTTACCAGCCCAATATCAAACTTGTTTAAGCAAACAAACTCTGGTGTGTTCAACATGCTGTTGGATTGGCAAGAGTATCTACCAATGGGTCCATCGCCAGTGTGCGTTTGGCCATCGTTGAGCAGGGCCTGACACCATCGCGATGGCTTCCAATAGAGGCCCTTTCGACAGCAGTGGCGTGAGCAAAGACATTGCAAGAGATGCACCTTTTACCCAGGGCCACTCTTGCAAATAATACTCTTTACAGTTTCACCTGGTTAAGCAAAAACGTAAACCTAATAGGCAGTGTGCATGTGACATACTCTTAGGTTTTTTCGGTAAAGTCACGAGGTAAAAAATATAATTAATAAAAGTAAAATAAAAAATCACGTTTTTATTTTTATTATACTTTTATTAATTTTTATTGTATTTTTTACCTACGTGACTTTACCGAAAAAAACCTATGAGTATGAATCCTTGCAGTCACGAAAGCTTAAAATCTGCATGTGACATGTCCATGACAATAAACCCCGAATAGGGCCTCATTCAGTCGCATCAGACTCGCTCGGCCTTTTCCCTCCCTACGCAGCATGGCGCCCCCAGCCCACGTGGCCGCGTCACGTGACGCGCTCCCTCGTCCCCTCCCCTTCTTTGTTCCCGATCGCTTACTCATGAATATTCAGTAGCAAGCCCCCCCCCCCACGTCTATTGGGCGCTCGGCGCATGATTAATTAATTAATTTAGAGTGGTGGACGGGGGGAGCGTAAACACGCGTGATGTGACGTCACCCGAAATGTAAAAAAACACGGCGCGCGAGGTAACCACGCCCCTTGATTAATATTCATGAGTCACCGCCCAGATTTATATGACCCGCCCCCTTAATTAAACCCCGCCCATGCCATTTCTGGGGCGGGGTATAATTTTTATTGCGATGGGCTCTGGTTGGCTGGGCTCTAAGACGTCACTTTTGCGGGCGTGGCCTACAAGTAATATAACTGGAGGCAGTCGGTGGTGGTACCACCAATTTTAATTCAGACGGGGTCTGCTCTTGCCTCAGGAAGCAATACCGTGCAGGAGCTGAATTGCCATTGTCCACGTCCGCTAGCCACGAGAGGGTTGCAGGAGAGAGAGAGTTCGTGTAGTAAAAGCACGTAGAATGGAAATAATGAAAAGTGAACATTATTTTAATATTTGTTTAAATATTATTTTATTGTGTTTACTTTTTATTATTTCATTATAACAATTATAATTGTTTAAATATTATTTTATTTTGTTTACTTTTTATTATTTCCCTTCTACGTGACTTTACCGAAAGAACCAAGAAGATGAATCCCTGCAGTCACGAAAGCTTTAAATCGAAAAGAGTTCGTGTAGTTTTGCTCTTCTTCCTTCGTTAAAGAAGCGCAGACTATAGTGGTTGTACTAATATGGTCCATAGTTTGGTTTGCATGGCCACAATCTCTTTACTGTACGCTGGCTTGTCTTTAATTTTCCATTTATGAACATGTGCCCATCGGCCTGTTGATATTGAGATGCGGTTCTTGGTTACATCGTCAGTATCTTCGAGGACTGTCAAAGCCAGGGGCCTGCCTGGTTTCGCGGAACTCATCGATTCTCTCTGGGTTAGGTCACACAATTGTGACCTCTGGATTCAGACTAATTCATTTGTACCAGTTTGGTTGAACAGAATCTGTCAGATTTGCTGTTCCTCCTTTCCATCTGGTGTCCAGGGTAATATATCTGTGAAAAAGAGCTGTGTAGCTCATCGGATTCCTCCAGTATAAATAAATCAGATTCTGGTAATATTAATTTCTAAATATACCTTTGTGTCGAGTATATTTTTGAATCAATGAAGACAGTTTAGTTTTGCTGGAACAGAGAGTACATATTCTCGAAATCCTCATCTCACGTATAATTCTGTATTGGCAAGTGTGCGAATATAATGCCTCATGAAGGCAAGTCCTTTTCACATTAAAGAAAAATACAGAATACCCGTATTTCTACTTTATTTTTAAAGTAGCAGCCAGCAGCACAACATGTTTATTAGGATGATGTGTCCCATTTCAGCGTTCGCATCGAGAACGATGAAGTTTCACTTGCTGTAACTTGCTCACTGGTGCCGCCCGATGGTTGAGCCGAAATGTTACAGCAACCATCTGGTTCAAGCTCCCTCGATGCAAAATTACAGTACGGGGTGGTCCAGTTGTCTTGTAACCCCCATTACATTCTCTAAAACGTCATACTTTCTAAAGTAAAGGTTATTTAAAACATAGATTAATGTGCAAAGGGAAATCAATTTTAGGGGTTAATCAATTGAAGGTCACAATAAATACGGATCACCCTATACAGTACTGTATGGCTCTATATCAGCATAAGCCATACAAAATGACAAGTGACGGGTTCACGTGAAAACGTGGGGATTGTTTTGTTGAACGGATAACGTCGCCACGCATCACATGATGCGTTTAAGGAAATAAAGATCCCGTGACATTATTCGCAAGAGTTAGGCCACTATGTGTCGGCGTCATGGTCGAAAATTAACATAAAAAACAACTGCAAATGAATGACTCCATTGGGGTTACACAACACAGCAACAATCATCGCCCGCGGCTGTGAAAACTTGGCAGGAACCCCTCCAGAAAAGGAGTCATGAGATCCAGTGGGACTTTCCTGGGTAAAACAAGCGAAATAACAACAAAAGAGTAGAGGAATTAGGAAAAAAAACTGCCCTAGTAATAATGATTTAAACCCACCCCGACCTCGTGTCAACATAACAGCAACCGATCGTTCGCCACTAGGTGGCGGGGACGTCACCTTCAAGGCCCACTTGTGCCCGGCTAGGTGCACCTTGCACGCCCCCCCCCCCCACACGTGCGGCGGCGAGGCCCCCCACTCCCCCCACGTGTCCCCCCCCCCCTTCACGTGCGCCCCCCCTCCCCACGTACGCCCCCCCCCCCCCCACCCCCACGTGCTCCCCCCCCCCAACGTGCTCCCCACCTCACGTGCCCCCCCCCTCACGTGCCCCCCCCCCCACGTGCCCCTCCCCCCCACGTGCCCCCCCCCACGTTCCCCCCCTCCCATGTGCGGCGGCATTAAAGCCCAGCGGCGTACTGACGTCATCGCGCCGTTCGCTTCGCCGGTGACAGCGGCGTGACGACCGCTGACGTCATCGCCACCACTAATCACACCACCACCAGCACCACCACCAAGCATGGCGGCCGTGAGTCGGGCCGAGTACCTCAAGCGCTACCTGAGCGGCGCCCCGGAGCAGCCGAGCAAAGCGAAGCCCGGGGCCAAGCCCAAGCTCAAGCGCAAGCGCGGCGCCGAGAACCGCGACGGGTGCGTGTGCGGCACGGGGGCCACACGGGACGGGCGCAACGCCAAAGGGCAATGGGCGCAGGGGCGAGTACGGCCTATGGAGGCTTTGATGTTAGTACTGGGTGGTGATGGTTGTGATGGTGTCAGGGGTCAGTCGACCCCATGGTACCTGGGTCTGCCCCGTGACCTCCTGCTAGCGGGAGTTCGACACTGAACGTGGCCTCAACGTGCACGTGGCCTGGCACAGGCGACGTGGTGACGTCACTGCAACTTCGTGGCGAATGGCGATTGTTGTTGTTGGTAGTGATAGTTGGTGGTGATGGTTGGTGGTGGTGATGGTGGTGCTGGGGAGCGGTGGGTGTAGCGGCTTAGCGCGACGCGCTACGAACCCGGCTATGACCAGAGTTTGATTCCGGCTCACGGCCAACACCGGTGACTGTTATCTGAACCGATCCTGGTGCATAAAATCATCGCCACAGAGGAGACGGCGCACGGGGGGTAGTGCTGGCCACCTACCCCCTCGTGTACCCTTCCGGCCTTCATAGGTGCTCACTAGCAACACTTGCCCCAACAGCCTGTTAAGGCTATCCGGGGGATATTTGTCTTTAGTGATGATGGTGTTGCTGATTGTGATGGTTATGATGTATGCGCAGTATGTAGCACTTTCGCACCGTATGCAGCCTAATGGGAGGTGATGGAAGCAACTTCAACTTGCCGTGGCGTGGTGACAGCACAGCTGATGTGTGTGTGTGTACCCGTGTGTGTGTGTAGGGTTCGTATCATTGACGATGATGTGGATTGGAGGATACCCGTTGTTGCCGATGATAACGCCAACAAGGCGGCGGAGGAAGAGGAGGTTCCCTTGGTAACGCTCGAGCGCACGTCACGTAATCTCCCGGCCTGCGATCACCCAAAAGTGCACGCAAAATCCTTGCCGCATTCGCTGCGCTGATTATGACAAGTCGCATAAAACACGGTTTGTGAAGTCAGTCCCCCTTAAATGTTACCCAGGATTTCCTCACTTGAGTCTAAACATACTTTTTTTAGAAGGGTCCCTGCTTCAGGATGTTTGGTCAATTCAATTAACGAGTGATTGCCATTTGAGAGGAAACCAGTGTCCTTACAGATAACCCCTGCACGCGAGGGAATTCGTCTCAAAGTTCATCAGATTAAATCATTGTATGTACGTTGAGCTTTTTTCGCGCCGTACATAACCAACCGTGCTAATCAGAGGTGCATTGCTGGAATGACAATGCTCTTGGCCACTTCGCAGCCCAACACGTGGTGGCGTTCCCAGACACTCACTGGCAGTTGTGTTGTCTGTGGCCGTGGTGGTGGTGGGGAGCGGTCGTAACGATTATCTGAACTGGTCCTGGACCTCCCTTAAGCCGACTCGGCATCAAATTTGTACCTTGTGCAGTGCGTAAACATTGCCACTGGGGAGACAAAGGCGGTTGTGGTGCTGTCCACTCATTGGTGGATCGTGCCAGCCTTCATAGTTGCTCGTGAACAGCACTTGCCCCAGAAATCTATTTAGGTTATAGGGGCATCTTTGTCTTTGGTGTTTATGGTTGTTTAGGTTGCAGAGTTCGTCGATGAGCGACCTCTGCACCTGCAAAGGATGGAGGAGTTTCGAACAAACAGCAAGTGGAAGTTGCTTGGCCAAGGTGAGCTCACCTGCTGTGGGAAATATAAAGGGTCACGCAACCATTAACCGCATCGCAACATCAACAGGCCGATGTGTACATCCCCTTCATGAATGTAAAATTAAAGAAAAGCCACAGGAGTGCGGTTATGGACAAGCAACCTAAACCATGGACCATATAGTAAACCACTGTATTCTGCGCTCCTTCAATGAGGGAAGAAAAGCAAAATTACACGAATTCTCTTCTGAATCCCTCTCGTGATTAACAGACCTATACATTGGCGTCTAGCTCTTGAACATATTGTCATACGCAAGAATACAAAGGGTGTAGTAGTGTTGGTTAATTAAATTAGCGTAACAAATTTTTGATGACTGACGATGTTGATGGGCGATGGAAACAGTGGTGATGCTGGTTATGATTATTGTCGATGGTGATGTTTGTGGTTGTGCAGATGATTCTGATGAAAGTGCGACGGATGAGAACACGAGGTAATGATGTGAATGCAGGATTCATCATGTGCAGCAGTGCAAACAAATGCCCGTATCCTAGAACCGCTAAGACTGGATTTGTACCTTGACCTATAATAAACTTAATTGTGTTTAGTACTGATATATAACCTTTAAGACTCGGTGAATGTATTGGTCTTTGCCAAATGCCTTGAACAATATTTTATTAGTTTTATGTTACACTTTGTTCAGTTGAACCGCCGCCCCCCACAGACACAGAGTAAACCACACGTTTCTCTGTATAGCGGAATGGCATGCAGTTGAGTTGTTGTTTAACGTAGACCATTAAAAGATGTGAGACAAAAGGCTGAGGTTTTACTTTTCTGTTGGCCAACAATGTCAGTCATGTCAACACGTGTCTGACGACTGTACTTGCTTTTTTCTGCCAAACTATGGATCGTAGATTTTCTTGCTCACCAGCAATAAAAGCAGTTTTGCCTAACAGCATAGGGATCGGTGTGCTACCGTGTGGAAACACATCTGCCGCTCATTGCAGAGGTTTGCAGTTCGAGCCCAGCGTCCGCCCTGGTTAATACTGCTGTCTGTTTCACAGTGGATATTAAAGATCCTTTGATGCTGTTTGAGAAAGAGTAGGCCATGTGGGCCAGAGTCTCAATCCAATTTTTACAAATCAAATTTGAAAATTATTTGGAATTTATCTCATTGGGTAAAGTCGGATACCAGAATCACCCCATATTACGAAGCTACTGCAAACTGTAATCTTCTGTGAAACAACAGCTTTGTGATAGCCTTGCATTGTAATGAAAATAGCGCAAGTACCAAATGTACCACTTTGATTTAATAATTTGGGGACCAAACACAGGCTGAGTTTTGCTAGCTGCATTATAATGCGACGTACACATTTCTTTAATCTCGTATCCCGCTCATATTGTTAACAGGTTCAAAGTGTGTGTGTACAATACAGGTAAATGTCATTAATTCGCTCCTCTCCCCATTTCCATTTTTCTTACCACCCATTCCCCAAATTCCCCTCTGTTCACCTCTTGACCACTTCCTGTTCTCTTCTCCTCTTGCTCTCTTCTGTCCCTCTGTCTCTCCTTGTCTCTCTCTAGACAGAGGCATGACACCGACTCCGACTCCGATTCCGGACGTGCATTCAAGGGCACCGTGACCCAGAATTCCAACCGCCATGACTCCAACTCTGACTCGGAGCATGAGCAGAAAACCAAAAACAAGCAACAGCATTCCAAGTGTAATTCTGGCTCTAATAAATCGCCTCCATGGAAAGGAAGGGAACAGGTGCGGTCGGAAGGGGCTCGAGAGATTTCTGAAAAATCTGGACATGCTAAAGTTGTTGAGAAGACCGGGAAAAATGTGCGAAAGCATGACAGCACTCGGCATGATTGCAACTCCAACGTGGATTCAGATTCATCCCTTTCCCAGGAGAGAAAAAAGGAGACGCCTACAGACCCAAGGAACGCGGGGAGAACCCGCACCAAAGATGAAGGGAATGATGGGAGAACTTCCCAGAAGCACCTAAGGAGTCCGCCAGACTCGGACTCGGATCTTTCACCTGCAAAGAGGCACAGAGCAAAAGAATCAGGAAAATCCCAAAAGAGGACCGGCAAAGTGGGGGAAGATGCAGGAAAGGGTTGGAATCGTGCAGAAAGTCAGCAAGACTCCGACTTGGATATGTCACCTGTGAATAGACGCAGAGCAGAAGAGTCGGTAAAATCCCTAAGGAGGACAGGGGAAGTGGGGGAACATCGAGGGAAGGGTTGGAATCGTGTGGAAAGCCAGCAAGACTCGGACTTGGATATCTCACCCGTAAACAGACGCAGAGCCGACGAGTCGGTAAAATCCATGAGGAGCAAAGGGAAAGTGGGGGAAGATGCAGGGAAGGGTTGGAATCGTGCTGAAAACCAGCAAGACTCGGACTCGGATATGTCTCTTCCGGACAGGAATGCCAACGGAAACCTCTCTCCTCCCCGCAGGATGCTCCAGGTGTGAATGCAAACCGCTGAGAATTCTGGGCTCTGGGAGGTTGTCATTCTTACTGTGTATTCGTATGTGTGTTTGCATGCGTTCTACGTCACCGCCACTTAGTGGCGAATAGCGGTTGTTGTTGTGTTCTACTTCACGGCTAACACTAGGGACGATTATTTGAACCTGTCCTGGGCATCCCCTAGGTCGACTTGGCCTCAATTGAGTACCTTGTGCAATGTGTAAACATCGCCACTCGGGAGACAAAAGTGGCCGGGCGTGGTCCTGGCCACCCACCCCCGGCCCTTGTGTGCCGTGTCGATGCTCGTCCAACAACACTTGCCCCAACAATCTGTTAAAGGCTACACGGGTGATGTTTGTCTTTGTGTCCCAGGGTGGCCTGGTTCCCGTGGCGATAGTGAGGAAAGAGCGAGAGCGGGAGCGCAAGGAGGCGGCGGAGACGAATGCCCTGGAGCTGCATCGTAAGAGTTCACCTCCTGGTTCCCCTTCACCTACCTGTATTCCCACCTCTGGTGATTGTCTCGTACGTTTGTTGGTGGTTATATCTCCGTCTAGTTACCTATTTTGTCATGATTGTGTCTGTTTTGTTGTGTGTGTGCGTTCCTTCAGGGTGTCTGGTTTTACTTTTGATATGCTGTGTGTGTGTTTTTTGGTTTGTGTGTGCGTGTTTTGCTTTGTGTGTGTTTCTGGTTTGCATGTTTTTTGTTTGTGTGTGCATGAGTGTTTTCTGTTTGGGAGCGTGTGTGTTTTGTCTTATGTTGCTGTTTGTGCATACATGTCTCTGTGTGAAAGCACCGGATGAGGAGAGTGAGCCCTCTGTCTCCTTGTGTCCATGTGTGACCCCCCATGTCTCCACGTGAACCTGTTTTGACTTGACCAGCATAGCGCTTGTGTGTGCCCATGTCCCCCCGTTTCTCCACGTAGAGGCATCGCGGGAGGCCAGCACCGTGTTCCGTGATCGGCAGGGACGTGTGCGAGACCTGCAGCAGGAAAAGCTGGTGAAAGAGCAGGAGGCAGCAGAGGAACAGAAGAGACAGGAGAAATACCGAACCTGGGGACATGGGTGCGTCCATGTTTGCATGCACGCACGCATATGTGCAGGGCGGAGTGGTAGTGTCCAGTGCTTAGCACATCAGTAGCCTGCGTTTGATTTCTGGCCACGGCTAACACCAGTGGCGAGTGATATCAAAACCGAGTTTAGGCCTCTCCGCGGTCAACTCTGTCTTATTTGAGTACCTGGTGTGTAAACATGAGAACTGGGGAGATAGGCGATGACCGGGCTTGGTGCTGTCCACCCGCCCCCGCGTGTGCCATGCCTGCTTTCATAGATGCTCGCTATCGACACTTGCCCCAACAGTCTCCTCAGGCTATATAGGGGATCTTTTCGCTTGTGGTGAGATTGAGGGTATCGCGGGTGGCGAGATGTTAATTTTCTCGCTTGGTATACAGGAGGTCGTGGGTTCGACTCCGACCCTGACACCTGTATATTTGGGGTTTGCATGTTCTCCCCGTGGTCATGTGAATTTTCCTCTGGTTTTTCCCCTCCACATTTATCATCAACAACACGCTTTTAGAGTATTTGTCTGCTATTAATGTCCACATGATGATAAGCCACATTTTGTTGAGCTATCATTTGTGGCCAGGTCGCTTCTGAAAAATAGCTACATAGCTCAGTGGGCCTTACCTGGAGAAATAAAAATAGTTGGTTTTAGTTTAGGAAGATTTAAAGTGTGTTGTTTGGAAAGATGGAAGGAACCGGAAAGAGAAGAAGATCTAACAGAGAATGGCTTGACAACATAAGAGTTTGGTGCAAGAAAAATGTGCGCTACTTGAGACAGGAAAATGGAAGCAAATGATGAAATGCGCAGTGGACACCTACGGGCTATCTGCCCACATGGATCGTGTTGATGATGATGACGACACACGCGTGATTGTAACCGTGCAGGCTGGCGCAGGTGGAAGCCGAGCAGCGCAGCCGTGACGACGACGCGCACTCGGCGAGCCGCCCCCTGGCCCGTTACCGTGATGACGCCGAACTGGACGCCATGCTGAGGGCGAAAATAAGGGACGGGGACCCCATGGCCAAGCTGTTGTCTCGCCCGGACAAGTCGGACAAGCCAGGACAAGCGGGTCCGATTCGCGCAGACAAACTTACACACAGGGCCAGACAGCTTTGACTGCGGACAAAATGAGACGTATGGGTTCAACTCGCCGATGTGTCTCAGCCGTCTGAGCAATCCGGACGGAGACGTGAGGAATGCGAGCCCTAGATCAAATAAGACCAATGGGTAAGCCACGAAAAAACACATTGTAAAATATGGGTACAGTTAGGTCAAGTACACACATGGGTACGACTGTGCCAAACATACCTTGAAACTCGGGCATGGCTCTCCTGTACAGAACTGGATATACTTCTTTTTGCGTTTGATCTCGAAGGCCTATATCCAAGTCCTTTAACCGGTCATCACCGCTTCATCCAGATCAATGAGTCCTGTCATCCAAATAAATTCAGGGTCCAACTCGCCGAGACATCCCAAGATACCAGAGTCGAACTTGCTTGGACACGACTTACCCAGACAGAATGACGAGCAGGAACTGCTGCGCCTGAATGAGATGTCTTGGTTGCACTTACCCAGGTGACCCAAGACACAAGGTTGCCCACTCGTCCAGACAAACTAAGTAGCGGTGTCAAACTTTCACAACCATCTTGTTGCGGATGCTTTTGTCTTAGCCTTGTCATCAGGTTGTTGAGGGTTCTGTCCTATTGTGCCATAATTCCTAAAGACGCTTTGTGTTTGATGTTACGTTGTTGTGTTGTGTTCTCAGTTAAGCCACGCTATTCTGGTCCAGCTCCCACCCCCAACCGCTACAACATCTGGCCGGGGCACAGATGGGATGGCGTGGACAGGTGAGGGACCACACGTCCTGTGTGTGTGTGTGTGTGGAGAGGTGGCGCAGTGGTTAGCGCGCTGCGCTACGAACGTAGCGACCTGAGTTCGATTCCCACTCACGGCCAACACCAGTGATGATTATCTGAACTGGTCATGGGCCTCCTCTAAGTCGATTTAGCCTCAAATGAATACTTGGTTCAGTGTGTTAACATCGGCAATAGTGAGACAAAGGCAGCCAGGCATGGTGCTGGCCACCCACCACGTTGTGTGCCGTTGTGGCATTCATAGGTGGTCCCTCACAACACTTGCCCAAAAAGTCTATTAAGGCTATGTGGGGGTCTTTGTCTTTGCACATCACCTACTTATCTAGCTACCTGAATTTTGATTCCCGGCCACAATTAGCATCCGTGGTGAATATTTCAACTAGATCTCTGCCTGCACTAGGTGAACTCAACCTTAATTGAGTACCTTGCGCGGTGTGTAAACATGAGCACTGGGGAGACAAAGGTGGCTGGGTGCAGGAATGCCTACACACCACCCCCTCGTGTGCTTTGCCGGCCTTCATATGTGCTCACTAAAAGCACAGAGGGTGTTAAAAGCTGCAGGGGATATTTGTGCCCGTAATTATAGTATGGGTGTATGCCTGTGTGCATGTCTGTGTCTACAAACACGTGTCTTGTGCGTCAGCACCTTGATGTGCGCTTCCCAAATCAACTCAAAATACAACCTGAACATTGCCCTGGGTGTGTGTGTCCGTTTTTGTTTTAGTGGTGAGTGCACTGTGCTATGGGGGACCTAAGTTCGATTTCCGCTCGCGGCCAATAACAGTGGTGAATATTTTAACTGGTCCTGTGCCTCCCCTAGATTGGCTCAACTTTAAAGGAGTACCTGGTGTGGTGTGTAAACATCAGGCGTGGTGTTGGCCACCCACCCCCTCGCGTGCCTTGCTGGTCTTCATAGGTGTTACTTGCCATCAACACTTGCCCCAACAGTCTTACAAGGGCTATAAGAGGGGTGTTTGCCTTTTTTCTTTGCCTGTGTTTACACACGGGCCTATGCCCTTTAGCTGAGCAGGACACTGACGGACCTTAGTGATGATAATTACGTCGGTAAGGGCGAGTTTTGATTTTTACAATTTTTGTAGATGTATTTGCAATAGCCAACTTGTACATTGTGACCTACTTTTGTGAATGGTTTGTAAAAAGGGTCTTACGTCAACGTTACAGCAAATGGTTCTGTGTATTTAACAAATGCCAGAGTGATGTGTTCCCTTGCTCAAACAATTACTGAGTGGCATGATCTCTGATTAATTCAAGACTTTTCATAAGGCAAGTGCTGTTGGTTAATAGCAATAATTACAGCTATGCTTAGTGCTCTGATCACCAAGCCCACCTGTGTACATGTACAGCCTTTTGGCAATTCGCTGCTGAATAAGTGCCTCCCCACACTGCAAGTCATGGGAGTTCTCTAACCATACTTCACACTGCACAGTGCGGGTTGATGATGGTGCGGAGCATAGTCACGGGAGCATCGAAGTGCGGTACAACAATGGATTTTGCTGATCTGCCCTCTTGCTACACCATGCAGCCCCTCAGTTTATTGCCTACAATACCTGTCATGTATGGTGGTTACCCATCCAAGCTTTATTCGGGCTCAATATTCTAGGAATCTGATGAGAACGAGACCACATTCCAGGCTATTTGGTGAAAGCCACCTGGCTTGTACCTATTATTTTCAGAGAAGTTGCGGGTAAAGAATCACAGATTGGAGATAGAGCTTTTCCCTGGTTGGTTATACTGGGTGATCATTCTGTTGTGCATACACCCCCATGCTTAATGAGAATGATGAGCGTAGCGTGACGCTCTCTGACAAGCTGGGCAAAGCACCGCTGTGGCTGTCAATGCTCACTCCATGTCACGTCACTGGAATGATGCTCGTGTAGCACTCTTAGCCGTTGCCTTATTTCTTACACTTATCGTCAATGATTATGTAACGTGCCCGCTTGCCATCACGTCGGCCTAAGTGAAGGCGGTCCTACGTTTGTTACTATTTATAGCACAAGAATGTCAGATATTTCTTCATACCTGTAAACTACGTACCACACACGCACATCCTGTTCAAGGTGGAACCGATTTAATCATGGCTGTGACATTCTTTTGCAACTCTTAAGATTTATTATCTTTTTATTTAAAGCTTTCGTGACTGCAGGGATTCATATTCATGATTCTTTCGGTAAAGTCACGTAGAAGGGAAATGCATTTTTTTTAATTTCCCTTCTACGTGACTTTACCGAAAGAACCAAGAATATTTATTATCTTGTTAATTCATCGGAAAAGCCTGAGAGATAAATAGACAGAAATAATGTCACGTAACTTGCTGTTGTACGCATGAAGGATGACAGGAGTCGTTGCACGGTCATTTGTCAACTTAACATAATTTATTGTCAGCCTTACGGTCAATCCATGCCTGGATGAGGCCTCTCCACACCACGTTGGTCAATTGGGGTTATGTGACCTTATTTCACCACACTCTCCACTGCGGGTTGGTGAAGTGGGGACAGCCAAATCCGGTTCAGATATCTCCCACCGTTATCGATGTTTGCCAAGGCCGGGTATCAAACTCGGTTTGCCGGATGTATAGCGCAGAGCACAAACCACTCAGCTACCCCCCCTCCCTGCAATGTACTTACAAGCAATGAATGTCCTCGTGGTTGAGGTTGTAGTGAGGTCACCGCTTGCTGCAGAAGTTCACGGTTCGAATCCAGGTAGATGCCTTTGCTATTTTTGTGGGCGTATTTTCCAAAAAATACACACCATCTGCTTCCCAATGGACTTTAAAGATCCCCTGACGTCATTCACAAGAGGCGGCTATTGTGTGCCAACGTCATGGTCTATAGTTATAAGAATATATTACCAACGAATTACTAAAGTGGGATTGCACACATTCATGTTATTATTCACTAGACTTTTGCTGATGTCAGGGAGCCGATGTGTTTACTGACACCGCATCTTGCGTATGTTGTGTTTTCCTCTATCCTTGATCGTGTTTGTGTTGTGTCTCTGTGGTGTGGCTTATGCAATTTCTTATGTTAATGTGGTGTGTGATGTTCAGGGTTTTTGAGATGTAATTAGCATACATTATGCAATATTAATACAACTATAATAATCATGGTCCCATACTGCATACGTTTGCTGCATCAATCCTAAAAAGGTGAGCCTCATTGAGGCTTTTCTGGGTAAACAAGCTTAACAATAATAGCATATTCAGTGTACATTGAATGCACACTCTTGCGTTACAGAGAGTGAATGTAAAATAATTATGTCGTGTGTTTGTGTGTGTATTCTCTTGGGGAGCGGTAGGGGAGTGGTAGTGTAGCGCTTGGCACACTGCGCTACAAACCCCGCGACCCGAGTTAATTTGAACCGGTCCTGGGCCTTTCCTGGGTAGATTCAGCCTGAAATGAGTGGTGTGGTGTGTAAACATCGCCACTAGGGAGACATAGGCGGCCGGGCGTGGTGCTGGCCACCCACCCTCTCGTGTGCAATGCCAGCCTACATTGGTGCTCCCTAACAGCTCTTGCCCCAAGTCTGTTCAGACTGAAACGGGTGGGTCTTTGTCTTTGTCTCTTAGTCTTTGTCTCTTATGTCCCAGGTCTAACGGCTTCGAGACGACGAGGTTTACTCAAATCTCCGAGAGGAAAGCGCGCAACTTGGAGGCCCACAAGTGGAGCGTGCAGGACATGTGACATGCTTGGCGACACATGACGACACCTGAAGATGTGACTTTGTATGACGCACGTGGCGTGTGATGGCGACTGTGATTTTCGATAAAAAAAACGAGGCGTATTTTTAGTGCACAGTCCTCCCACAGTACACCACGCCCTACCAATATGCCAGCACACAGCACCTGCCATATCCTACACCATGTATTGCACCACACCACGTGGCAGTACAGGGCTACAGGAGAACGCCCTCTCATCCTTTGTGGAACCCAGAATGCGGAGCCGGTTACCAACGGGTAATAGTTTTCAGGGAACCCTTAAGCTCTGGTGGATAATCAGCCGAGGCTAATAGAGTCATGGATAATGGGCGTTATGTTTATCATTCCACTCGTAATTCTTGCCACCTTGTACCCTGCATTGCCAAATCAATATAACTACATGTCACAAACACTCACACTTGTTTGTATTGTAATAATTGTAAGGATATTTGTTTTCATACAATTTAAATAAATGTGGATTTGGGTTTATAAGATCTGTATCCTCTCAATTGTTGATATCACCATAACCCACAGCCTCCCAGTGTACTGTACTGAACAAAGCCCAGGAAGATACAACACTTAGGACGATAGTGTCGCACAGTGGTAACACTTGTGCCGCACAAGACGTACCTTGGTTCGATTCCCCACTCATGCACATTGCTGTGTGGAGTTTGCATGTTCTCCCCCTGTTCTGCATGGATTTCCTCCAATTCCCCCCATAGCTAAAGAAACACCATATAAGGTATTGGCAAAACATCCCAATGCTCAAAAGTTCACAGCAAAATACCGATTTGGGATCACAGCAACGTCATCCCCTCCTTTGAAAACTTGGCAGGACCCTCCTGAAAATGCCTGAGACTCGGTGGGGCTGTCCAAGGTAAAGTCTAGACCAGGGGTCTGCAACCTGTGGCTCTTTAAAGGACCATCACCGTCTCGTATTCCAAATACATTGCAGCTTTTGATATGTTTTTTGAACCTAATTCGAACAAAATATCTTTCCTTGTTATTTTACTTTCTGACCGCTGGCACTCGTGACGAGCTCCCCACGAGTGGCGGTCCTTCCGCCAGCAGTGACGTGACAAGGCGCCACAGTGGCTGGGAGATGTTAACTACTTTGCCTGGTATACATGAGGTCGTGGGTTCGATCCCGACTGACGCCTGCTGTATATTTGGAGGTTGCATGTCTTTTTTTTGTGGTGGCGTGGATTTTTCTCCGGGTCCTCCAGTGTTTCCCCTCTACATTTTGAAACATGCGTTTAGAGCAGTGGTTCTTAATCTGGGGTGCGAGATGCCCTTTCTGAGAACCAAAGGGGGGGTTGCAAGCTGCAGTAAAGATTACGAACCACTGGTTTAAAGTACTGTACTGCATTTGGCTGCTAAAATAATTCCACACGATAAGCCACTTCGTTGAGCTATCATTAGTGATGGGCAGTTCGCTTCTGAAAAAAGAGCCACATAGCCCAGTGTTAGAATAACAAAAAATTATAGTTTTCTTATTAAAGCAACTGCACGGGCTGCGCCTTCATCTTCGTGGGAGGGGTGGTTATTGCACGTGTACCCCCCCCCACGCACGTCGCCCTCGTGCGTGATGACGTCATGACGTTTACGTCACCCCCCCCCCCGCCCCCCCCCCTCGTGAGAGCGCTTCCGCCTTCGCGTCCCCCGCGTCCTCAGCGCGCAGCTGCCGAGATTCTTGGGCAGGAGGAGGACGGCGCCGGGTAACAGCGAGAGGAGCAGGCAGTGGGACAAGGTAACGGGGTAACGTGGTAACGGGTTGGGGGAGGAGGAGGAGGAAGGTGAGAGAGACGGAGTAGCCGGGGTTTGAAGAAGAAGAAGCCGCCGCCGCGCCGGGCAGAAGAAAGGCAAGCGAGCATGGGGAGCGTGCCGCCCGGGATCCGTCTCCTCAGGAGGTTCACGTCTGACCAGTGGTGAGTGATGGCTTCAACACAGCACAGTGTTGCCATAATTATAGTTAACTTCACTTCTTCATTGCCTTCATCGTCAACATCATCATTCCTATCAATATCACATTCATCAACATGATCATTACCATAGTCAACATCGGCTTGTTCGTCATTATCTTCGTCATCATCATCACCGTCATCATCATCTCCTTCATCAACATCACCTTCATCATCATCTCCTTCATCAACATCACCACCATCATCATTAACTTCATCAATACCTTCATGATCAACATAATTACCTTCAACATCAGTCCAGTACATTACAACTCATCACCATTACGCGCCATCATCACCTTCATTGACAACATCAACACAACATCATCAACACCAACATAATCATCATCACCACCACCACTATCAACATAACGGATACGTCAACGCCAACATTACATCCTTTGACAACATCACCACCACAACAACATCAGCAGCATCATCTCCATTACATAATGTCGTTATCAGCGTCTCTATGAGTTTGTTGGTAAACTTTGACCCAACATCGCCACGAGAACTCAACACGACGTCTCGATTCACGACGCACTGCGCCCGCCCGCCTTTGTCTTCCTGGCGCTAATGTTTACGCACTTAGACATGTAAGGTTTGAGTCGTAGGGAGCACTCGGACAATGCTGGGGGTAAGAACATCGGTCATATGTAGTACTTTTTAACACGTAGGCTTTCGCGAAAAATATCATACATCATAGAGGTGTTTTGGGGTTAGATCGCATACATTTATGAATGTTGTGTCGTTAAAACCCGCCACCACCCGACACGGCCAACTAGTAAGGGTTGTCACGTCAACAGAACGTGGCCAATTCGTCACTAGTACAGCACTAACCCGTGTGTTGGAGAGCCAAGCCACAACATTTACAAAGATTGTAAAAGCCACAACATTTACAAAGATTGTAAATGTTGTGGCTTGGCTCTCCATCACACCGGCGTGCTGTACTAGTACACTACACTGTACACTACACTATACACTACACTACTATACACTACACACTAGTGCTGTACTAGTGACGAATTGGCCAGGTTCTGTTTACGTGACAACCCTTACTAGTTGGCCGTGTCGGGTGGTGGCGGGTTTTAACGACGCAACATTTATATATTTACGCGATCCAACTAAAAAAAACCTCTTAGGAAATCCTATGTTATACATTAATTCATAACTCTTACAAGCATCCACTTGTAAGAACATTTTCAAGGCTAGGGTCATAAAATGTGAAAGAACTGTGTTCTTTGTCATGCACCATATAGTTTTTTTTAATAAAAAAAATCGCATGTCATATATTTGGATTTTGCAGCCATAAAGCATTGTACATATAACGACAAGTCTCTTTTTAGAGTAATTTGTAGATGTGTGACACTGCTAACGCTCAGTTTGAATTCCACTCCCAGATAGCCGTCAGGTTTCATGTTGCTGCGTTGGTGAACTTATACATAAAACAACAGATTATAAAAAAAAAATCGCACTTACTATTACTGTTGCTGAAAAGTAAATACGATCTTGACATTTTGGCCGAGTGACCTTTAGGAGTTTTTGAGTATTAAGTGTACACGTGTGCACATACGCACAATAACAGTTGTCATGGGTCACTCAGTGGCAGTGGCGTCACGGAGTTTCTCCCAGGCTATGGATACTCTGGACGTGGGAAAGGCTCAAGTTCATGTTTAATTGTTAAAGCAGATGAAGAGTCGAGAGACCAGAACGGTCTCATTTGCAACAGTGACCTGGGTAACGATGATGACGAACGCAAAACAAAGTAAAGCAATTATACAAATAGAATTTGCTTGTGAAATTAAAACTATTGCACAAACATAACTTAATGTAGCAACAGGTCGCCTCAGGCGGATTCTTGTTTGAAGGATCATAGCATAGTGCAATAAATTTACCTGCAGCTGTGATTGATGATGGCAGGAGCTCGTGGGACAGACCCCGATGTGATGGATAACAGTGTCATGGTGATTGGCAAATGCAATCACCGGCACCTTTCACTGTTCCGAGTTGACACAAAGACAAAGATCACCCTTGTAGACAGACTTCTTGGGCAAAGTGTTTTCAGTGAGCACGATGAAAGGTGATACTGCACACGATGGGGTGGGTGAGACCAGCAACCTCTGCAGCAGGTATTAATTAAAAACTCTTTTATAGAACTATTTATTTTAACCAGGTCAAGCCCACTAAGCGATTTAGCTCCTTTTCAGAAGTGACCTGGCTACAAATGATAGCTCACCGAAGTGGCTTATGTCATGTGGAAATTTATAGCAGCCAAATACTCTACGCACACGTTGATTCTAAATGTGGAAGGGAAAACCCGGAGAAAAATCCACACAACCACGGGGAGAGAGACATACAAATTGCATATATACAGGCGTCAGGGTTGGAATCGAACCCACAATCTCCTATATACCAGGTGAGGTAGTTTACCACGGCACCCCGTTTAAGGCTGAGTCAACCTTTGGGGCGGCCCAGGGCTGGGTGAGATGATCGCCACTGATGTTTAACTGTGAGCAGGAATCGAACTCTGGTGGCCAGGGTATATAGCGTTGTACACTAACCACTACACCACCACTTCCCCCTTTGTGCTAGCACACGGTAACATGCAGACACAACAGGTATGCAGTGTACCCTCAGAATTACTTCCTCTTCAGAAGCCATGAATGACTGCCGTAATTTGCACATGATAGGAATCTTTACGCAATACAGTTGTTGCCATGGCAGGTTTGATAGTGAGGCCAGTGAGTGGCATGTGAACATTCATAAAGCATTGCCAAGGTGTCATAGGTTGTGCCCCTGTTTACGCTGACACGCACATCTTTAAGTTGAGCAATGGTTAGTGAGCACGTAACCTCACACGCTGTTCGGTGCGAGTTCAAACACCGGTTGGAGGTCAACTCAATGTATCATCCGTCCAGCATTGTATAATTATTCTGCTTCTTTGACCAGGAGAAGCTGAGCCTATAGACTCTTTCTCAGGAGGGTGCTGACATGTTTTTCGCAGCAGGCTGGGTGATGTTGCTTATGTGGAATCCCAATTGAGTACTTTGCAGGAAAAACAAAATCAGCATTGGCCAATACTGGTTAGGGGTATTCCTTTGTAGAGACTGGCCCTGACGTGGAAATGGCATCACCAGGTCAGCAGAGATGAGCATTGTCACGTGCTTCATCGGGCAGGGAGACATTTTCGCTTCTTTAGGTGAAATGTTGTTTTTAGTCGTGGATGATTTTTGTCATGGAGGTTATTTACGGTGCAATGGCGATTTTTGGGTATTGTTTGGCATTTATCTGGAAAGAAAAAAACTGCTAGAATAAAAAAAACTGCTTTTCCAGCAAAATTTACTTCGGAGTCTTTCACGAGAGATCTTGTGTAGATATGAGAACGGGAAAAGTTTACAAAATAATTATATAACTAGATGGAATGCATTAAGATTCATTATCACTTTCACACTGGAGATCTGGGAGGGTATACTTCCAATCGGATAGTTAATTTTTACGATTAAGATATAACATTAAATGTAAAGACTAATAATGGTGTTTCTTTAGAGTCAGTTTCATTCATTAATGAGGACAACACTGTTAACGTATTAATTGGATATTAATCCAACTGTAAATAGTATTTTCGATATAAAAGTGAGAAGACCCCATGACGAAAAACATAATTTTATCAAAAAATGTGATGGAAGCATCAAGTTAGTTCCTGGTTAACTCATCAATATTTCACTCAACCAACCATTCACTCAACTATCCATTTCCACGATTATTTAGCCAATAATTTCTCTCAAACAACCACAGTCTTCGTAATGTTAACGCACATTCACCCGCATCGCATTTACCCATCTGAAAAGAATTTTTTTTTTCAAAATGACCTTAAACGTTGAGGGCGGCGAGTCTTACATTCCAGTGCGTATTTTTGCCCCGAGAATAAAATTAATTGTTGCTGCGGTTTCCGAATCTGCGGGAACTGTGTGCAAAACATGTGACCAGTGTCACACGCTGGTGGGTTGATCTGCACAAACATGTTTAGGGAAACAGAATCTGCCTTCCTTGCAAAGACGCCTCTTGCCAGACGGGATGGGGACACGGCGATTGTTCCCGGCGTGGCGAGTCTTAAAAGCTCTCTTGCCCCGGCGATCGCTGCTCGTGTGTGAGCCCAGTGCCGCCTTCAAGGCAAGGGTTGGTGGATCACGCAGGCTTGTTTCCACTTGGAAAGAGCCGCCGAGCTGCAAGGTGCCCAGGGCATGGGAGTCGGGCCGGGCGAGTTCATGAACCGAACTCGACCGACATTTGCATCTTGAGTCAAGAGTTTATTACACCAGGTTTATTAGAGTGCCGTTTGATTGCGTTGGGGTTTTCTATGGGTGCTATGGTTTCACCCCCACATGCAAAGCACTTCTGAAAAACGAATTTGCCCAAACATGCCAATGCAGGATTGTTATGATGCTTTCCTGGATAAATGAAATAAGTTACACATCACAGATTGTCGGGAGATTGATCTCTGCCATAGACAGCCAGACAACCATTATTAACTGAAGTGCAGTGAGAGTCTTCTTGGTTCTTTCGGTAAAGTCACGTAGAATGGAAATAATAAAATAAGTAAATAAAACATTATAAATAATTCTCACGACGTTTCGGCCACAACGCAAGCAGCCGTCCTCAGGTGAAGACCAGGTCTGTCGGGGAGACAGCGTCTTTTTTCATTCAGACGCTGTCTCCCCGACAGACCTGGTCTTCACCTGAGGACGGCTGCTTGCGTTGTGGCCGAAACGTCGTGAGAATTATTTTATAATGTTTTATTTTATTATTTCCATTCTACGTGACTTTACCGAAAGAACCAAGAAGATGAATCCCTGCAGTCACGAAAGCTTTAAATCGAAATGCAGTGAGAGTGTCAAACAAAGTGCCTTATAATGCGTATTTTTTTTTATCAACGCCCTAGTTTTTAAGTAAATTGATTAGAAAAAGGCTTTGCCTGCCAATATAACGAGACCTTCTAGGATTCTTCGGAAAGAGATAATAATCATTCTCATTGAGACATCATGTGATTCAAATAATGGTTGTTGACTTGACTTTGTATGGGTGATATGGACAGATAAGGGAGAGTTGCGTGTGATGATCGACAGCGTGTGATAATGGGGCTGTGTGTGGTGATGGGGCATGTGAGTGTCGTAATTTGCCGAGTTGAGTGGCAGATGTGAGCATTATTTCTTTTGTCAAGAATGCCACTGGTTCCTAACATATATACGTACACGCTTACACCCATGAAGATGATTTTTCAGTTTACGTATGGAAACCTGCTTTGAAGGCGATAATGAAGGTGGTGAAGATAGGGAGTGTCGTGTTGATGGAGGTGAGAATGTGCGTGTCATGGAAATGTGGGAGGGTGATAGTGGGGTATGAGGTTAATGGGTGGATGGGTACGTTTAGCCCCCCCCCCGCTCCTCAGATGACCCCCCCTCCCACTCCAATTAGCACGTTTGGCTACGTACGTTGTGAATGAAGTTCAATGGACATGGTAATGCGGGGTGGAGATTCAAGCATGAGTGTGATGTTGATGGGGCTTGCGATTGTGATGTGGGCACGATTACCAGGGTGTGATGGTGATGGCTGTGAGGGTTATCGGGGATGTGATAGTGGGATGAGGGATGTTCGGGTAATGGTGACAGGCAGGGAGCGTGTGCTTGATTTTGGATGCGAATGTGACGTGGAATGCGTGGGTGTGATGGGAGATGGGGAGGGTGATGGGGGGGATTTTGGAACTCGTGATCTGACGGGGTCGAGTCACAGAGAATGAATGAATGCAGTGGAGTAGACCCCGAGGACAGGGTCTCACAAATACGTCAGCACTGACATTAGCAAAGACTAAACTCACCCCACCTCCTTTAGCCTGAGGAACTGCAGTTGCAAGTGCTGTTCGTGAACACCCATTTAGGCCAACGTGGCTTGCGAGGGGGGTAGAGTAGTCAAAGCACTATCGGTCTAATTTGTTTCCCTAATTCTGATCTTATCATAAAACACAAACGGATGCGCAATCACATCAAAGTATGAATGCACACACACAAAACTATAATGCACGTACACGTAGAATCAATGTACTCGCCGTTTAGTACACACTCTCCTGACTATCCATTTGATTACTCGACTGATCGGATCGCACAGAAATCACTGTGAAATAAGGTACCGCCAGTTTAAAAGAGACCCGAATAATTGACCACAAAAAGTGTTCAATTATAACATTAATCGGAAGACATGGATTGCACCTGACCTCGTCATGAAGCTATTGGCTAGCGCTTTGCACCACGTGTAAGACAACACGACGTTTCGTACCGCCTCCTGTAATTCTCGCAGACCGCGTCGTACTTACCCGTATTAATGCAATTTTTTTTCGAAATGAGCAAAGAGTCAGGGGCTGCGTCTTACTTTCCACTGCATCGTAATCTGCAGAATATGATGTCCTTGTGCACACGTAGTCACGCTTGTATCTTGTGTAGAGTGACATTTGCTGCTATCATGAGAATGTGTTTTTTTTTGTTAGAGATTAGGGTTACATTAATAATGAATTGGTGGATTGATTAAACAAACCGCTTAGCCTTTTATATTTTAGTAAATGTACATGAACAAATAGTTAAATCTACAGTGCGCGCGCATTTAAGATCACCGTTTCGTTTGAATAATACTTTTGTGTTCTAATGCAGTGGCACGTTTGCCCCCTTTTTAGGAAGAATGTGCCACAGTGGGGTGGTCTTTTCAGTGAGGATTGTGGCGTAGAGGTGGCAGTCTTACAGACGGTTATCCCCCATCCTCCGCCAATCTGGAAAATTCTAGATAGAAGACTCACTTCTTTAGAACTGCTTTTTGTGTTGAGTTTCTTGTCCTCCCCCCGCGCACCTCCGATTAGCAAGGCTGGCTACGTACGGTGGGAAAGAACTTCAACATTTACTACTATAATGAGCAAATAATGTCGCCTGTGTGTCCCGCGCGTGACGTCACTCCACGTCGGCCAGCCCACTAATTAATACTCATGAACAGGTGACATCCTCCACATGGACCCCCCCCCTCATTAATAATCATGAGCAGGTGACGTCACTCTACATCGAACAGCCCTCCACATTAATAATCATGAAGAGGTGACGTTTTCTAAATGGACACACACCCTCCATTAATATTAATTAGGGGGTGACGTCACTCCACATGGGGGGGTGAGGCGCCTCCTCCCCCCTCCTCAGCGTCAACTTACAACCCTCACTACACACGATCACCATAACGCTATTGAGACATCGAAGTAAAAAGGACGTCACGATGAACAAGGGATCATAACCTTAAAATTAACTAAGTCTGTGTCACCGCGCCCTTACAATTTGCACACGAATTGATGCAATGAATATCACGTCGCGGTCTGCTTTTCGCTTGGAAGTTTCAGATTTACTGAAATACACCCGTCCTTGGACGGGCAAAAGGCTCCCAGCATTTCCTGGTTACGTCTGTATCACATGAGGTATTCCAGCAACAAACTAAATTTGTATAAACAAACATCCATAACATTTACAGTAAGGGGGGGAAATAGCTCAAATTACTCTAATGGAAATGCCCATTTTAATTTGTGCAAGTTGAGTAACTTCCTGTGCCTCCGAATAATTACAGCTAATACAACACCTTTCATCAATGATAATGGGGGGCGGGGCGGGCTGGGTTTGGTAAGAATTAGCTTCCTACTTTAATTAGCTTCCTGGCTGTTGTTATCCATCAGTGGATGGAATTCACCATGGGCAGCTTTGTTCTTTTCCTCATTGGCTTTCTCACAAAGGTGTTTATTAAAATAGCACATGTATTAAAAAAAAACCTTCAAAGAGCGTGCACATTTTCACAAATGCATTTAAATCCCTCGGGTTGTTCTCCTGAAACAACTCGTGATCGCATAAGCAGCGCTTAAATAATAAAATAAACAGCACAAAAGAGTGAATTTGAAACCCAGCAATGAAAAATGTTTCCCAGGTAACATTGGCTTACATCCATGGACGAGATGAGCCAAATTCACGGCCCATATATAGGTTTTCAGGTGGGTAGGGTTGCCTAACCCTCCTGATTTGGCTGGGAGGTCTCTTCCAGAATTGGCATCGATCTCCCGGCGACTACTTAAAGCAATCCAGGAGATTTTTAATCATAGGATATTTTGATAAAACAAATTACTGTAAAACAAATTCCCGGAATAGTTTCAGTCAACGCTAAAGCCGAGTGGCTAACAACTTCCTACGTTCCATGATAAGGTCCGTGATATCGTGGACCACCGGAAGCCTTGAGGGCTTTGCGTGCGACATTTTTGTTGCCTTGCATCGTCCGTAATGCACACACAATAAGAAATGTGTCGTTCCGGGAAGCTTGGCGGTGACCTCTCGGCTGTCACGTCAGTGAGAGAGTGAGTCTCGTGTATGTTCGCTTTTGACCTGCAAGGGAGGTGTGATTAATTATCTT